>NC_138558.1:67514520-67961077 GCF_964273705.1 Natrix helvetica | reverse complement strand
GATATCCTTATGCTTTGTCAACCATGAAAGACAGGGAAAGCCTTTGGACTATACAGGTAATCCTCGCTTAGTGACTTCTTGTTCAGCAATCATTCGAAGTTACAACAGTGCTCAACAAGGAGACTTATGGCCACTCCTTGAAGTTGTGGCTGTCGCAGTGTCCCCACAGTCACAGGATCGTGATTGGAGGACTTGGCAACCAGCACACAGTTACAATGGTCACAGCTTTCCACAGTCACATCATCACCCCTTGTGATCTTCACTGTCAGCTTCCAATAAGTCAGGTCAATGAGGAAACCAGCCACCCCCTGATGTTGAATGATGGTGGGCCTGAACAAGTGATAAAGTGTGCTTGCTTGGAAAACAAATCAATAACTGTCCAGATTACTCTATGACCACTGCTATCTGGAAGCTCGACGATGAAGTCCATTGCTATCTCTTCCCATGGTCGGCTAGGGTTGGCCACTTGTTGTAGTACTCCAGGGGGCTTTCCCGGCCGGGTTTTATTCGTGGCACAAGTAGCAAAGCTTTTTACATAATCTTCCACCTCCAAAATTGACGCCTGGCAAGGTGGAGGGTTTTCAGGAATCCGAAATGACCTCCTAGTTTCGCATCATGACTCCGCTGTAGTACTTGCAGTCTCATCTCTGCAGGGATGTACAGTTTGGACCCCTTCCAGGCTACACCATCATTCATTGTTAGGATGTCCTTGTTGTTGTTGAACCACGGGTCTGTCCGGAGGGCCGCTTTCAGCTCGGTTTTCAGCTTATCTTGGCTTCGAGTGGTGACTTGAGCTGCCTTTTGGTGAGAAGGAGATGCGATAGGGTGTACAACTTCTTCCTTCTTACTGTCAAACTGGGGTTTTCTCAAAAGCGCATCCGCTAACAAGTTCTTTCCTGCGGGGATGTGTTTAATTTCAAATTTGAACCTTTGGAAATATTGGGCCCAACGAACTTGTTTGGAGGATAACTTTCGATGGGCAAGGAGAGCTTCGAGGTTTTTATGATCAGTCCATACCTCGAACGGTATATCCCCCCCCCTTCCAGGAGATGTCTCCAGGTGAGCATGCTCCACCTGATCGCAAATGCCTCCTTCTCCAAAATGGCCCACCTTCTTTCTGTATCGGTGAGTTTCTTGGAGATGTAAGCACATGGCAAGAGGTGGCCTTCTTTACTCTTTTAGTAGCACCGTGGCTATCGTGACATCACTGGCATCCATTTGGATTATGAAAGGAGCTCTGGATCAGGGTGTTGCAATATCTGTTCTTGGGCAAAGAGGCATTTTAATTTCTCAAAGGCCTTTTGACAGTCCATTGTCCATTTTAATGGTTGTTTGCTTTTGGTTTAGTTGGGGAAGGCCCCGTCTTTAATACTTCGGTCAATAGTAGGGCAATTTCAGCGAATGTCAGAATAAACTGCCTATAAAAATTTGCAAATCCAAGGAAGCTTTGCAATTGTTTCCGAGTGCTTGGAGGTTTCCAATCTAACAACGCTTTCATTTTTCCTGGATCCATTTCTACTCCTTCATTGGAGATGCGATACCCCAGGTAATCTAGCGAGGTCTTGTGGAACTCACACTTTGACAATTTTGCATATAGTTTGGCAGGTAGTCCCCTCGGGGAGAGGGAGCGGTTTATAAATGTAATAATAAATAAAATAAAAAGTTTTTTTTAGGAGTTGCCGTAGCAGTTTCACATGTTCTTCCAGGGTCTCAGAGAAGATCAAGATGTCATCTAAATAGACGAGTACTCCGCGGTACAGGTGGTCATGTAGCACTTCATTTATGTACTGCATGAATACTGTGGGTGCTCCTTGTAGTCCAAAAAGCATGACTTTATATTGGAAGCTGCCCAAGGGAGTGTTAAAAGCGGTCTTCCACTCATCCCCTTTCCGGATTTGTATACGATAATACACCTCTCTCAAGTCCAGCTTGGTGAAGATCTTGCCTTTAGCCAAGTGGTTCAACATATCTTTCATGAGAGGGAGGGGATAGGTATTCTTTTCGCATACCACATTCAAAGCTCGTAAGTCCACAGAGGTGAACTCTCCCATCTTTCTTTTCTCTGAAGAGCACTGGGGCCGCTACTTTCGATTTTGTTGGTTCAATAAAACCTCTTTTCAAATTGGTGTCGATGTAGTTCCGCAATTCTATCATCTCCTTAAGAGTCATAGAGTACATTTTTGGCTTTGGTAAGGTTGCCCCAGATTTGAACTCTATTGCACAATCTGTGGGGCAATGAGGTGGAAGGTAGTTTCCGTCTTCCTCACTGAACACCTCCGCTAGATCCCAATAGATCTTTGGGACTCATTGGATTCCCGGAGGTTTAGTGTCTGCTGCGGTTGCTGCAGGTTATGGATGGGTTGGGTTGTTGGGTCCAACCGTCCTGGGTGGCCTTTTGGTTCCAGCGGTGGTAACGGCCCAAGTCCAATAATCACCTTTCTAACACAGTCCTCCCACTTTATAGTAGGTACCCACTTGTCCAACCATGCAAGTCCCAGGATAATTGACTCCTGCATCCCAGGGGCCACGATGCATCTGAGGAACTCATAGTGGCAGCCTATCACCAGCTTTACCAGTGATCTTTGTAGCTGGAGCTCCCCCAATTAGCATTCCATCTACTTGCTCAAACGGAATGGGATGTTTTAGGGGTCTTGTGCGTATACCTAGTTGCTCCACTATTGACATGCCAATTAAGCATCGGGTGCAGCCGGTATCTATAATCACCTCAACTTCTCCCTCTACCCCCGTTTTTGTTATTTGGAGTTTGGCTTTTATCTGGAAGGGGCGGATAGGTGCACTCACCATTGAGTCGTCTTCAGGATTTCCCTCCTCCTCCTCCTCCTCCGAGGTGGAAGGGGCATTTTCTTTTCTTTTTTAAAAAATATATTATTATTTTTACATTTAAAACAGTGCAATACCACGGAGTCGGAGTGATCATACATTCACATTATGTACAGCTAGTTTCAACCATTAACAGTTAATCTACTTAATACATTGTCTGTCCTTCTGTCCAATCATAATATATACATTTGTTCCAGTCTTGTCATCTTGTCTTATACCAATCATAAAATCTGTTCCATACTTCAAAATATTCTGATTCCCCTTTATTTTTAAGTTCAAGAGTGAGCCTATCTGCTTCTGCACAAGCCAACACTTTTTTGATTGTATCAAGCTCTGATGGTGTATTTTCTTTTTTTCAATACTGTGCATAGGTTATGCGCGCTGCAGTTAATATATGTATAATTAAATAAAGTGTATCTTTCTTAAACCCCTCCAGTATTATGCCTAGGAGAAAAGTTTCTTGTTTAAACATAATTTTTCTCGGACCATTTGTTCTAACCATGATTGAATCATTTTCCAATATTTTTTTGCCTCACTGCACGTCCACCACATATGATAGAAAGTGCCTGGTGTTTTTTTACACTTCCAACAATTTGGGGCCAGATTTTTGAACATTTTGGAAAGCCGTGCTGGAGGGAGATGCCATCTGTAGAACATCTTATAAAGATTTTCTTTATACGCCATAGCCAATGTTAGTTTCTGATTAAATATCCAAAGTTTTTCCCACTTAGCCAATTCCACATTGTAACTGAAATTTTTCGCCCAGGCGACCATGGTTTCTTTGACATGTTCCTCCTCTAGTTTATATTCCAACAAGAATCTATACAGCACTTTGATCAATCTGTTTTCTGTCTGTATCAACAGTTTATCTAATATTGTGTAGTCTTTGGCAATACCTTTGTTCTTCCTATCCTGTGCATACCTTGATTGTATCTGTAAATAAGACCACCATTCTACTTGTACTCCTTGTGATGTCAGTTCTGATCTGGTTTTGATCTCCCCCTGCCTGTTCAATAACTCTTTATATGTGACTATATTTTCCATGTTGATTAAATTTGGGTGTATGTATGCTTCCATCGTAGATAGCCAAATAGGTATTTTGCTATAGTGGTCATGTTTAATTTTGTTCCATATTAGTAACAGAGATTGTCTGATGTAATGTCTCTTAAAATATTTGTGTGCAGATCCTTTTTCATACCAGAGGAAGGCATGCCAACCTGCTTGGAGGTCATGGCCATCCAATTTGAGTAATCTTTTATTTCTCAGCATTATCCATTCCCTTAGCCATGTTAGTATGGCCGCAGTATAATAGAGTTCCCAATCTGGTACGCCAAATCCTCCCTTTTCCTTAGTGTCTTGCATAGCCTTAAGTTTTATTCTTGGTTTTCTTCCCTGCCAAATAAATTTCGAAACCAATTGATTCAAATCCTTGAAGACACCTTTTTCTAATTTAATGGGAATATTCTGAAATAGGAAAAGAAATTTTGGTAATATATTCATTTTTATAACTGTGATCCTGCCCATCAGGGACAGTTGTAGGTTTTTCCATCTTTCTAGATCTTTCTTAGTTTTATTAATCAAATTAGTATAATTATCTTCTTTGATGGTCACACAGCTCGCAGATAAATGTATACCAAGATATTTAACTTTTTTAACAATTTGGATACCCAATTTCTTCGTTAACTCCTCTTTTGCTTTTGATGTCATATTTTTAGTCAGCATTTTGGTCTTTGTCATATTTATCTTTAGACCCGCTATTTTCCAATACTCTGTCAATTCCTCAATGAGTTTCATACCAGACTTTATAGGATCTTCTAGCACAAACACTAGATTGTCCGCAAAGGCCTGTAACTTAAATTGCTCCTTTTTGATTTCTAGTCCCTTTATCCGTACCTCTTTACGTACATTCCTGGCTAGTACTTCTAGGATTAGTATAAACAGTAGGGGGGATAGGGGGCAACCTTGTCTTGTACCTTTCTGGATTACAATACTTTGTGTTAATTCACCATTGATTATTACTTTGGCTTTTTGGTTTGTATAAATTGCTCTGATCGTGTTTATAAATTTATCCCCACAATCCATGTATTCTAATTGTTGGTGCAAAAATTCCCAGTTGACATTATCAAATGCCTTTTGGGCATCGAGAAAGATTAGTGCAACCTGTTTTTCATTGTGCACTTCATAATATTCAAGAATGTTCAACATAATTCTCATATTGTTTTTAATTTGTCTTCTGGGGAGGAATCCGTTTTGATCTGTATGGATGAATGATGTAAGAAATTTTTTCAACCTTTCTGCTATTATTGGGGCAAAGATTTTGTAATCTGCATTTAGCAGTGAGATTGGTCTGTAGTTTTGTATAAACACCTGGTCTGCTTCCGCCTTAGGTAATAATACAATATTAGCCTCCGTCCATGATAACGGTGTCTTCGCCTCTTTCAACACAGCGTTATAGACTTCCAACAACGTTGGCACAAGTATATCCTGGAATTGTTTATAAATTTCTGCTGGCAACCCATCCGGCCCTGCAGCTTTATTATTCTTTTGTCTTTGTATGGCCTCGATTATCTCTGATGTTTTAATGTCTTCATTGAGCATGTCCTTAATCTCCTCTGGTACCTTTGGCAGATCTGACTTTTCCAAGTACTGTAATATTCCTTCCTTTGTATGGTCTCGGTTTTCTCTATATAATTGTTCATAGAACTCTTGGGTAATCCTTTTCTTTTCCTCTAGTTGGTAGCAGATCTCGCCTTTTTCATCTTGTAGTTTATTGATCCAATTCTCTTGCTTTTGCTTCCTCAACCTATAGGATAGCCACCATCCCGGTTTAGTTGCATTCTCAAAGAAGTTTTGTTTTGCTTTTTTTATAGATTGTGCCAATTTTGCTTTTTCAAATATAGCCAATTCATGTTTAATCAGTTCCATATTTCCTTTTATACTTCTGTTCTGCGGTTTCTTTTGCAGTTCACTCTCTAAATTTCTATACCTTTCGTTCAGCTCTCTTATTTTTAGATTCTCAGTTTTTTTCTTCCTGGCTGTGGCTGATATTGTGACCCCTCTTATAAATGCCTTAGTTGTATCCCATAAGTTTTGTATGGATGTATCTCCTGGCCCGTTTTCTTTGAAGAAGAATCTTAATTCTTGGTTAACTCTTTTAATATATTCCTGGTCTTTTAGAATTGATCTATTGAGTAACCAACGATAACTGCCCTTTTGTTTTTTCCAAATAATCCTCATGGGATTGTGGTCAGCCTATAGATTGGGTTCTATATCTATCTCCTTCACTTCTGAAATTAACTCCATCGGCAGCCAGACCATATCTATCCTTGACCAGGATTCGTGTCTATTCGAGTAGAAGGTATATTGCTTTCCCTCTGGACATCTTTCTCGCCATACATCATACAGATTAAGTTCTTCAGCCATTTGGAAGAATGACCTTGGCAAAGTTCTCCTAGCTCCTTTCCTCTTCTTTCCACTTTTATAGTCCCATTTCGGGTCAACTATAGCATTGAAGTCACCCAGTAAACAAACATTTTCATTTCCCATCTCTCGAATAATGCTATGTAGTCTATGATAGAAATTTTCTTGGTCTTCATTAGGTGCATATATTACAACCAGTGACACCTTTTTTTGGTTTAAAATTATTTCTATGATTAATATTCTCCTTGTGGAAGGGGCATTTTCATTGGCGTTGCTCTCTAATTCAGGAACTACTTCTTCATGGAGCTCCGCTATCCATTGTGCAGCCTCTCCTTCATTCATCCCCTCTGCTATTTCTTGGATCAACTCTCGATCTGACGGGTTTTGTGGGCCTACTTGGTCAACGTATGCCAATACTCGACATGAAATAAGCTAGCTTGTCTGGGGTCCCATCGAACGTTGCATGAAAACATGGGGGTGTTGGAGGAGGGGTTGCTGGTGGTTGAACCGGAGCAGCTTGTTGGCCTGCTGCCTGGGGTGGCAAGCCCTTTTGTTGGGCCACACCCATCGGTTGGGCAAGAGCCTGTTGAAGCATTGCTGGGGGGGGGGGGGCTAGACCCGGTGGTGGTCCCAGTCCTTGGTTCTGCCTAGGGGCAGTGATCTGGGATGGCGCCATCTGCTGGGAGGGAGCAGGCATCCACTGACATTGAGCCCATCCATGACCCGGGAAGAAAGCCCACCCTGGGGTTGCTTGATTCATGGGTTCAGAGCCACCACTTTGCAGAGGGGGGAGATGAATGTGTTCCAGGTCCCTTTTTGCTGGCTGGCTTTAACTTCCCAATTTTGTTGCACTCCAGGAGTGGGGTTGGGTGGGTGCTGATTCGCTGGTGGCTGTGTGGAAGGAACCAAGATCTCCACTCCACTGCACAGCAGTTTCTCTGCTGGGGCAGGATAATGTGGGCTTTGCAAGGCTCCACGTAGGTGGTCCTGGGGGGCTGAGAGGTTTTATTTCACTCACATTTAGCAGTCCAAATTGGTCTTGGAGGCCCATCAAAGAATGGCTGCATGAGGGCGGCTGAGATCTCCATTCATTAGACCTTCTGGCCATCATCCAGTTGTCTGTCGGAGTTCCCTTGGGGTGGGGGCTCTCCCTCTAGCAGGCATTCCTGAGAAGCTATAAATTCTGAAGCTTCATCTCATAGATCTAGCTCCGTCTGCGAGGGAAGTCTGGGTTTTCAGCTGAAGTTCACTCCCCCTTGCTTCTGCTGCTGCATTCTTTTCTTCCTCCATCTTCACTGAAATTTCATTCTGCCCAGGATTGGGTCAGAACTGGGACTCAGTACCCGTATAAAATTTAAAAAAATTATGGGAGAGTTGGAATAATGTCAATGTTCCAAATACCATGCAAAAGTAAATCAGAGTCCAAGGCAGAATCATCCTTAAAATTCCAATTTAATAGTAAAGGCATATTGGCACATCTATGGAATTCCAACTCTGATTTGCTTCCTGGAATTCCACCCAGTTGAAAGTTCATAATCTTATGCCCACTCCCATAATCCATCACATGGTCCAATCTTCTTTGACACCGACAACTCCACCTCGCTGGTTCCAGTCAGGTATCAAGGTGCAGAGACAAAAGATGACCTTGGGCTTCTAGAAAGAATGACAACAACACATTCCACAAATCTACTCTTTTCTATTCCCCCTTCCCAACTACTACACGAATAAAACAGCATAGGATAATAATAGAAAGTGTGGCAGGCCAAAGATCCTAAAAGAAACATAACTACAGGCCTGACAACTCCTTATCTTGTATTTGGTTCTCATTATATGTATCCCTATTTTCCCCAATTTCACCATATCCTGTTCTTTCAATAAAGCATTCAGATCTATGCACATGGTCTGTTTTATTGGGGGATAGGTAAGTTTATCTGCATGTCGAGCTGCACACAGACTAATGTGTAGTGAGGACAGAACAGTAGCCAACTCAAAATGTGCATAAAGCCATACCTATTTTGATTGTATCATGGTGTCTATGGCCATACCACCATTTAAACATGGTGTCCACTGCCACAATAAAATGATATATCCTAATGAAGTCACTGTCAGGCCTGCAGAGGTTTCTTTAAGAATTTTTGGCCTGCCACATTTTCTTATAATTTCCTATGATGTTTTATTAGTGTAGTCATTGGGAGGGGGGAATCAAAAGGAGTAGAATTGTGGAATGTGTTGTTGTCGATTTTTCCTAGCAGCCAAGGTCATCTTTTGTCTCAGCACCTCAACATTTGACCAGAAGAAGCTGGGTGGAGATGCAAGTGTGGAAGAAAAGGATTGGGGCATGTGATTGATTATGGGTGGGGGGATGGATCATGAACTTTCAACTGGGGTAACTCCCAGGATGTAAATCAGAGTTGAAATTCCACAGTACGTTGCCAATGTGCCTGTATTATTAAATCGGAACTTTAAGGATGATTCTGCCTTGGACTTTGATTTATTTCTACATGGTATTTGGAATGCTGATATTATTTCAGTTTCGGTTTCAGTTTCAGTTTATTAAATTTATAAACCGCCCCCTCTCCCCGAGGGGACTCGGGGCGGTGTACAGACAGAAATAAAATATACAATAAACAACAAAAATACAAAACCCCAGACAAACAAATTAAGCACAAAGTCTGTACAATAGTCATAAATTAACTAGTGATTAAAACCAATTAAAATACCCCAGAATTTAAAAATTTAAAATACCGGCCAGGAAGGTCAGGATTAGATCATGATTGTAATTGCGATTGGGCCAGGCCAGCTAATTGGAACAGGTGGGTCTTGAGTTTCTTACAGAAACTCTCCCATAATTTTTTTTCTTTTATAGGGGTACTGAATCCCAGTTCTGACCCAATCCTGGGCAGAACGAAATTTCAGTGAAGATGGAGGAAGAAAAGAATGCAGCAGAGATGGCTGAAGATAACGGATCGCTCAAAATTGCCAATACTATCTGCTCGCCTTCTAAAGAAATAGCAGATCTGTGAGACGAAGCTTCAGGATTTATAGCTTCACAGGAATGCCAGCTAGAAGGAGAGGGGCCCCCCAAGGGAACTCCAACAGACAACTGGATGATGGCCAGAAGGTCTAATGAATGGAGATTTCAGCTGCCCTCATGCAGCCATTCTTTGATGGGCCTACAAGACCAATTCGGATGGCTAAAAGTGAGTGAAATCAAACCCCTCGCCCCCCCCCCCCCCGGACCACCGACATGGAGCCTGGCAAAGCCCACATTATCTTTCCCTAGCAGAGAAACTGCTGTGCTGTGGAGTGGAGATCTTGGCTCCTTCCACACAACCACCAGCGAATCAGCAAACCGCCCTCCTGGAGTGCAACAAACTTCAGAAGTTAAAGCCAGCCAGCCGAAAGGAGCCTGGAAAACATTCACCTCCCCCCCTCAGTAAAGTGGTGGCTCTGAACCCATGAATCAAGCAACCCCAGGGTGGGCTTTCTTTCCGGGTCATGGATTGGCTCAATGCCAGTGGATGCCTGCCCCTTCCCAGCAATTGGCACCATCCCAGATAGCTGCCCCTAGGCAGAACCAGGGACTGGGACCACCACTGGGTCCAGCCCCCCCAGCAATGCCTCAACAGGCTTTTGCCCAACCAATGGGTGTGGCCCAACAAAGGAGCTTAATACCCCAGGCAGCAGGCCAACAGGTTGCTCCGGTTCAACCACCAGCACCCTCTCCTTCTCCAACACCCCCACGTTTTCGTGCAATGTTCGATTGGACACCAGACAAGCTAGCCTACTTCATGAATTGAGTATTGGCATACATTGACCAAGTGGGGCCACAATACCCATCAGAACGTGAGTTGATCCAAGAAATCGCAGAGGGGATGAATGAAGGAGAGGCTGCACAATGGATAGTGGAAATCCATGAAGAAGCAGCTCCTGAGTTAGATGATGTAACCGGGTTCATCCAACTGATGCATGCCCGATTTTATGGTGTGGCCCAAAATGTGGATGCTGAAGACCAAATCCAGGAATTATGACAGGGGGGTCGGCCGGTCAAAGAATTAGTTTGGGAATTCGGGAGAATAGCTGGAAGACTACGATACTGGCCAGAGAGACTATTGGTCTATACGTTCAAAAAGGCCTTAGATCCCAAACTGAAACAAGCTTGTGCTGTAAGGGGGACCCCAGATCTTATCCAAGAATGGTACACCACTGCAATCATACTGGACCACGAGATTAACACCTATGCAAAGCCTGGTACCAGAACCCCTGCCAAAAAACCTTTGGCCCACCGAACACAGAGGCATCAAACTGAAGAGCCCCCACCAACCCCTCATTCCTGGGACCCCAAAATAAAGTGCTACTGATGTGGTCAGCTTGGCCACCGGGCATCAAAATGCCGAGCTCCAGCCCTGGTGCCACAACCACGTCAACCACCTACTGGTACAATCAAGAAAACCCCCAGAAAAAGGTCAGCAACTACAACAGCCAACAGAGGCGGAGAGCAATGCAAATGAAAACATTCCTGCCACCTCAGAGGAGAAGGAAGAAGAAAATCCCGAAGACGACCTGATGGTGAGTGCACCAATCCGCCCCTTCTAGTTAAAAGCCAAACTCCAAATACCAAAAAAACGGGGGTAGAAGGAGAAGTTGGGGTGATTATAGATACCGGCTGCACTCGATGCTTAATCAGCATGTCAATAGTGGAGCAACCTGGTATATGCACCAGACCCCTAAAACATCCCATTCCGTTTGAGCAAGTGGATGGAACCCTAACTGGGGGAGCTCCAGCTACAAAGATCACTGGTAAAGCTGGTGATAGGCTGCCACTATGAGTTCCTCAGATGCATCGTGGCCCCTGGGATGCAGGAGTCAATTATCCTGGGACTTGCATGGTTGGACAAGTGGGTACCTACTATAAAGTGGGAGGACTGTGTTAGAAAGGTGATTATTGGACTTGGGCCGTTACCACCGCTGGAACCAAAAGGCCACCCAGGACGGTTGGACCCAACAACCCAACCCATCCATAACCTGCAGCAACCGCAGCAGACACTAAACCTCCGGGAATCCAATGAGTCCCAAAGATCTATTGGGATCTAGCGGAGGTGTTCAGTGAGGAAGACGGAAACTACCTTCCACCTCATTGCCCCACAGATTGTGCAATAGAGTTCAAATCTGGGGCAACCTTACCAAAGCCAAAAATGTACTCTATGACTCTTAAGGAGATGATAGAATTGCGGAACTACATCGACACCAATTTGAAAAGAGGTTTTATTGAACCAACAAAATCGAAAGTAGCGGCCCCAGTGCTCTTCAGAGAAAAGAAAGATGGGAGAGTTCACCTCTGTGGACTTACGAGCTTTGAATGTGGTATGCGAAAAGAATACCTATCCCCTCCCTCTCATGAAAGATATGTTGAACCACTTGGCTAAAGGCAAGATCTTCACCAAGCTGGACTTGAGAGTGGTGTATTATCGTATACAAATCCGGAAAGGGGATGAGTGGAAGACCGCTTTTAACACTCCCTTGGGCAGCTTCCAATATAAAGTCATGCTTTTTGGACTACAAGGAGCACCCACAGTATTCATGCAGTACATAAATGAAGTGCTACATGACCACCTGTACCGCGGAGTACTCGTCTATTTAGATGACATCTTGATCTTCTCTGAGACCCTGGAAGAACATGTGAAACTGCTACGGCAACTCCTGAAAAAACGTCTAGCTGCCAAACTATACACAAAATTGTCAAAGTGTGAGTTCCACAAGACCTCGCTAGATTACCTGGGATATCGTATCTCCAATGAAGGAGTAGAAATGGATCCAGGAAAAGTGAAAGCAGTGTTAGATTGGAAACCTCCAAGCACTCGGATACAATTCCAAAGCTTCCTTGGATTTGCAAACTTTTATAGGCAGTTTATTCCAACAATCGCTGAAATTGCTCTACCATTGACTGAACTATTAAAAATGGGGCCTTCCCCAACTAAACAGAAAGCAAACCAACCATTAAAATGGACAATGGATTGTCAAAAGGCTTTTGAGAAATTAAAGCGGCTCTTTGCCCAAGAACAGATATTGCAACACCCCGATCCAGAGCAACCTTTCATAATCCAAATGGATGCCAGTGATGTCGCGATAGCCGTGGTGCTACTGCAAAAGAATAAAGAAAGCCACCTCTTATCATGCACTTACATCTCCAAGAAACTCACCACTACAGAAAGAAGGTGGCCCATTTGGGAGAAGGAGGCATTTGCGATCAGGTGGAGCATGCTCACCTGGAGACATCTCCTGGAAGGGGGGGGGATATACCATTCGAGGTATGGACTGATCATAAAAACTTCGTGTCTCTCCTTGCCCATCGGAAGTTATCCCCCAAACAAGTTCGTTAGGCCCAATATTTCCAAAGGTTCAAATTTGAAATTAAACACATTATGAGGTGAAAAAAATCTTAGATTCCAGGCTGTATAGGGGTCGCTTATAATATTTAGTGCATTGGAAGGAGTACCCTTTGTCCAAAGCTACGTGGGTGAAAAGTTGGGATCTGAAAGCGGATAACTTAGTGAAACAATTCCATGAGAAGTTCCCTGATAAGCCAAAGGGTCCCCCTGGGGGAGTCAGATGTGGTTAATTGTGTATAGTAATTTCTACTTTTACTTCTTTTGCACTTTTTTTTTTTGAAGAGAGGCCGCCTGTCTGGCCTGCAGAGGTTCCTTTAAGAATCTTTGGCCTGTCACACTTTCTTATAATTTCCTATGGTGTTTTATTAGTGTAGTCATTGGGAGGGGGGAATCAAAAGGAGTAGAATTGTGGAATGTGTTGTTGTCAATATTTCCTAGCAGCCAAGGTCATCTTTTGTCTCAGCACCTCAACATTTGACCGGAAGAAGCTGGGTGGAGATGCCAGCGTGGAAGAAAAGGATTGGGGCATGTGATTGATTATGGGTGGGTGGGGGGTGGATCATGAACTTTCAACTGGGGTAACTCCCAGGATGTAAATCAGAGTTGAAATTCCACAATACGTTGCCAACGTGCCTGTATTATTAAATCGGAACTTTAAGGATGATTCTGCCTTGGACTTTGATTTATTTCTACATGGTATTTGGAACGCTGACAGTCACAAAACTCTCACATACACATTCAATAGTTGTGAAGAACTCTAACATCTAAAGTGAAATTTGAAATTTGGGGTCTATCTTTCTCTATTAAGAGAATATCCCCAACTGATTTTAGTTTATTGAGACATTTTCTGCTCGCACAGTAGAAACCAGGAGAAGGTAAATTGATTTAGTCACCCACTAGCAGAATTTATGGAAATGTGTTCCATATTTGATATGGCTTCTTCAGTGAAGTGAAGCCAATGATGACATTTTCCCATGTTTATTGAACAAATGTCTGAGTGACACAGTTGTCTGTCCAAGGAAAAACTTATAAATCACACCCTGGGAACCTCAGATTGTAAAAGAATTGTAACATAAGAGGTACTGTATATCAGTTCTACAATCATGTAGTTTGCTGCTTTCTTTATTTATTCAATTCCTGTAGCCACTCATCTCAACACACTGCAGAAAAGGCCTGTTTTCTAGTTTCCACCAGCTGATCTCAGCAGGCCTTCAGGGTCATGGAAAGTTCCTTAGGAAACACCCAATGTCTACGAGGTACTACCCAATGTCCTTGGAATGCCAACAAGGGAGGTTATGTGCTACTTTAACTTATCTAAAGGTAAGGCTCAGTGGCTAAGACGTTGAGCTTGTCAATCAGAAAGGTTGGCAGTTTGGCTGTTCAAATCCCTAGTGCCGCATAACAGAGTGAGCTCCCAGCTTGTCCCAGCTTCTGCCAACCTAGCAGTTGGAAAGCATATAAAAATGCAAGTAGAAAAGTAGGAATCACCTTTGGTGGGAAGGTAACAGCATTCCGTGCGCTTTCAGCATTTAGTCATGCCGGCCACATGACCACAGAGATGTCTTTAGACAGCGCTGGCTCTTCGGTTTTGAAACGGAGATGAGCACCACCCCCTAGAATGGGGAACGACTAGCACATATGTGCGAGGGGAACCTTTACCTTTACCTTATCTTATCTATAGAATGCCAGCTTCTCTGTATAATGAAGTAAACAACTTAGCAACCATATAAATATGAGTGCCACAGAATGTGTAGAGTTCCCTCTTACTTTGAGGGCCCCCGTCTTTATTCAGCTGAATAAACACATATAGCTTATCAAGGCAAATACCTGGAGCCTTTATTTCTATAGAGCCAGGCCAGAAATTGGCCAAACAAGACCCCCCCCAATCCATGGAGCTTTATTCAAACATCCATGGGATACTTGTAGGAGACTTTCATTGATCATAAATTGTTTCAGCTCCTACCCTCAAAACGACGCTATAGAGCACCGCACAATAGAACAACTAGACACAAGAACAGTTTTCCCCCCGAATGCCATCCTCTGCTAAACAAATAATTCCCTCACCACTGTCAAACTATTCACTAAGGCTGCATTGCTATTACTGTTAGTCTTCTCATCATTCCTATCACCCATCTCCTCCCACTTATGACTGCAAGACTGTAACTTTGTTGCTTGTATCCTTACGATTTATATTGATATTGATTGTTTCCTGATTGCTTATTTGTACCCTATGACTATCATTGAGTGCTGTACCTTATGATTCGTGATGAATGTATCTTATCTTTTATGTACACTGAGAGCTTATGCACCAAAGACAAATTCTTTGTGTGTCCAATCACACTTGACCAATAAAGAATTCTGTTCTGTTCTGTTCCATTCCATTCTGTTCTGTTCTATTCAGAATTCTCTTATTCTATTCTATTCTATTCTATTCTATTCTATTCTATTCTATTCTATTCTTGTGTATGATTATTTGACATCATTGTGGCTTATACCAGATGTGATTCAAAACCGGGAACAGAACAAAATCTCAGCATTATTTTAAGCAGTAAATAAAAGAAGGGATAAAAAATAAGTAAAAATTCTATAATAGTAGGCAAGTTGGAAGAATATAAAGGCAGACAAGAGAAACCAAATCTTTAAAGACTGTGTAGCTTTTAAAATATTCTTACAGCTTAGGAATGTATAAATTACAAGGCACTTTGGGTTCCCCCCCCCTTCTTCTCCCATAACCACTGCTGGAAACTGACAATGTCTCATTTGTAATAAAATATTTAGTTATAGAAATTAACTTCACTAGATCAAGATGTTTGAAGAGATTGAATTTCAATTTTTATAACAAGATTAATAAAATAAGACATTGAATTAGTTATGACATGAGCTACTTTTGAATTTTGGCTGTAGCATTTTATTTTAGAAAAAAAGCAAAAAAGGTAACTGTTTTATAATGAGATATTAAGAGTTTCCTCTTAAAAGGCAAGAACAACAGACGTGACTCACATTTATGGACACTGTGAGTAGGAAGAAAAATGAAGAAATGCACAGAATACACCATGATATGAATATGTGTATGTATGTGGATCTCCATAATTTGGAGTCCAAAAATAATTCCTTTTCCTGGGCTGCACTTGTAGATTTTTACTGCCAATTCAGACTTCAAAGGTAAGGAAAAGTTGCTGTTTTTCAAAGAAATTTACTGTGCCTAAGAATTAATAGAAGATGTCCTAGATGACATGAATAGTCAGAAAATGGTTAGTGTCTAAATCAGGAAGAACTTGTCCTCCTCTGCACATCAACTAATAGGCACAAATTGCAAATTAGGAGTGAAGAAAAGGTTGGCTATAATTCAGCAGCTAATTCAGCCTAATTAAAAACTTTTGTTGCAGGAAAACTTAATGGACTTGCTCGATTGTATATCGGTCATTAAAAACAATCCATCACACCTGACCAGCCTACTATCTTATCTCAGCAGAGTCACACTTTCCCCTTAACTGATGGCAGGTACAGGCCATACCCCACCTCCGTAGTTCATGAATGGATGCCATCATCTTCTTCCAATTCTCAGCCAGTTGGAAGTAAATAAACCCTGCACAACCTTGGGTGTTTTTTTTTGGGGGGGGGCTTTGATCAAAACACAACGCAACATAACACAACTCAACATTAGCACTCACAGTTCTGTGGGACTCTCAGAAGTTTACCACTAGTTTGCAAATGTGAGTGTGTGCGCGCCCCTTCCGTGCCTTGTGCAGGCACCTTCTGTGCATATGGCGTGCTTTCCATGCATGTGCGTGTGCCTTCTGCACATGCACTTTGCTTGTGCACGATGTCGAAAATGAGGCTACATAGGATGTCATGGAGCCAGGACAGGCCACTACCGGTTGGCTTGAACCGGTCTGAACCGGCTGAATACCACCTCTGAAAACAACATAAAACAGAATCGTCTTAGAATTTCAGAAACAATGTTCTCCATTGCTTTGTTCTGTTCTAGTAGAAGCTGCAGGTCTGATTGGCTGAAGGGTCTGGGTTGCTCCTCCCATCCAATACCCAGTAGCCCTTTGGTCCTGGGCTTCCAAGTTGCTAGCTTCTCCACCCTTTTATTAAGATCTCAGTTGACCGACTGAGTTGAACTATTCTCAACCTCAGGAACTGACATTCCATTAAATTTCTACATCTTTTCACATCTACCCTTTCCATTTCTGCCCAGACTGGGTTAAGCAGGCTTCCCTTGCTTTCCTAACCCATGCCAGCTAGTACTGCAAAGCTTCCCATCTTCTCCTCTCTTCTTCTTCCCCCTCCCCTTCCTTTCCTTTTCCTCCCCCTCCTCTCCTCTCCTTCCCCCTTCCCTTCCCTTCCCTTCCTTTCCTCTCCTTTCCCCTCCCCTTCCTTTCCCTTCCTCTCCTCTCCTTCGCTTCCCCCTTCCTTTCCCGTCCTCTCCTCTTTTTTCCTTCCCCCTTCCTTTCCCTTCCTCTCCTCTCCTTTCCTTCCCCCTTCCTTTCCCTTCCCCTCCTCTCCTCTCCTTTCGTTCCCCCTTCCTTTCCTTTCTTCTCCTCCCCTTCCCCTTCTCCCTTCCCTTCCCTTCCTCTCATCTTTTCTTCCCCTTCCTTCTTTCACCCTCCCCTTCCCCCTTGCCTTCCCTTCCCTGTCCCAAACTACAAATTACAATGTTGAAAAATTGCTTGATTATTTCCACAAAGCAGAACTATAATTTACTCCTTGTGCAAAGTTCCCAGGGTACTCCAGAGGAAGGTAGGAACAAAAGAACAATCTGTTCTGCTCTTTTGACTGTTGTAGCATCTGAACAACAGTGACACCTTAAGGGGAAAAGAAACCAGAAGGAAGGTTGACTCCAGTGACTCCAGTATATTATAGTATCTTTATTATCTTTCCATGATGTGAGGACTTCAACTCCCAGGATTCTCCAGCCAGCTGGCTGAGGAACTCTGGGACTTGAAGTCCACACATTGCAAAATTGAGCTTTAGAAAAACATGCCCCAAAGTTTTAGATTTTTCCAGATTCATGTCTAAGTTTACAAGTTGCCATCCATAATTGCAAAATTGAGGCAGTGTCTCAAGGGGTCTTTACCAAGAATTGGCAGATGTGCTTGCTGCGATTCCAATATAAAAGCACATGTAGATGTGGAGACTCTAGAAAGAGTGCAGAGAAGAGCAACAAAGATGATTAGGGGACTGGAGACTAAAACATATGAAGAATTCTGCAGGTTGCAGAAACTGGATGTGTCTAGTTAAATGGAATGAAGGACTAGGGGAGACATGATAGCAGTGTTCCAATATCTCAGGGGTTGCCACAAAGAAGAGGGAGTCAAGCTATTCTCCAAGGCACCTGTGGACAGAACAAGAAGCAATGGGTGGAAACTAATCAAGGAGAGAAGCAACTTAGAACTGAGGAGAAATTTCCTGACAGTTAGAACAATTAATCAGTGGAACAGCTTGCCTCCAGAAGTTGTGAATGCCCCAACACTAGAAGTCTTTAAGAAGATGTTGGATAATCATTTGTCTGGAGTCATTTGTCTAAGTGGTTTCCTGCCTAGGCAGGGGGTTGGACTAGAAGACCTCCAAATCCCTTCCAACTGTGCTATTGTATTGTATTAAAGCTATTCTCCAAAGCACCTGAGGGCAGGGCAAGAAGCAGTGGGTGGAAACTAATCAAGGAGAGAAGCAACTTAGAACCAAGGAGAAATTTAGAACAATTAATCAGTGGAACAATTTTCCTCCAGAGGTTGTGAATGCTCCAACACTGGAAGTCTTTAATAAGATGTTGGATAGCCATTTGTCTGAAGTGGTGTAGGGTTTCTTGCTTAGGTAGGGGGTTGGACTAGAAGATCTCCAAGGTCCCTTCCAACTCTGTTATTCTTTTCTATTCTGTTCCATTCCGTTCCGTTCCATTCTATTCCATTCCATTCCATTCCATTCAATCTATTCTATTCCATTCCATTCCATTCCATTCCATTCCATTCCATTCAATCTATTCTATTCTATTCTATTCTATTCTATTCTATTCCATTCCATTCCATTCTATTCTAAACATAAACCAAGAAAGGCAACTGGGCAGAGGAGCCAGTATTGCAAGGAAACTACCAAATCCTCCATATTTTTATTCAAGGTGACATGTATTAAGTCATTTCAACATTTTGAATTCAGTGGGAACTACAAAAGAACCAAGTATGATTCCCCCCCTTCTTTGGGGCCAGAGAAATTTAGGTCAGAAAAAAGCTGGATTCTTCTCACTTTTGGTCATTGTAATATTACTGAGGTTGACTATTTAGGTTTTTTTAAATTCGGCTGAAATTCTCTAAAACTGTAATTTCACAGTTCATGTTAAAACCAATAGCAGGGCCACATTTTTACCAGTCTCAATGTCAGCTACTACTTTCTACGTTCACCCTTGCCTTGACATCTACTGGAATTCCTACTATTGGATTGGTAAACTTTGATGATTTTTTTTAAATGGTCTAGTTCTTGGTAGGTGGGCACATGATGTCATCAGTGAAGTTCAAGTGGTATCTAAATGTTAAATGTTACTATATTTAAAGTTCCATCTATCTCTGTGAAAATTAGAATTTAACTTCACACACGTTGTGCAAACCAATCAAAGTTGTTCCAGAAAAATGAGCTTATGTACCACTTCATAATGCTTTACACATTTGATCAGTGGAATGTATGGCCTGGATAAACACCTTTAAATGGTGGTTTTGGGTGCTCTTTCTGGCAGTTCCTGGCAGCTACCTCTCCCTGGTGTTCACGGACTCCCATATTTCTCGCTGGGAGAAAGAGCTGCTGAAGAAACTTCATCTGCTAGGTTTCACGGAGGATGCCTTGGGAAACTACGACCTCAAGGATGCCCAATTTAGGATAGTCCAATGGCTCGTGGACATTGATTTACAATATCTACGAGCCAGAGCCAATAAAACTTGCTCCCCCCTGACTCTCAACCAAGTTAATAACTCTGGATTGAGGATGGCTTCCTATTTTTATACCCTAACCATTCCCAAGTATAGAAGAGCTTTTTCCCTAGCTCGCTTCAATGTCTTGCCCTCAGCACTTCTGGATGGTCGTTACAAGAGGCTCCCGATTAATAAGCGGCTGTGCCCTTGTGACAGAGCCGAGGTTGAGACAGCGGAGCATGTCCTTCTATTTTGCCCTATGTATAGCGCGGACAGATCTAGGTTACTGTCTCTTCCTGAAATCGTCCCTTCTGGTCCTGATGGCTGTGATTTGTTTGTGTATTGCCTTGGGGATGTCTCCTCATACATCACCTCTCAGGTTTCCAGGTTTTTCTTGAGAGCTGTGACCATTAGAGGAGAGAGCTGTAACCTCCCTTAGTTGGACTTTTGGTGATTGGCTGCTGTGTCCCTTTTGTACTGTTCGTGTTTTGGTCTGTGACTGTAAATAAAGTATTATTATTATTATTATTATTATTATTATTATTATTATTATTATTATTATTATTATTATTATTATGATGCTTTACAGCCCTCTCTAAGTGGTTTAAGTGTCAGCATATGTCCCCCAAAAATCTGGGTCCTCATTTTATTGATCTTGGAAGGATGGAAGGATGAGTCAACGTTGAGACCCATCAGGGTCAAACTCCAAGCTGAAGGCAGAGTTTGCCGGCAATACTACATTCTAACCATTGCGCCACCATGACAGATAGACTGATATGAGAGAGAGAGAGAGAGAGAGAGAGAGAGAGAGAGAGAGAGAGAGAGAGAGAGAGAGAGAGAGAGAATATATATTATTTTAAATATTTATTATTTTTAAAATAAAATAAAATTACCTTACCCAACTGCAACACAACCTATGTTCCTTTCTGTACTAGTGCACTCTTAAATTCCCTTTTCTTAAAAAAAACAAAAAACAAGGTTACGATGCCTTCACATTTTGAAATTCTGTCAAGTTGCATAGAGAGGGGAAGGGAATATATCAATTCAGCTGTTAAAAAGTGTCACTTCCCCCGAATTCAGGTGTCCTTGTAGCTAATGTCTTGTTTGATGTCTCCTGGTCAACTCATGTTTTGGGAATTGTTAATTAAAAAGAGTTGCTTTGCTCTCTTAAGATTCCCCGTAGACTAATTATTAAAGTGCTGTGGAGCGTCGCAAACCTACAGCAGTTGAAAGTCACCAAAAGGACTTCCTCACATTATGAGATTTCCAGGCCCCAAAGAGTTTTCTTCTGCTCTACAGAACATACACAATGGGAAGTAGATTGCCTTCTCTGCAGGCACTCTGGCCCAGAAGGAAAGAGAAGAAAAGTAGGAAAATGCTAGGGGGGGGGGAGCATACATATGCATTAATGTTTTCAGCATCCTTCTAATGATTTAAATTCCCTATACAGTAGGTGTGAAGGGTGAACTTGTTATGTTATTATGGTGGGTGAGATTCCCCATTTACTCCCCTTAAATCCATGTTGGAAATGCAGCTACCACCACTTTAATAAATATTTATTAAGCAAAATTGATCAATTGCTTCATTCATCTTGATATTACTGTTGTTTGGTAGTTCTGAAGCAAGAAGAAAGAATTCCAGGGTTTGGGATAAAAACAGATGCCATTGACATGAATTCTGAAAAAAACTGAAGAATATTACAGAATATAAAGTGTACGTTGAGTGAAACTAAAATTTCTAGATCTGACTTGCAAAGGTTTCATCAGTTCATCTGACCACTAGGTAGTAAAAAAACAATAGTGTTCTTTCTTTCTTTCTTTCTTTCTTTCTTTCTTTCTTTCTTTCTTTCTTTCTTTCTTTCTTTCTTTCTTCTTCCTTCCTTCCTTTCCCTTTTTCCTTCTTTCTTTCTTTTTTCTTCCTTCTCCCTCCCTCCCTCCTTTCCTTTCCTTTCCTTTCCTTCCTTCCTTCCTTCCTTCCTTCCTTCTTTCTTTCTTTTATTTAGTGGTTCTCTGGATTCCCCCCCCCCATCCAGATATTAATTTTACCCGTCTTAAATCTAAGGTTTACAAGCCAACTATCCGCCCTGTTGCACTGTATGGCACTGAATGCTGGGCAGCAACAGGGACCCAAAGCTCTCTCCATGCCATGGAAATACAAAGGTTCCATTGGATATCGGGCACCTCCCTATTTGACTACATCACGAATGACACCATTCAACAACATTTTGGTGTGACACCAATTTATAGAGAAGATGAGAGATGGCCGGCTCCGCTGAGATGTCCTGAGAGCAGCACCTTCCACCATTGCCAAGACTATCTACCAACTGGAAGGCAATGGCTGGCAACCTTGCAGACATCCAAAACAGAGATGGCAAGACACCATCAACAAAGATGGTGCACCCTGATTTCACAGTGGTTTTCAGTGATCTGAAAAGCAGTCCCTGGACCTGTGGGAATATGCTAGGAAGGAGGAGGAGGAGGAGGAGGAGGGGAAGAAGAAGAAGAAGAAGAAGAAGAAGAAGAAGAAGAAGAAGAAGAAGAAGAAGAAGAAGAAGAAGAAGAAGAAGAAGAAGAAGAAGAAGAAGAAGATTAATTATAGCATGAAGAAGAAAGAGAAGAAGGGGGAGGAGGAAGAGGAGGAAAAGAAGAAAAAGAAGAAGATGATGATGATTAATTGTAGCAACCTTTGGTGAAAACTGTAGGTTTACATTAATTCAGTTTTATAACTTGCAGAGCAAGGAGCTGGGTTGTAATTTGTAAATGCTTTTGAGCTCGGGGCCTCTGTTGAAGATCCTATACAGGTCATAGCAATAGCACTTAGACTTATATAACACCCCATAGTGCTTTACAGCATTCTCTGGATGGTTTACAATATAGAAGCATTATTTGCATATTGCCCCCAAAAATCTGGCTCCTCATTTTAGTGATCTCAGAAGGATGGAAAATGGAGCCAACCCTGAGCCCCATCAGGATCAAATTCCTGGTTGTGGGCAGAGTTAGGCTGTAATACTGCACTTTAACCACTGTACCACCAGAACTCCTAGTTAGGAAGCTTTTTCACATCCTCATCTGGTGAGCCAGTTCAATTTTCTTTTTGTACAAAGAAGCATTATTGCCAATTTCCCACACCCTTGTGCAGTGGTGAAATTCATTTTTTTACTATCGGTTCTGTGGCTTGGTGGGTGTGGCAGGGGAAAGATTGTCGCTATTGAAGCCTAACAGAATAACAAAGTTGGAAAGGACCTTGTAGGTCGCCTTGTCCAACTTGTCCCCAAGCAGGAGACTCTACACCATTTCTGACAGATGGCAGTCCAGTCTCTTCTTGAAAGCTTCCAGGGATGAAGCTCCCACAACTTCTGAAGGCAACTTCTGTTCCATTGGTTGATTGTTCTCACTCTCAGAAAATTTCTCCTTATTTCTAGGTTGAATCTCTCCTTGATCAGTTTCCATTCATTATTTCTTGTCTGGCCTTCGGGTGCTTTGGATAATAGCTTGACCCCTTCCTCTCTGTGGCAGCTGCTCAAATATTGGGAGACTGCTATCATGTCTCTCCTGGTCCTTCTTTTCACTAGACTAGCCATGCCAAGTTCCTGTAACTGTTCTTCATATGTTTTAGTCTCCAGACCCCTAATCATCCTGGTTGCTCTTCTCTGCACTATTTCTAGAGTCTCAACATCTTTACTATAGTGTGGTGACCAAAACTGGATGAAGTATTCTAGGTGTGGTCTTACTAAGGCTTTATAGAGTGGTATTAGTACATCATGTGATCTTTCATGACTTAAGGTCGTGAGTATCAGCAAGATAACCCCTATGTCAAGTACAATTTGCCCGTCAAGAGATTGGGATTGCTGTTGGTCTTTACTTCAAGTCAAAGTTGACTTTGAGGGCTCTAGGGTTGAGCCAATTCAATGATGCTTTCTATCAGCATTCCATAGAGCAGGGTTTCTCAATCTCAATGTCTTCAAGCAAAAACAAAGAAAGTCCAGCGGCCTTCTGAAAAAGCACCTTTGGGACAACCATGACTTGGATGTCTGTGGATCTCCATAGACATCCTGCTCTTTTAGCATTCCCAAACCTTTAGAAGGCCTCTGGAAAAATACCATATTTTTCGGACTATAAGACACATCTCCCCCCCCCCAAAGAGGGTGAAAATTTGGGTGCATCTTATACACACAAATAATGAATGTAACCCCACCCACCCACCAGCCCCAACCCTTTGGCCTCTGCCTACCAGCAATTTACCTCCTTGCAGCAAATGGGGGCTTGCGGAGGATGCAATAGGCTATAGTAATCCCTGCAGCCTGACACAGCTGATGATCGGGAGAAATTGAAAGTGAAACTTGCTAGTTGCTCCAGGTGGCAAATTGCTGGGAGGCAGAGGCAGATTTTTTTCTTGTGCTAATCAGGCTGTTTGCTTTAAGGAGATAAGTCAATAACTTTAAATGCCTATAGAATGTTCAAATTATTAGACTTATTTTTTAAAGACTGCTTTATTATTGTTCTAGACAGCTTAACAAAATGAAGAAGCTTTTTAAAATAAATGCTTGATCTGAAGAGGTCCAGTGTTATTGTATCTTCTTTTAAATAGCAGAGAATAACATACACTTCCAGAAAGCCACATCAATTTTAACAGCATCTGTACAAGTATAGTCTGAAATGTAACATCACAAACGGTGTATATCATCTGTACTGTTTGCTGTTTGGTGCAAGGAGGCAAATTGCTGGGAGGCAGAGGCAGATATTTTTCCCTTGTTTTCCTCCCCCAAAGCTAAGTGCATCTAATACTCCAAACAATATGGTTCTTGAAAGTGTTGAATGAGATTATTTGGCATTATTGTTGTAGAGGATGATGGGAAAAGTTGGAGAAGGGAGGCTAGTATGTTATACTGCTTTTTAAAAATCTTAATTGGCATATTGTAAGCCACTCAGCGTTGAAAGGGTTGCACAGACGTATTTTTTGCCAGTGGTAGGGGAAGAGTCAGTCTCCAAAATTCAGAGTAGACGTTTTGATTTCCAGTGCCCCTTAAAAATGAAGCTCAGAATGCTAACATAATGCAGGCCAAATGTGAAGGAAATGACTCTTACCGGTATCCACATTGTGGATAAAATAGACAGGTTGGTGTTGCAGCTTATATTTGCAGATCATGTATGCTGAGTTGAGTTTTATAATTTTTCATCGGTCTGCAAATTATATTCAGTGAATCATTTTTATAATTTGCGTGATGATGGGATGGCACATGGGTCCTAACTCTGCCTCCTATGGACACTTGTAAGTGCCATAACTGTACAACTTCAAAATACCACAGAGAAACATTGGGTAGGACTACATTTTTCTGGCATCTCCTCCCTCCCTCCCTCTCCTTCCTTCCTTCCTTCCTTCCTCCCTTCCTTCCTTCATTCACTCCAGACTGAAATAGATATATTTAAATACCTGAAATTGAGCATCATGGTTCAATTGTCCCTTTTTGAAAAAATGGTGAGTGATTACCCATCTATTACATTCAAATACCATTTTGATTAAAACATTGAGTAAGGATTCAGTTTCAGGTTTTGGTACCCCCGGATATTAGGACCACTACTGACCTCCGCTCCTTCCGTATAAAGCTCAAGACCCACCTATTCCAAATAGCCGGCCTGGCTCAATCATAACTTCATAACGCTCCTGATGGGTTTTTTAATTCAGTAATTTTATTTAATGGGATTTTAAATTGTGTTTTTTAATTGTCTTTCACTTATGAGTCTACCTCCTCCATGCACATGTATATGTCTTTGTTCTTTATGTATATATGTTTGTCTTTATCTGTATTTTATCTGTTTTGATTGTACGCCGCCCCGAGTCCTTCGGGAGAGGGTTGCGGCTAATCAAATAAAATTATTTATTTATTTATTTATTTATATCATTTCAGATCATCCATGGGTGACAAATGTCCACTTTGTTTTTAGCAATTCACTTCCATGTTTTTTTTCAGTTAGAATGTCACTTCAGGGTATGGTAAAAACAAACAATGAAGGCAATAAATTATCTTGAGAAGTTCTTCTCCTAATGCTTACAGTTCCATTTTCTTATGACTTCTCATCATTTTCATATTTTCATAGCTTTTCTTTTCAAAATCTGGGTTGTTTCCACCAATGCCAAATATTTCCAAACATTTCTGAATCCAGTTATGTGAAAAAGAATCAATAATCAGTTGTCCAGGGGTGGAAGTCACTTACTTTCCCTACCAGTTCGCAAATGTTAGCATGTGCACATCCACACATGCGCTTAACCTTCCGCGCATGCGCTTTGGCTAAAAAAGGGCCTAAATGGGATGCCATAGAGCTAAGGCGGGTAGGTGGGACCACCCGCAATTTCCACTACTGGTTCAGGCGAACCGGTCCAAACCAGCAGTATCGTGGCCCGCCAGCAAAGCTGACAGAAGATTCGGACAGTTAGGAGGTTGGGGAGGAACATGGGCCAGTCTGGGGAAGGCTCTGATGAGGGCTCTGTGTCGGAGGCAGAGAGGGGGCCAGAGCCTTATGCCAGTTATCAGCTGCTTTCAGAGGCAGACATCAGTGAGGCAGATGAACAGCTGGAGCCTATTCCCAGTGTGTGCATGTGCAGAGTGGTCAGACGAAGGGAACAGCTAAAGAACAGGGGTCGACTTGGGAGTAAGGCCACAGGTGGATGATGAATCCCCCCCTCCAGAGGAAATAAAAGAGGAGCAAAAGGGGAGTGGAGTTTGCAGGAGACAATTAGTTTTTTTAATTGGTTCGTGACTCTCCGAGACTCCTTGCCAAGTTTTGCAGATATCGGCCTGTCAGCTCTTCAAGCCAGATAAGGTCTGTGACTGTAAATCCTCCCTTGAAAGACTTTGCTGGGTGTGAATGAGCAGAATTCACAATAAATTAATAAAAGGGGGTTTTGTCGGAACAAGGAGTTTGCTTCATGCTCTTGGGAAGCCTCGTTCAGAACAGGCAGAATACCACCTCTTCAGTTGTCTATGGAGATTTTCAGTCATCTAGATCAGTGTTTCTCAAACTTGGCGACTTTAAGTCCTGTGGACTTCAACTCCCAGAATCCCCCAGCCAGCATAGCTGGCTGGGGAATTCTGGGAGTTGAAGTCCACAGGACTTAAAGTCGCCAAGTTTGAGAAACACTGATCTAGATCATGGTTGTCCTAAAGGTGCTTTTTCAAGAGGCAACTGAATTTTCTTGCTTTTCTTTGAAGATGTTTCGCTTCTTATCCAAGAAGAAGCGAAATGTTTTCAAAGAAAAACCAGAAAGTCCAGTTGCGTCCTTAAGACACCTTTGGATCAATAATCACTTGTTTCGCTAATTATGCACACATTATTGTTGTGGAAGTTGGTTTTTTGTTCATCTGGACTTCTTTTTATTGTTATTTTAACAATCAACAATTTCAGCAGATACTTTTTTGCTCAGGTGGATAGAATTAAGTTTTAAATATGTGACTCAAAATTGCAATTGCTGATGTATGAGCTAGCAATTTGAACATTGTTGACAAGGAAGTATTTGCTTTCTAGTTGCTTGCAATTACATTTTGCATCTTTCTTCTATTATTAAACATCTTCTACCAGTTGTCATCCATTCTTCAACATTTCCAATTTATGATATTTTATTAAATTGAGGAGCTAATCTTTCATGGACAGTTGTCAGAAGTTTAAGCCAAAATCCACATACTTCATCTTTTTCTTGTGCACTCTAGTTCTTCACTTTTTTTTGCTAGCTTTTTAATAATTTCAGACGTGATGAGTGTATTATTCATTTTGACTGAGCCAATATTCTTCTCAATCTTTGGATTGTGATTTCAATCAAATATTGAAGAATCCCAAAAAGTTTTCCATAGATTTTGAATGTGATCTACTGACTTCCAAAGAAATAAATTAGTTTGGTTTTATGGGGGGACCGTTCTGTAATTATGCTCCTTGAGCTTGTTTTACTATTAATATATACAAAAGGATATAGCTATCCTTAGTAAGGTGGGTAACTTGAAATGGCTGAGCAAATACAAACGTACATTTCAAGTAGACAGCTATTTGAAGTTACAACTGCCAAAACATCTTAGGGAGATATTTACTTGAGCGAGATTCAATACAATACAATAGTATAGTTGGAAGGGACCTTGGAGGTCTTCTAGTCCAACCCCCTGCCTAGACAGGAAACCCTATACCGTTCCAGACAAATGGCTATCCAACATCTTCTTAAAGACTTCCAGTGTTGGGGCATTCACAACTTCTGGAGGCAAGCTGTTCCACTGATTAATTGTTCTAACTGTCAGGAAGTTTCTCCTCAGTTCTAAGTTGCTTCTCTCCTTGATTAGTTTCCACCCATTGCTTCTTGTTCTGTCCACAGGTGCCTTGGAGAATAGCTTGACTCCCTCTTCTTTGTGGCAACCCCTGAGATATTGGAACACTGCTATCATGTCTCCCCTAGTCCTTCTTTCTCTTAAGCTAGACATACCTAGTTCCTGCAACCGTTCTTCATATGTTTTAGTCTCCAGTCCCCTAATCATCTTTGTTGCTCTTCTCTGCACTCTTTCTAGAGTCTCCACATCTTTTTTACATCGTGGCGACCAGAACTGAATGCAGTATTCCAAGTGTGGCCTTACCAAGGCATTATAAAGTGGTATTAACACTTCACGTGATCTTGATTCTATCCCTCTGTTGATGCAGCCTAGAACTGTGTTGGCTTTTTTGGCAGCTGCTGCACATTGCTGGCTCATATTTAAATGGTTGTCCACTAGAACTCCAAGATCCCTCTCACAGTTACTACTATTGAGCACGGTACCACCTATACTGTACCTGTGCATTCCATTTTTGTTGCCTAAATGTAGAACCTTACTCTTTTCACCATTGAATTTCATTTTATTAGATAGTGCCCAATGTTCAAGTTTGTCAAGATCCTTCTGTATCTTAAGCCTATCTTCTGGGCTTGACTTCAAACAGCTTGACACAATGGTCAGATATGGGAGATTCCATTCTATACCCTGCAATGAGCATCTCTGCATTTGCAGAGTGGCAGAGGTAGAAGACCTGCCTCACATCCTATTTGATTGTTGCTTGTATAAGGGGGTGAGAGACAGATACCTTGGTCCATATACCAAACGAATGACCCATTGGGCTCCCCATATCAGAACAACTTACCTTATGTGTGGCCAGAACCTGAAAATAGCATTTAGCACAGCACAGGACTTAAACCAAATGGTTTGGTTGAAATCTGCATATGTGGACTGATTGGAGTAGATTGTAAGGGTGACACTGAAATATAATTTTATGTCATTTTATTCTATTTTACATATTTATGTATTAAATTGTATTGTATCTTATCCTATAACTATTGTATTTTACCTTACTCTTATTTTAAGTTGTTTGTATGGGATTTTATTGGTGTTAAGATTGGAAGTCTTTAAGAAGATGTTGGATAGCCATTTGTCTGAAATGGTGTAGGGTTTCCTGCCTAGGCAGGGCATTGGACTAGAAGATCTCCAAGGTCCCTTCCAACTCTGCTATTGTATTGTATTGTATTGTATTGTATTGTGTTTAAAACTTTGATATGGCCTATAGGCTAATCAATATAATACAATACAATACAATACAACACAATACAATACAATACAATACAATACAATACAATACAATAGTAGAGTTGGAAGGGACCTTGGAGGTCTTCTAGTCCAACCCCCTGCCTAGGCAGGAAACCCTAAACCGTTTAAGACAGATGGCTATCCAACATCTTCTTAAAGACTTCCAGTGTTGGGGCATTCACAACTTCTGGAGGCAAGCTGTTCCACTGATTAATTGTTCTAACTGTCAGAAAATTTCTCCTCAGTTCTAAGTTGCTTCTCTCCTTGATTAGTTTCCACCCATTGCTTCTTGTTCTACCCTCAGGTGCCTTGGAGAATAGTTTGACTCCCTCTTCTTTGTGGCAACCCCTGAGATATTGGGACACTGCTATCATGTCTCCCCTAGTCCTTCTTTCTCTTAAGCTAAACATACCCAGTTCCTGCAACCGTTCTTCATATGTTTTAGTCTCCAGTCCCCTAATCATCTTTGTTGCTCTTCTCTGCACTCTTTCTAGAATCTCCACATCTTTTTTACATCGTGGCGACCAGAACTGAATGCAGAATTCCAAGTGTGGCCTTACCAAGGCATTATAAAGTGGTATTAACACTTCACGTGATCTTGATTCTGTCCCTCTATTTATGCAGCCTAGAACTGTGTTGGCTCTTTTGGCAGCTGCTGCACACTGCTGGCTCATATTTAAATGGTTGTCCACTAGGACTCCAAGATCCCTTTCACAGTTACTACTACTGAGCAAGGTATCATCTATACTGTACATGTGCATTCCGTTTTTGTTGCCTAAATGTTGAACCTTACTCTTTTCACCATTGAATTTCATTTTATTAGATAGTGCCCAATGTTCAAGTTTGTCAAGATCCTTCTGTATCTTAAGCCTATCTTCTGGAGTGTTGGCTATTCCTGCCAGCTTGGTGTCATCTGCAAATTTGATGAGTTCCCCATTTATTCCCTCATCCAAATCATTGATGAAGATGTTGAAGAGTACCGGGCCTAAAACAGAGCCTTGGGGTACTCCACTGCATACTTCCCTCCACGTAGATGCAGTTCCATTGAGGACTACACGTTGAGTGCGGTTGTTCAGCCAGTTACTAATCCATCTGGTGGTAATGCTGTCTAACCCACATTCTTCTTCTTTATCTAGTGGTAGGTTATGGTGTACCTTATCAAAAGCCTTACTGAAGTCCAAGTAAACTATATCAATGGCATTCCTCTGGTCCACTAATTTTGTCACATTATCAAAGAATGCAATACGATTAGTCTGGCATGATCTGTTTTTGACAAATCCATATTGGCTTTTGGCTATTACTTTGTTTGCTTCTAGGTGTTCACAAATTCGTTGCTTGATTATTTTTTCCAGAATCTTTCCTGGTATTGAGGTCAGGCTGATAGGTCTGTAGTTTCCTGGATCTATTTTTTTCCCTTTTTTGAAGATGGGAACCACATCAGCTCTTTTCCAGTCCTCTGGTAGTTCCCCGGTGTTCCAGGATCTCTGAAAGATATAATTCAGTGGTTCTGAGATCTCGTCTGCTAGTTCCTTCAGAACCCTGGGTGTAATCCATCTGGTCCTGGTGATTTGAACTCGTCTAGGGTAGACAGGTGTTCACTTACCATTTTCTTCCCTATTTCAATTTGTGTTCCTAATCTGATTTTTGTGGTGCTGCTTTTGATAGGTTGGACTGTTTTGTCCCTTTGTGTAAAGACAGATGCAAAACATGAGTTAAATAGTTCTGCTTTCTCCCTGTTGCTTGTCACCTTCTTGCCACTTTCTCCTAGCAATGGACCAATTGTTTCCTTAACTTTTTTCTTGTTTTTAACATGTTGGAAGAAGCTTTTTTTGTTAATTTTTACTTTTGTGGCAAGCCTTTCTTCATTGTGAGCCTTAGCTTTCCTCACTTCATCTTTACAGGCTCGGGCTATTTGCTGATATTCTGCCTTAGTTATGTCCCCACCTTCCATTTTTATACTTACCTTTTTTGTCTTTCAGTTTGTCAGATAGTTCTTTATGCAGCCATGCTGGTTTCTTTTGGGAGCTGTTATTTTTCTTCTTCATTGGTATTGTGCTAGAATCAATAAAGCTATCATATCATATTAATATATAAAAAATGCAAAATGAGCTGACTGCAATGCATATTCCATTCCTATTCTTCCTTTGTAATATACTCCCAGAAATTATTTTATTATGGCTTAAGAAGCAATCAATGCTGTTCATTAAGCAATTGGCTCAAATTGCTCAAATGCAACTCTTATTATTATCACATGTAATTCTTACAGAACAGCAGCCCTGAAATTACCAATGCTCCACAAATTTCCTGAAACTCCATAAAATCCTTGTTTTTGTAGTCTTTATTAAAATCCAGGTAAAGTCAGCAATCATATAGCAGAGGCTATATATATATGAAATATTTATTAATATTTATGTCCATTATTGCTGAAAAGCATGCATCTACTCAGTGGTCATGCAGGGTGGTTTGCAAACTCCAGGGAATGCAGTGTTGCCTCATTTATTATTAACTCGGCTCATGAATCCTGCTGCCATCCAAAATAGCCTTAAAACAATATAGGTGAAGCACATGCTGAATTCTTGCTTCTGGACAGCATGTAGATGTCATCAATTTTGAAGGGGAGATGACTGTTCTCAATCTCCTTCTTTTCTCTTGGCAAATGATGGAGTTTTATAGCCTGAAGCAATCTGCAAATATTTATTATGCAACTGTCTAAACAAAATGAAGAGGCTGAAGAAAGGAAAGCAAGTAGAGAATGTACACACACACACATACACACACACACACACAGAGAGAGAGAGAGAGAGAGAGAGAGAGAGAGAGAGAGAGAGAGAGAGAGAGAGTGGATAATAGCAAAGAAGATTCTATATAAACTTTCAATTAGAAATAAGCATTCCATTTTTTAAATATCTGTCCTCTTTCCTTTCTTAAAAAGGGAAAAAAAACCCACTGTCTGGATTTAAGATATGCCAGTGAGATGGTAAAATCCTTTACTGATTGAGAAATAAGTAGTTCTGTCGCAGAAAACTTCCAACTTAATTATTGAAAAACTCAGGAATTCAACCCATCCCGTTCACCCCTCGTATTCTCTCTCATCCTTCCAAGAAGTGCAGGAACAACTGGAGCTAAACAACTAAATATTTTCCACAATAATCTCTTGAATTAAGTTGGGTTGACACACCCAAGCTATGCACTTCAAGCAGTGGTGGGATTCAATTATTTTTACTACCAGTTCTGTGGGCATGGCTTGGTGGGCATGGCAGGGGAAGGATACTGTTAAATATCCATTCCCTCCCCACTCCAGGGGAAGGTTACTGCAAAATCCCCGTTTCCTCCCAATCAGATGGGACTCGGGAGGCAGAGAATAGATGGGGGCGGGGCCAGCCAGAGGTGGTATTTACCTGTTCTCCAGAGCACTCAAAATTTCTGCTACCAGTTCTCCAGAACTGGTCAGAACCTGCTGAATACCACCTCTGATTTCAAGTTGCTGTTTAATAATAATATCTGTTACAGATATTTCCAAACTGTTCTATGTCTGCTATGTTCATGTTAGGTGCCAGATGTGTGTGTGTCTGTGTCTGTGTCTGTGTGTCTGTGTGTACATCGTGTGATAACCATCTCATCTTATGCTTTGTGAATGATTGTTGTTAAGTTCAAACATTTATAGGAAGAGTAACATCTGCGTAATTAGTTTATATCAGGCCATTCATTTAGATATTCATTAAGGTTGGCATTTATTTATTTATTTATTTGAAAAGTTTTTTTAATTTTTTAAACAGACAAAGACAAACAAAAACATAAACATATACAACCTTCTGCCATTTCATATAGTGTGTCGTTTGGTTACAAAAGTTTGTGCATCCTTTCCATGGTCACCACTTATAATTGCATATCAAATCACAACTTGTTCATTAGATAAACGTAAGTACCTTATTGTTATATATCAATTCTTCAACTATAATTATTATTCCTTAATTTTAAATAGAATATTCTAAATATTGAATTCATGCATACAACATCATTCCATTACATCATTCTAATCTGTTTAACAATGCTAAACCTGTACAGTATTTCATATATCATTCTATTATTCTTAAAATATAAAAAAAACTGTTACCATGTTACCAAAATATTTTCTGTTACCATGATTTTTTATCTAACCATTGATAAAACAAATCCCAAACCTTATAAAATTGTTCATCTTCTTGTTCTCTAATTTCAAATGCCAATTTACTCATTTCTGCACATTCCATTATTTTTTGGATAACTTCCTCCTGCGTTGGTATTTTCTCAATTTTCCATTTTTTTGCAAATACAATTCTAGCTGCTGTTAAAAGCATTTCTTCATTTTCTAGGATGCAAATTCATGGGACAAAATTGAGCAACCTAAAACCACCCAATGAGTTTCTATGGCTAAGGTTTTGGGTGTTTCTTTAATTAAATTGATGTAATTAATTAAACCTCTACATCAAGGCAGTTGATTAGCAAGCATTTTTTAAATAAATTAAATAACTGTGTTGTGATATGTTGTAATATTGAAAAATCCAGAAGGTGGCTCTAATGTGTCATTATTTCAAAAAAAATTGCAAAAAGGGTGATGGACTTTTTTCTTTCTTCATTGGCTATAAGAACACTAGAACCTCATCACACACACACACACAAAAAAAAACCCACTCCCCCAAGATTTGGAGAAATTTAATTTTAAAAGTTTGTGACTGCACAACTGGCAGGTTGTTGATTTCTGCCCTTTGATTTCAATTTTCAAAATAAATATATAAATTCATGCCCACCCTACATTCCTTAGTAGGTTTGATTATATTTGAAAAAGACGGTACCTGGAAAATATACTGTACTTTGTAGGGAAATTGAAATTTATATACAACGAGGAAAAGAAAAAGATGGAAGGAAAGAAAAGTAGAGAGATGAAGGGAGAGAGGGAAGCGGAGGGAAGCGGAGGGGAGGAGAGGAGGGGAGAAAGGTCAAGGGAAGAGGAGAAGGAAGGAGACAGAAGAAGAGAGAAGGAGAGAGGGAAATGGATGGGAGAAGAGGAGTAGGAGAAAGGGAAGGAGAGGGAAGTGGAGAAGAGGAAAAAGAAGAGGGGAGAGGAGGAGAGAAAAAGGGAGGAGAGGAAAGGAGAGAGGTGAGAGGAGAAGGAGAGAGGGAAGGAGAGGGAAGCAGAATGGAAAAAGGAAGGGAGGGAAGGAGAAGGAAAGAGATGGAAAGAAATGGATTGTTGTAAAACTGAAAATGTGATGTATTATAAAGGAAAATGTATAATAAAAACATTTTTAAAGGGTTTGGTATTACTTCAGAAGGATTGCATTATTTAAGATAGAATTCTGTTTGGCAATTGTCTGTATTTTCCATGCCCTTTTGTGCATTAGTAATAAATTTACTAATAAGATTAAGATGGCAATGAAAATATGGAGGCAAAATCCTTTCTATTTCAGAATGATGGCATACGTAAATATTGTATGAAAAAAAAAATGCCATGGAGCTCATTGAAAAATGTTTCTTTGCTAACAACATGGGAAGTGTTTATGGCTGAGCAGGGGATATTGCTCCTGATATTTTTCTCTGCTGCACAAAACAGACTATCAATGGGGGGGGGGATCTGTTCTATTTTCAACCACTATATTAAAAAAAAACCAAATACATATTTGGTGCTAACAATACGTTCCAAAGTGTTGTTCGTGCTAAATATTTACAAATATTTGTCACATTCAGTTTGGCATGCAACTCGCTTGTGTGGTGCATAACACCATAATATTTCCATTCTGATGGTACTCTTGTTTCAATTGGGCGCATCCATTACTATTCTTCCCTCTGTGCTTATCTAGCTTGGTGATACTTATCTAGTTTTGCACTGATAGGAAATTAGCATAGGTTTTGGTATAGCTTTATTTATTAGCCTATAAAGGTAAATGTAAAGGTTCCCTTTGCACATATGTGCTAGTCATTCCTGAGTCTAGGGGACAGTGCTCATCTCCATTTCAAAGGCGAAGAGCCAGCGCTGACCGAAGACGTCTCCGTGATCATGTGGCTGGCATGACTAAATGCCGAAGGTGCATGGAACGCTATTACCTTCCTACCAAAGTGGACCCTATTTTTCTCCTTGTATTTTTACATGATTTCGAACTGCTTGGTTGGCAGAAGCTGGGACACGTAATGGGAGCTCACCCCATTACACAGCACTAGGGATTCGAACCGCCGAACTGCCAATCTTTCTGATTGACAAGCTCAGCATCTTAGCCACTGAGCCACCATGTCCCTACTACCCTATTAGCCTATAGGCCAGTGATGGCAAACCTTTTTTGGCTCGCGTGCCACAAGTGGGGGGAGCGCAGGGGGGTCGAGTGCAGGTGTGCCGCACCCATAATGCAATGCGTGACCCCCCCAGTGTGCATGCGCGCACAACGCACGACCCCCCCCATTTTTACATGTTTTTTTTGCCCTCCCCAGGCTCCAGGGGCTTTATAGGAGCCTGGGGAGGGCGAAAAGAGCCTCCCCCAACCCCCCGGAGGCCCTCCGGAGGCTTCCGGGTTGCTTGGAGGGTCGTTTTAAGTGTTCCGAAGGCTTCAGAGATGGTCCTTGAAGCCTCCGGGGGGCGGGGTAGGCTCTTTTTGCCCTCCCCAGACTCCTATAAAGCCTCTGGAGCCTGGGGAAGGCAAAAAATAGCTTTTAAAAAGGTGAACTCTGCTGGCCAGCGTGCGCATGCACGCTGGCCAGCTGACAGGGCAGCGCCTCACGTGCCCTGACAAATGGCTCCGCGTGCCACTTGTGGCACGCGTGCCATAGGTTCGCCATCACGGCTATAGGCCATATCAAAGCACAAGGTTTAAAGACAAATCACCAATAAAATCCTATACAAACAATTTAAACTAAGAGTAGGGTAAAATACAATAGTTATAGAATAAGAGAAAATATAATTGAATACATAAATATGTTAAATAGAATAAAATGACATAAAATTATATTTTAATGTCACCTTGACAATCTACCCCAATCAGTCTCACATATGCAGATCTCAAACGAACCATTTTGTTTAAGTACTGTGCTGTGTTAAATGTTATTTTCTGGTTCTGGCTGCATATAAAGTAAGTTGTTATGATATGGGGATCCCAATGGGTCCTTCGTTTGGTACATCGACCAAGGATCTGTCTCTCACCCCCTTATACAAGCAACAATCCAATAGGATGTGAGGCAGGTCTTCCACCTCTGCCACTTTGCAAATGTAGAAACGCTCATTGTAGGGTACAGAATGGAATCTCCCATATCTGACCATTGTGTCAAGCTGTTCAAATCTCACTCACGTAAATATTTCTCTAAGATGTTGTGGCAGTTGTAACTTCAAATAGCTGTGTACTTGAAAAGTATGTTTGTATTTGCTCAGCCATTTCAAGTTACCCACCTTACTAAGGATAGCTGTATCATTTTGTGCTTCTATTGCCTTAATTATTTGGGCAGCTTTAAAAAAATGTTCTCTTGTTACGCAAGAGACAGGAAGGCCACAGCTTCTTACAAAATTTGTTAGTTTGGTGATCCAGAAGATTTGTGATTTGATTGATTAATGTTCACCGCCGCAGCAGCCAGTTTGCTGTGGTCTGTTCACCGCCAACCATTTGCCGCAGCCCGTTCACCACTTCCGCTGCAGCCCATTCTAAAACAGCTGATTGGCATAGCACCAACCCCCCCTCCACCCTGCCACAGCTGTATAAGATGCACCAAAATTTTCACCCGCTTTTAGGGGTGGGAAAGTGTGTCTTATACTCCAAAAATATGGTGTATTTCAGCAACAGAGGTCAGAAGTGAAAGAAAGATATTGCATGGCTATCAACCAATGAAAACAGAGTTGGAAGAAAAGTCTTCTGAGCCAAAAAAAAGAGAAAGGGAGATATTCAAGAAAGTATTTACCTTGCTTCTTTCTCTCTTCCTTCCTCGCTACTGTGTCAAAACAGAGTGTTTTTTTTTCTAGTTGCAAGCAGGAAAAAAAAATAAGTCAAAAGAAGCTTTGTTTGAAAAGCACTATAGTGTTTGTGTAGCAAAAAACAAGAATTAAACAGAAATTTTATAGAGGGGCACTTGTAGTTAAAAAAATATCTTTTAGAAATTGATGTTGAATGTTCAGCGAATAATGACAGGTTGTACTGGGACTGTAGAAGCGACACTGTGCAATAATGTTTATATGTTATTTCTTTTTTCTTTTTTTGGTAACAAAAGAATACTCGCATGTCAGAATATTTGAACTTGATATTTGGGTCAGTGAGTCACAGAGATGGTTTTTCAGTGAAGTATGTGCTTGTGTAGCGAAGGAAAGCTTTTTTTTGCAGAAATAATCTATATTCTATAAAATTCTCTATTCCTCCATTGGAGGGCCTTCTACAAAGCCCATATAGATTATCTCTAGGGTGACCGCTGGTCGATATCTCAACCTTTCATAAAGACTGAGTGTGTATTTGCTTGAATGCAGAGGTTGAGTCTGTTTGAGTGCCCACTGTAGTCACACTAACAATCAGAGCTAATACAGACCTACTCTTGAATTTCATAAATTCCATTCAAAATGTGGAGATGGAAATATTTTTTTAAAAAAACTGAATAATCTAACATGTTTCAAAAGCAGTAATAATTTTTCTTTTTAATTTACAGCTTTAGTTTAGAGAAAAACCTTTGGTGCCTTCAATGAATTGTTAACTTTAAAGGGTTTCTTCCTTTTATATACATATGCACTGTTCTGTAGGCATGCATTCATGGTATGCTATATATTTTCCTAAAATGCCATGCTTGGATTTGGGGTGTAAATAATAAATAAATAAATAAATAAATAAATAAATAAATAAATAAATAAATAAATAAATAAATAAATAAATAAATAAATAAATAAATAAATAAATAAATAAAAAATAAAAAATAAAAAATAAAAAATAAATAAATAAATAAATAATAAAGTAAGTTGCCTTTCTGACAATGGCTTATTTTAAATAACACAAGAACATCAAAAACAGAGTTGGAAGGGACCTTGGAGGTCTTCTAGTGCAAACCCTCTGCTCAAGCAGGAAATCTTACACCGTTTCACACAAACAGAATAGAATAGAATAAAATAAATAGAATAGAATACAATAGAATAGAATAACAGAGTTGGAGGGACCTTGGAGGTCTTCTAGTCCAACCCCCTGCCTAGGCAGGAAACCCTACACCACTTCAGACAAATGGTTATCCAACATCTTCTTAAAAACTTCCAGTGTTAGAGCATTTACAACTTCTGGAGGCAAGTTGTTCCACTGATTAATTGCTCTCACTGTCAGGAAATTTCTCCTTAGTTCTAAGTTGTTTATCTCCTTGATTAGTTTCCATCCATTGCTTCTTGTCCTGCCTTCAGGTGCTTTAGAGAATAGCTTGACTCCCTCTTCTTTGTGGCAGCCCCCGAGATATTGGATATTGGCAACCCCTGAGATAATGTTCTTCATGTATTTTTAAAAACACCGCCTGGGAATGCTGCTACCATGTCTCCCCTAGTCCTTCTTTTCATTAAATTAGACATATACAGTGCTCTTCATATGTGGTGATTGGATTTGGAGTGTAAATAAATAAACCAGCTTGCCTTTCAGGCAATGGCTTACTTTAAATAGTAGAAGATCAAAAACAGAGTTGGAAGGAATCTTGGAGATCTTCTAGTGCAATCCCCTGCTCTAGCAGGAAATCTTATACCGTTTCAGACAAACAGTTGCTGAATCTCTTTTAAAAACCTTCAGTGTTGGAGTATCTACAACTTCTGGCGGCAAGTTGTTCCACTGATTAATTGTTCTGACTGTCAGGATATTTCTGCCTAGTCCCAGGTTGGTTCTCTCCTTGAATACTTTCCATCCATTGTTTCTTGTCCTACCTTCAGATATTTTGGAGAATAGGTTAATCCTCGCTTCTTTGTGGTAGCCCCTAAGATATTGGAAGATTGTTATCATGTACTTCTTTTCATGGAAGTAGATATGTAATTTTTTCAATCATTTTTCATATGTTTTAGCCTTCTAAATATTAAATAATTAAATCTTTAAGAAAGGTTTTAAAATATATCCCTCCCTCTCCCCTCCCCTTGTTTCTCTCTCCCCCTCTCTCTCCCTCCATCTCTCTCTTCCTCCTTCCCTCCCACTCTCTCCCTCTCCCCCTCTCTCTTTATCTCAAGTCATATAAAAGAACATTGGTCTAAGGGTAACATAACTTTATTATTGAAAGGTTTGAATGATTAAAACATACATGAGAGATTAATTAATGTTCTCTAATAAATGTACTGAAAAGAAAACACATAGTTCTTTTATCCCAATGTGTTTATTTAGCAGTTCAAAACATTTTTGGCCCAGAAATGTTTGGATGTTGCAAAAGTAATTAAGAGAAGAGTCATTTTTAATGGAAGGCAACAACTACACATTTATTTATTCACTTTTAATTCTACTAAAATGCATATCATTGATATACTTCATTACTGGTTGACTTAAACTTTATGTGGAAAGTATCTGACTATAATATGTGCATAAATCACAGCTTTAAAAGTGAGTTGTGTTTCTCAGGCATTCTTTAATAAAGCATCTTACATAAAAATAATAATATTATCGAGAAGTTCCATGTAGAGGTATGATTGAAAAACAGTTCAGACTTCAGATTGAGTCAACTTTCTTCATGAAAAGCTGAACAAAACTGAGCCACCAAATTCATTTGTTTGCATTGGAGTCAATTCAAGGAATCCAATACAATTTCTCAACTGAATAATCATTTTTAACTGTAATCATAATCAAAATGATGGATTAAGTTGACACCTCCTGTTATTATATTATTCAGATTTAGAAATATTCTTGATTGGCCAAGTATGATTGGACACACAAGGAATTTGTCTCCTGTGCATAAACTCTCAATGCACATACAAACAGCAAAATAGTAAGTCATAGATCATAAACCATAAGATACAATCATAACACATAAGATACAAACAAGTGATAAATCATAAGGTACCCATAGGATAAGGTAGTAGGAAATATAAGAAGCTCTTATACTTTCTCCAAATACCGTTTTTTCAAAATACAACAAATCTTGACTTACTTTTTAAATTCACTTTTTAAAATTCACTTTTTAATTTAATACCTGCTGATAACCCAGCGTTGCCTTGGTATTTATTTATCCTAATCCATACATTTGTCCTCAAAAATAATCCTGCACCAAACATAATTTCTAATGTTGGATTTTCTCCCCTTACCAGAGTTGAATTACATTCCTGCTAATTTTATAGGTACATTGACCATTGCTTAAAATGGTTTGGCTGGTATTTTTGCCTCCCATTAAAAAAATAACTAGGTCCAATCTTTCTTAACTTTTTGAAGATCACCCGAATTTAGGATTAGCATCCCAAATTGGTAGGGATATCCATCCTATTTTTTAAAGGTACCTCAATAAATCTTGGCCTGGCACATGCCTCCCAAACCGACTTGTTGTTGTTAGTTGCAAAGTTGTGTTTGACCCATTGTGACCTCATGGACAACATTCCCCCAGGCCTTCCTGTCCTCTACCATCCTCTGGAGTCCATTTAAGCTCAAGCCTACTGCTTCAGTGACTCCATCCAGTCACCTCATTCAATGTCGTCTCATTCTTTTGCCCTCAATCTTTCCCAAACTGACTTAGCCCAACCTTATTATCTTTGTTTGATGAAAACCTGGAGGAAAAGTACCTTTGTATTCCACCATAAGCTCCTGGAGTATACCATCTAGAGAAGGGGCTGAAAAGGAAACTAATTTGTCATCTACGGTGGATAATTTTAGTGAACATGCAAGCAGTCTGTTATTGCTAATTATTTAGCTGCATTTCTTTGACCTTACCAAATGACTGTTCCCACAGTGGCAAATATTGTGGAACTGGAGTTACTATGTAGTTTTTCAGTCATCTTTTACGGTTGGGATACAGAAAGCAATGTGAGAAAAGTATATAGTATATGTGTGTGTGTGTGTGTGAGAGAGAGAGAGAGTGAGAGAGAGTGAGAGTGAGAGAGTGAGAGAGTGAGAGAGTGAGAGAGTGAGAGAGAGAGAGAGAGAGAGAGAGAGAGAGAGAGAGAGAGAGAGGTGAAGTGGAGTGGAGTGGAGAGGAGAGGAGAGGAGAATGTTGTTACTACAATACTTGGAAGTAATTAAACACATTATGCTCTCATTTCTCTTCCTAGCAGATTAGTAAATCTGCTTCTTTCTCATCCTAGGACAAGAATTTTTTTTCCTAAAGTTTGAAGCATTTCACTTAAGCTGCCTAAAGAATGGATTTCTTTTTGGCTGTTCCTGTTGCATTCCATCCGTGAGAACCTAAACTGAATAACAGGCAGAATCAACGAGGCAACCACGATTGATTTTGAGCAGTGATAAAAATGCTCACGGAACAGGTTAAAAAAATACAGTACAATTTACTAACAAGGTCCATTAAGACGCTATGTTGCCTTTGCTGAAGCTAAACACTTCCAGTCAGTTCTGTCAGAGACTTCGAGATGCAAATTAGGTGTGATGGCTGCAAAGAATTCTCGTGTTTGTAAAATATTTGCATGTTTTAAAATATATTCTACCGCTGTGTGATAGCATTAGGCAAATAGACGCTGGGAGGAAAATGCAAAGAGAAAACTCTGCTAATATACACCTACCTCCATCCAACCCTATTATTCTATTTCAGTGCACAGATTCAGAAGCCTGGGTAAAAAAATAAGCATTAAAATAAGTGGAATAAGAATTAAAATAAGTGGAATTGGAACAAATGCACTTTAACTTTATTGACGTTCTACAATGTTATCTTAAAATATAACTGAATTAAATCAGGGGTGGGTTTCGGCTGCTTCCACTGCCGGTTCTCTCAGGGATGTGTTGTGCATGCGCATGCACAATACTAAAAAAATTGCTTCTGTGCATGTGCAGAAGCAAAAAATAAGATGACTGATAAAACCAGTTCGTGGACATGGCAGGCCGAGTTACTACCTACTCGGCTGGAATGGTACGAACCGGTAGGATCCCACCTCTGAATTAAATGCTAGCTTGTTACACATGCAGGGGACACACACCAGAGTAGGAACCAGTGGTGGGATTCCAAATCTTTTCCTACCGGTCCTATGAGAGCGTGCTTCATGCACGCATGCAGCCTTCAAACACCACCCTCAGTTTCAGTGCTGGTGAGCTGAGCTGTGGTGACCACAGTGTGTGTGTATGTGAGTGAGACAGACAGAGGAACAGAGAGAGGGAGTGAGGGAGGGAATCAGAGAGAGACTGATAGACAGATACACACACACACACACACACAGAGAGAGAGAGGGGGAGGGAGGGAGAGAAAGATAGACAGACAGAGAGAGAGACACACACAGAGTGAGTGATTAAGTGAATGAGTGAGAGACAGACACACCCACATACACAGAGTGACAGAGAGAGAGGAAGGGAGGGGAGAGAGACAGAGGGAGAGACAGAGACACACACACACACACACAGAGTGAGTGAGAGACAGACAGACAGACACACACACACACACGCACAGAGTGACAGAGATGGGGGAAGGAGGAGAGAGAGACAGAGATACAGAGAGAGAGAGAGACAGATAGACACCCAGAGAAAATGACAGAGGGAGACAGAGAGGGAGGGAGGGAGAGAGAGACAAAGAGCCAGAGAGAGAGAGAGAAAGAAAAAGAAAAAAAGAAAGAAAGTGGGAGAGAGAGATGAAAGAAAGAAAGAAAAACAACATATGACCACAATTGAGCCCAAAATTTTGGTTGCTAAGCAAGAGCGGCTCTCCAAATAAATTTCAATCGTGGTTTTGGCGAGATTTGGCTCAGTTGAAAAAAAAGGTTGCCCACCACTGGGCTAGTGTGGTGGTTAAGTTACTTTTCAAAAGCTATTTTTCTGATCCAAGATTTGAGAAGTTGTGCAGCGAACAACAAGCCCATCCATCCCATTAATAATTTTAAATCATTAAACGATGTTCAATAAATTGTGAATTTAAAGCTCGTGTTTAATTTATTTTTCAATTAACCTTACCTTAACGAACTAAAAAGTAGATTTCCAAATCCTTAAAAAGTCAAAAATTAAAAAAAATCGGATGTACCTATTAAGGGAGCCGCGGAAAAAATCCGAAGTGTTATGGGAGCCGCAAACCGAAAAAGATTGGGAACCTCTGTCCTAGAGAAAGGATTACAAAAAAGAATCCCATTTTAAATACTGAAGTACTTACAAAACCTGAAAAGGGGGATCAGCAGTTTCTTTGAGAAATGAACCTTAAGGCTTCCAAAGCAGAGGTGATATTCAGCCAGTTCTGACCAGCTCTGGTTAACTGGTAGCAAAAACTTTGAGCAGTTTGGAGAACCAGCAAATACCACCTCTGGCTGGCCCTGCCCCTGATCTTTTTGCTGCCTCCCAAGTCCCAGATGATCGGCTGGGTCTTCTTTTGTTGCCCTGCACAGGAGAAGAGGGCTGGAAAGCAGGTTAGTGGGGTGGGGAGAGAATGGGGATTTTGCAGTATCCTTCCCCTGCCACGCCCGCAAAGTCATGCCTACCAAGCCACATCCACAGAACCAGTAGTAAAAAAAAAAATGAATCCTACCACTATTCCAAAGGCCTGTATTGATATTTACCTGCTATGACATCTTATATAACAAGTATCATAAAAATAAAGAATTTTTTTTCCAGCAGAGTTTGACACAACTGTACACTGGCATACATTGAAACAACATATGACATAGTGCAACAGAACATAGAATCTAGTCAATACACACTCATGCTCAGTGACTCCAGCAGAAAATAAAGACTCATTCTATTGTGGATAAAAATAATGTAATAATTTTGGCAGAGCAGTGTGATGCAGTGGTGGGATTCCCTTAGGTTTACCACTGGTTTGCAACTGTGAGTACACATGCATGCTCACACCGTGTGTGCACACGCCTTCCATGCATGCATGTGGCCTTCTGCATATGCACTTTGCTCGCACACCCGGCCTACACGCATGTGCATGGCGTCAAAAATGAGGCTACTTATAGGATGCAGACATGGTCAATTTATAATTTTTCCCCATACTTTTTCCCAGTGCTCCGATTCAATATTATACCTGATGGTTGTAGCCCAAATTATCATTGTTTCCTATAAGGAAAACATTTACAAAATGTTTTATAGGTAGCATTTACCCCCGGCAAGATTGGCCAAAATGTTCCCAAATAGCTCTCCAAACTGTTGGAAATGTAACCACCAACAGGGGACCTTCTATTATATGTGGTGGACGTGTCCAAAAGCCAAAGAATTACTGGACCAAAATTCAGAAACTGTTAGAAGAAATAATAGAACAAAAAATTGACATGAACCCTGAGCTGTTTCTTCTAGGAATAATAAAAAAATATATCAGTAAGGATATCCAATATTTAATGCTTCATATAATCACTGCTGCCAGAATTTCATATGCCCAAAGTTGGAAACTAAAAACCATTCCATCAAATGTAGAAACCATAAAAAGGTGTTAGAATGCTCAGAAATGGACAAACTAATGATGGAACTAAGAGACAGAGAGGAAACAGAGTACTGCAAGATATGGAACAGGTGGTATAACTGGCTCGAAAAGAGATGTAAAATCAATCCATAGGGAACACATAATAAACACAATGAAAAGAGATGGCATATACTTAGAAAGCAATAGAGATGGAAAAATTGTATATAGATGTATATGTTGTAAAAATGAGAAAGTATGAAACAAAGAAGAATATGTATAAGACATAAAATGGAAAATGGAAAACCCAAAATTAGAAAAAAGAAATACCGATAACAAAAAGCTGTAAAAGTGTAATGGGGGGGGGGGGGGGAGGAAATCAGGCTACTTTGGATGTTTTGTAGCAGGGGTGGGTGGGCGGGTCTACTCACAGTTCTGTGCTACCAGTTCGGGTGAACCAGTCCGAACTGTCTAAATACCACCTTTGGTGTTATGGCTCAGTGGATAAAGACACTGGAAAGCCCAGATTCAAGACACAGGTGCCATGCGATGGGGTGAGCTCCTGTTACTCACCCCAGCTCCTGTCCACCTAGCAGTTTGAAAGCATGCAAATGCAAGTAGATAAATAGGCGCCACTTCAGGGGGAAAGTAACAGGTGTTAATGCACCTCAGTGTATAATCATGCTGGCCAAATGACTATGGAAGTGTCTTCAGACAATTCTGGCTCCCTTGGCTAAGAAATAGCAATAGCACTTAGACTTATACAGTGCTTCACAGTGCTTTACAGCCCTCTCTAAGCAGTTTACAGAGTTAGCCTATTGTGCCCAACAATCTGGCTCTTCATTTTACCCACCTTGGAAGGATGCAAGGCTGAGTCAACCTTGAGTCTGGTGAGATTTGAACTCCAAAATTGCAGTCAGCTAGCAGTCAGCAGAAATTAACCTGCAAATCTGCACTCTAACCACTGCACCTCCATGCCTCAAATGGAGGTGAGCACCACCCCTCTAGAGTTGGACACAGCTGGAAACAGGAAAACTTTACCTTTAGCTTTAATAATTTCAGCAACCGAACTAGGAAATATATTTTACAACAGAGAAGAGAGCAGAATCAACAGGTAACAATGGATAAATTGAATGGACAATTTCAGAAGATCACTAGCCTTGTATCCCTGGAGGAACTGCAGATTATCAATACAGTACTCAAAAATGGAGAACTTTTCTATAGACATCAACCTTTGGGTTCCACTTAATGGCAACTCAATAATTAACCTTCAAGAATCAAATGATGCCACCTCCAAATGTAATTAAGCAACCGCGTGGATGGCACTCTACATATAAAATTGCCTGGAGGGTGATCCATGAATCAAAATTTAGATTGTAACCTTGGCACTCTGAGCACCCTTATTATCGATAGCCAGTATTACAGGCTCTTATTGAAAAGAGTTGGGGGAAGAAAATGGGTAACACTAGTCTTCTAGAGGAAATCAGTGTCTGAGATTCTAAGCAATTGCAAGTACAGCTGTGCTGTTTATAGTACTGGCTTCTGACCTCACCATCAGCAACTCCCACTGGTTTTCTAGTTAAGATGAAACAGTCCACAAATATAACAGAGAGAAAATTGACAATTCAATTCAGAATAGAGCTGGAAGGGAGCTTGGAGGTCTTCTAGACCAACCCCCTGCTCAAGCAGGAGACCCTACCATTTCAGACAAGTGGCTGAATCCCACCCCTGCATGTGGTCCTGTCCACCATTACACCATCTTTCCAAGCAGCTTCCATGTTTTCAGTGCCTTTCTCCCCACTTGCAATTGAGCCCAGATGGACATTTCTTCCAACAGGAAAAAGTGCAGAGAAGAGCAATTAGCATGATTAAAAGCCTGGAGACTAAAACCTATGAAGTCCTACTGTGTTTCCCCCAAAATAAGACAGGGTCTTGTCTTCTTTTGACCCCCCCCCCCGGAAATAAGCAATTGGCTTTATTTTCAGGGAGATCTTATTATTTTTGAGGTGCAGGAGGCATTGTGCGTGGTCACCTCATGGCTGCTGCTATGTTGCAATATTTTTGGGGAGGTCTTATTTTCAGGGGAGGGCTTATTTTAGTGCATGTGCTCAAAAGCCCAATTCGGCATATTATCCAGGTCTTATTTTCAGGGAAACAGGGTAGATACTAGAGGACCTCCAAGGTCCCTTGCAACTCTATTCTGGTTCTTGATTCTTGATTTCAGTCAGCATTACTGTACATCTAAATATACAGGTGAAACTTGCAAAATTAGAATATTGTGCAAAAGTTCATTTATTTCAGTAATGCAACTTAAAAGGTGAAACTAATAGATGAGATAGATTCATTACATGCAAACCAAGATAGTTCAAGCCGTGATTTGTCATAATTGTGATGATTATGGCTTACAGCTCATGAAAACCCCAAATCCACAATCTCAGAAAATTAGAATATTGTGAAAAGGTGTAATATTCTAGGCTCAAAGTGTCCCACTCTAATCAGCTAATTAAGCCAGAACACCTGCAAAGGGTTCCTGAGCCTTTCAATGGTCTCTCAGTCTGGTTCAGTAGGAATCACAATCATGGGAAAGACTGCTGACCTGACAGTTGTGCAGAAAACCATCATTGACACCCTCCATAAGGAGGGAAAGCCTCAAAAGGTAATTGCAAAAGAAGTTGGATGTTCCCAAAGTGCTGTATCAAAGCACATTAATAGAAAGTTATGTGGAAGGGAAAGTGTGGAAGAAAAAGGTGCACAAGCAGCAGGGATGACCGCAGCCTGGAGAGGATTGTCATGAAAAGACCATTCAAAAGTGTTGGGGACTTTTACAAAGGAGTGGACTGAGGCTGGAGTCAGTGCATCAAGAGCCACGACCACACACAGACGGATCTTGGACATGGGCTTCAAATGTCGTATTCCTCTTGTTAAGCCGCTCCTGAACAACAAACAACATCAGAATAATCTTACCTGGGCTAAAGAAAAACAGACCTGGTCTGTTGCTCAGTGGTACAAAGTCCTCTTTTCTGATGAGAGCAACTTTTGCATCTCATTTGGAAACCAAAGACCCAGAGTATGGAGGAAGAATGGAGAGGCACACACTGCAAGATGCTTGAAGTCCAGGGTGAAGTTTCCACAGTCTGTTGATTGGAGAGCCATGTCATCTACTGGTGTTGGTCCACTGTGCTTCATTAAGTCCAGGGTAGACGCAGCCATCTACCAGGAGATTTTGGAGCATTTCATGCTTCCTTCCGCAGACAAGCTTTATGGGGATCCTGACTTCATTTTCCAGCAGGACCTGGCACCTGTCCACACTGCCAAAAGCACCAAAACCTGTTTCAATGAATTATACTTATACAGTTAGAACAATTAATCAGTGGAACATCTTGCCTCCAGAAGTTGTGAATGCCCCAACACTGGAAGTCTTTAAGAAGATGTTGGATAGCCATTTGTCTGAAATGGTGTAGGGTTTCCTGCCTAGGCAGGGGGCTGGAATAGAAGACCTCCAAGGATCCCTTCCAACTCTGCTCTTATACATTTTTATACTTTGCAGAGGTCTGATATTGTTCTATGTACAATCCTTGTTTCATTGATTGCATGTAATATTCTAATTTTCTGAGATTGTGGATTTGGGGTTTTCATGAGCTGTAAGCCATAATCATCACAATTATGACACATCACAGCTTGAACTATCTTACTTTGCATGTAATGAGTCTATCTCATATATTAGTTTCACCTTTTAAGTTGCATTATTGAAATAAATGAACTTTTGCACGATATTCTAATTTTTTGATTTTCACCTGTACTAGTTTCTTTAATAAAATAGCTCTCTCCATGTATAACTATCAAAACAAACTCTTTATTAAAACAGCTACCCTCCATAATTCATTATTTGAAAGCTGATGATTGCCTGATTCTTGCTTTTCCTTAAAAGAGGTGCATAAAGCTAAGTCATAAAAGAAGACAAATTAAACATTCGTCCACTCTGGGGTATCATTAGGGACATCATTCATTTAGGCACCATTCCAGTCCATTTGTATGCATCATCTTAACTAGGTTGTTCTGCCACTGCCTGGGACAGGAGAGGACAGCAGAGCTGACTTGGCAGCTAGTGTTTTGTGTCTTCAAAATGCCACCAACTTTAACATGCTCTGAGACTTTCAATGACAACGCTGACAGTTCCTTAGCTCTCAAGCAAGCCTTGTTTGAAATGCTGCAGGATCCAAGCCTGACTGTGAAAGTAAAATTAGCAGCCTGTCCTGACCACTGGCACCTATCGCCTTTTCTTCCCCAAATCAGTTGCTTGGATGAGAGAAAAAGAAGCAGGGCTGAATAAGAAATGAGATAAATCACGCAAACTGTTCCATTTCTAATACATTACTTAATTGAACAATTTTTATATATAAATATAATATATAATGTCATATTTCGACCAATAAAAAAGCTGTGTAGGAGGTTAGCACCCACCCCTCTCCTAGAAAAATGAAATATTTTAGGAAATATTAAAAGGGCAGAATATTTCCCTTAAAAGGGAGGCAGAAAGGCAGCTCCCCTCCCACCTTTGTCAATGGGCCATTAAGGCCTGGACCAGTGTATTCTACATAGAAAAGATCTACCTCTTTCAGGCAGAGCCATAGTAGGAATTGCCCAAAACCCTTTCATTGCATCATCACCCAGCAAGAGTCAATCAAGCCTAGGTCTCAAAAGACAACCTACAAAGTTGCCTCTGCATTAGAGGTGGGTTCCTATCGGTACGATATGGTTTGGCCAAATAGGTAGTAATGGCGGCAGGAACCCACCCCTGCCCTGCATGGCCCCATGGGAGTCTGACAACCAATCAGAACACAAGCTCAAATTCAAAAGCCCAGAGAGGGCATAAAGCCCAGGCACTCCACATCTCTTCCCTTTTTTGCCCTGGATCTCAAACCTTGTGGTCATGTCCACCATTAAACCATCTTTCCAAGCAACTTCCATGAATCCACTGTCATTTTCCCCACTTGGAAATGGGCATTTCTTCCAATAGCAGCATTCCAAATCAGTAAGAAGACCCCACAGGAAATGACATTGCAGTGAAAGGAAGACCCACCCATTACCCTTCTGTCATTGCATCCTCAGAAATAGCAAAGGCACAAATTTGTTACAGAATTGGCAGTATGGATTCCCCCGTGTGCAACATTTTGTTTTCATATTTCATATATTAGTCTTGGGTTACATGGACCTCTTTTTCCTCCTCCTCCTTTTTTTGTAAATTTCATCCAAAGGGGACTAAGAATAATGAACTTTCAAAACATAAAGTAATAAAACAATACAAGATCAATTTCCTTTCTCAAAAACCTTCAGAGAATTTCCAAAACTTTGAAAAGTGACCTTAAAAAAAATCATGATTAAGTCGGTCAGAATGTTCCTCTGAAGATACCTTATGCAGGTCAGAATGTATTTTTCATAATGCAAATATTTCCAATTTGAAGTCACATTTAATCATCTAGATGAAATGCAGTATCTTGTTGAGATATGACTCCCTCCGCTGAATGAATGACTTTGACCTTTATTACTTTCATCCATTTTAACCAAATCTGCATCTTTTCTTCTTATACGTTCATCATAAAGCCTGGACTATAAATTACGTGGAGCAAAAGGCATTATGAGATTTGATCATTCTTTTGATACACCTTAGGGGGAAAACATGCAGTCTTCCTCCCCTAAATTGACTGACAAGTGCCTGGAAGCCAGGAGAACAACACTTAACTCAAAATGATAGAGAATAGCAGTAAAACACCAGTGGGGATCAAAAGGCAAAAAGCATCTGAAGACCCATATTTGATTTCTGGCACACTCAGCTCCAAAACGATAAATCAAAAGTTAAATGTTATGAACTGGCATTATAAAGATGGCAACCGTTTTCGAACAAGGAAAGATTGAGGTGACTTCCATTTCAACCCTGATAGAGTTGGCAGGTTTTATATATATATATATATGGCTTTTTTTCTCCTGTAACTGTTATTCCACCTTTAATCCTTTTAGAGATTCTTCCTTGTTTTTGCTTCCTGTTTTTTAGAAAACAGATGGGCAGAGGCAGGAAAGGAAAGAGGAAGCAAGCAATACTTCTTCCCAATACAAAGTAGTGTAGGGATGCTCTTTGTATTGGCCTACACAATTCTGAGAGCCTACAATGCAAACTTTCATTTTGATGTGTGTGGCTAGTGATTAAAGGCAAAGGTTCCCCTTGCACATATGTGCTAGTTGTTCCCGACTCTAGAGAGTGGTGCTCATCTTCGTTTCAAAGCCAAAGAGCCAGCGCTGTCCAAAGACGTCTCCATGGTCATGTGGCTAAATGCCGAAAATGCATGGAACACTGTTACCTTCCTGCCAAAGGTGCGTTTCAAACTGCTAGGTTGGCAGAAGCTGGGACAAGTAATGGGAATTCACTCCGTTATGTGGTGCTAGGGATTCAAACCGCTGAACTGTCAACCTTTCTGATCGAGGAGCTCGGTGTCTTAGCCACTGAGCCACCGTGTACCTTGGGATATCATACTGACATTTTAAACTTCCACTCAACCAATGGGTTAAATGGCAAAAGATTGTCAGAATTGTGGCTGGGGGGAAAAAGAGAACCTGGGACAAGTAACGGGAGCTCACTCCGTTGCGTGGCACTAGCGATTCGAACCACCGAACTGCCGACCTTCTGATCGACAAGCTCAGCATCTTAGCCACTGAGCCACCATGTCAGGGGTGCAGAAAAAGTTTTGTGTGTGCAAGCAAAGCAAGTGTGCACGCCAAAAGCACACTTCAAGCACATATGCATTTGCATTTTAAAAGTCTGTGCATGCGCACAACATTAAAAAAGTTTTTAAAAATACATTTTTCAATAAAGATTGTTCTGTGCATGTGCAGAACAGAAAATCAAGATGGTCTCGCTGAGGACAGAACCGGTTCGGTCACATGTCTGCGCGAGTTGCTACCTATTCGGCTGAACCAATCTGAATAGGTAGGAACCCACCTCTGTACCACGTCCCTTATGTCTAGTGATTAGAATTTACTTGTTAGATTAAAAGCTACAGAAGTGCCACTTCTCAATTCACTCTAGCTCTCTAAGATATTCTGCTGCACTGCACTATTTTACGAGGTAAGGTTAGGTTGATATATATTTTCATATATACCATATTTTTCAGAGTATAAGATGCACCAAGATTTTGAAGAGGCAAATTAAAAAAAATGTTTTTGTACTCTGTAGACCTCCCAAAATGGCCCATTTTTTGTGAAAACGGGACATGCAAAGCCTTTAGGAGGCTTGTAGAGTGCTCCGGGGGGCTGGGGGGGGGACCAAAAATGAGCAAAAAACAATGTGCTTTTTGCAAAAATGGGCCTGTTTTTTGTCCAAAAAAAGGGCATACATAGCCTTTAGGAGGCTTATAGAGTGCTTCTGGGGACTGGGCAAAATTGAGCAAAAAATGGCCCTTTTTTCATTCATATTTTCTCTCCCCAGCCCCCAGGAGCATTCTGGAAGCCTCTTAAAGGTTCTGCACGGCCATTTTGGTGAAGGGGGTTGGGTTTTGTGAGGCAAAAAAAATATGCTGTATTCAGTGTATAAGATGCACCCAGATTTTAACCTTCTTTTTTGAGGGAAAAAAGATGCATCTTATACTTCAAAAAAAAATACGGTATTTTCAACTTCCAATCTTTAAGGGCAGGGTTTGAGGAAGAAAACAAAGTTAAAAAAACTGTGGTTTGTCAGACCTGAATGTAAGTATTAACTAGGATATGTGATTAAACGAAAGCAGAAGGGTTGTGTGAGAAGCAATTAGGAAAGGAGGAAATTCACGCAGGAAGCCAGGAATCCAAGATTTTCCAGGACTCGCATAATTAATACCAAACCATAATTTACCGCAACGATGTAGGTATTCACTCTGAAGTGGAGATTCATCTCTATTTTGTTCATTTGTTAACTATGCCAAGGTTTCAGCTGTTATTTTATGCATTTCCTCCACCAAGCTAGTTTTCTGAAAAATTTGGTCTCAGCTGCTTCTTTTCATATTTTGATTTGCATTTTGTGATTTTTGGCAGGCCTCTAATGCAGGAGTACCATGTTTGAGGTGCAAAAAAAATCTAGAGGATTGCTAGAGTTTTCTGTGCAGTTTTGCTGCCATCTAGAGGTTGCAAGGAGAATTGTAACCTACACACAGGTCATATGCTTAGTGGTATCTGTGTTTAAAAAAAATGAAATTACCCCCAAACACCTGGGCATTCCTAGGGGTGCTGTATACAGCTATGGAAGTACCGTTCAACTCTCCTCTTCTTTATAGATGGGCAACTAAAACACAAAGTGTGTGTGTGTGCGTGTGTGTGTGAGAGAGAGAGAGGGGGGGGGAGGGAGGGAGGGAGGGAGGGAGGGAGGGAGGGAGGGAGGGAGGGAGAAGGAGAGCTTGGAATTGCATTCTTATATCCAATTGATTTATTACCATTGTGAATATGTGAATCTTTGTTGGTAATTCCATTCTTGGCAAGTGTCTCGGCAATCTTTGAACAAAATAAAAAAGTAAAAGCACAATTATCATCCCCCCTCTCTCTCATACACACACACAAACACACACACTCTCTCTCACACACCCTTCTATCTATCATCTATATCTATCTGTAGGGAGAGAGAGAGAGAAAGAGAAGGAGAGAGAGAAGGAGAGGCATAGAGATATATAAAAATAAAAGAAATTGCAGGATCTTAATTAAAAATACTCAGATTTATGCATGCACACATCAAAATGTTCTGAGACACACATATGTGTGTGTGTGTGTGTGTATGTATGTATGTATGTATGTATGTGTGTATGTGTATGTGTATATGTGTGTATATATGTGTATATATATATGTGTGTATTTGTGTTACAACCCCTGGTATGCCCAAATATGGGAGGAAGCTCACTACTCCCTCTTTCTATCCTTCGGCTCATTACAGAAAACCATCCAGGCAGAAAACCATATTTTTATTTTTAATGTTGCCTTTTTATATATATATATGTTGTATTTGTGCTGATAAATAAATAAAGGGAGACTAGTATGGATCCATTTCAAGCTATTTAGCTCTCATCAGCTAGCCATACCCTTACTGGGATTTGAACCTGGGATGTGTTACATATTAGGCAGATTTGTTAGCCACTACACCACAGGCTCTCCTCCTTTTGTCAGATATATACATACATACATACATACATACATACATACATACATACATACATACATACATACATGTCTTAATGGCCCATTGACAAAGGTTGGGGGGGGGAGCTGAATTTCTGCCTCTCTTTTAGGGGAAATATTCTGCCCTTTTAATATTTCCTAAAATATCTCATTTGCCTAGGAGAGGAGTGGATGCTAACTTTCTACAGTCCCTTCCAACTCTGTTATTTTGTTAAGGTACACACATCCAGTTTTCAACATCCTGTAACTTCACACCTTTCTCAAGGCAATAAACCAACTGGTTCTTAATGTGAAGAATCTTGTAGGACTTGACAGCTGCCCATTTCAGTCCCAAATGGTATGTATAACCATCGGTAAAATACAATGTTTGGATTTATTTGACTGGACAGAAAAGGACAGTGCAGGACTGGTCATCTACAAGAATTCAATTTCAATTTCAATTTATTTGTGCTTCTAGACCGCCCCCTCTCCCAGAAGGGACTCGGGGCGGTGTACAGTCCATAGAGAATATCACAAAAATACAATAAAAAATTAAATATGTACAGTTTGGAGGAGGTTAAAATGCAATTAAAAGAACTGTACAAAGCTAAATAAATATAATTTTTTTAAAATCCCTAAAACAGACACAACAGATTAAAAAACCCTAAGATAACCAGATAATAATACATTTGCCAGGAGGGACAGTTGTAATTATGCCAGGCCTGCTAATCGGAACAGGTGAGTCTTCAATTTTTGCCGGAAGGAGCGGAGGTCAGAAGTGGTTCTAATGTCGGGGGGGAGGTCATTCCAGAGGGTTGGGCCCATCACAGAGAAGGCCCTACTCCTTGGTGTCGCCCGTTGGCATTGCCTAGTGGACGGCACCAGGAGAAGTCCCTCCCTGTGTGAGCGAATTGGCCGCAGGGATGTATGTGGGAGGATGCGATCCCGCAAGTAACTAGGTCCCGTGCCATGGAGCGCTTTAAAGATGGTAATCAGCACCTTGAAACGCACCCGAAAAACCACAGGTAGCCAGTGCAGCTCGCGCAGGAGAGGTGTTACGTGGGAGTACCTCGTACTCCCCATCACAGCCCGCGCGGCTGCGTTCTGAACCAACTGCAGTCTCCCGGCGTGTCCCAAGGGCAGCCCCATGTAGAGAGCGTTGCAGTAATCCAGGCGGGACGTCACCAGCGCATGAGTGACCGTGCGTAGGGCATCCCGGTCCAGTAGGGGGTGCAATTGGCGCACCAGGCGAACCTGGTGGAACGCCCCCCTCGCCATGGCTGCCACATGGTCATCCATTGACAGCCGGGCATCAAGGAGGACGCCCAAATTGCGCGCCCGTTCCACAGGGGGCAATTGTTCGCCCCCTATGGCCAGCGATGGAATCAGCTGGCTGAACCGAGGTGCCGGTAGCCACAGCCACTCGGTCTTGGAGGGGTTGAGTTTAAGTCTGTTGTCCCCCATCCAGACCCCGACGGCTTCCAAGCACCGGGACATCACTTCAACAGCCTCGTTGGGATGGTTTGGGGTTGAAATATACAGCTGAGTATCATCAGCGTAGAGGTGATACTCAACCCCAAAACCACGGATGATCTCACCCAGCGGCTTCACATATGTGTTGAACAGGAGAGGCGAGAGGACCGACCCCTGTGGCACTCCACAAGTGAGTGGCCTCGGGGTCGACCTCTGTCCCCCTGTCAACACACATTGCCTCCGGTCGGAGAGGTAGCAGCCGAACCACCGCAAAACGGTACCTCCGACTCCTATCCCCTCCAACCGGCGCAATAGGATACCATGGTCGATGGTATCAAAAGCCGCCGAGAGGTCTAATAGGACCAGGATAGAGGAACAACCTCTATCTCTGGCCCTCCAGAGATCATCGACCAACGCGACCAAGGCTGTCTCTGTGCTGTGCCCGGGCCGGAAGCCAGACTGGCGTGAGTCTAGATACTCGGATTCGTCAAGGTGTTGTGGAAACTGCTGCGCCACCACATTCTCGACAACCTTCGCTAAAAACGGAAGGTTGGAGACTGGACGATAGTTAGCTAGCTCCATTGGGTCGAGTGCAGGCCTCTTAAGTAAGGGTCTCACCACCGCCTCCTTCAAGGCGGCTGGTAAGGATCCCTCACCCAATGAGGCATTCACCAGGCCCAGAAGCCAGCCTCGGGTCACCTCCCAAGATGCCAGTACCAACCAGGAGGGACACGGGTCCATTAAACATGTGGTGGGTCGCAGCCGTCCACGCAACCTATCCAAATCCTCGGGGGCAACAGAATCAAACTCCTCCCAGGATGGTCTCACAAGACTCGCTGTTGGCAGCCCGTCCGGTCCACTGAGGGGGGCCCATCCGCTCCGGATCTGAGCGACTTTATCCTGCAGATATTCCCCAAACTCCTCTGCTCTGCCCTGCAAGGGTGCCCCTTGCGTCCTCTGTGACAAGAGGGAGCGGGTCACCCTAAACAGGGCAGCAGGGCGGTTATCCGCGGAAGCAATAAGAGCAGCGCAATATCTACGTTTGGCCACCCTTAATGCCACAAGGTAGGTCCGTAAATAGGCTCTTACCTGTGTTCGATCAGATTCGGAGCGTGAGGACCTCCATCTGCTCTCTAGACGTCTCCTATGGCCCTTCATCACCCTCAGCTCCTCGGTATACCAAGGAGCCCGGGTGGGTCGCTGCCGCAGGAGAGGTCGCAAAGGCGCAACCCGGTCCAAGTCCCCAGCCGCCGCCCTATTCCAGGCGGCCGCTAGGTCCTCCGACCGAGCTCGGGTCAGGGCTACAGGTAATGGCCCAAGCTCCATCTGGAACCTATCCGGCTCCATCAGGTGCTTGGGGCGGTACCAGCTTGGACCATCTGGTCCCGCCTCCTCGTGGTGGGGGGTAGCGCCATGGAAGTCCAGCCGGAGACATGAGTGATCCGACCATGACAGGGGTGTAACAACAAAGTCCCCTATACCCAGATCACTCGTCCACTGCTCAGATACAAAAACAAGGTCCAATGTGTGGCCACCTTCGTGTGTGGGGCCCTGAATTAACTGGGTCAGGCCCATGGCTGTCATGGAAGCCATGAACTCCCGAGCCACCTCAGACGCTGCTCCCGTCGATGGCAGGTTGAAATCCCCCATAACCACAAGCCTGGGGATCTCAACCGCCGTCGACGGGAGCAGCGTCTGAGGTGGCTCGGGAGTTCATGGCTTCCATGACAGCAAGAAGTTTTACTAGTTGGAGAACGAGCCAGACGTCGCGACGACATAGCGTGCAGTCTCGATAGTCCGAGACCGCCGTTGATTCTTTTACCAGCTGCACGGTCCATATGGACCTAAACTGCCCCAAAGAGATGGTGACAGGGAGACAAATCCTTGCTGGTCTCGGGGACACCGCAAAGTCCTTGATCGACCCAAGGGAAGTTCTCCAAGCTGGCAGTAAATAGACAGCCCCCAGGGAGAATGATTGCACAAAGAATTTTTTTAAAGATAAATTAGTCCTTTAAGCAAAAGAATAAAGCGGCGAAATTTATCTTAATTGGACTGCCTCAGAAAGTTTTTTTTTCCTTTTCTATGTAACAGTGTTACATAGAAAAGAAAAACAGATCCCATCCTGTCACTAATTCATATTAGTGGTCCACAGGATTTAAAATAATGAATTTAGTGGTCCCTGAGATCTGAAAAGTTGGTGACTCCTGGACTAAAAGACCTCCAACCCTGTCAATCTGGTACTCTGTAGATATCATCTATCCCAAGTTTATCTACCCTTGAAATTCTTGGTCAGAATGTCTACGGAGATTCTCAGCCATCCAGGTCATGGTTGTCCCCAAGGTGCTTTTTTCAAAAGGCAACTGGACTTTCATTATTTTTGCTTTAAACAAAAATAAAGTCCAAATGCCTTTTGAAGAAGCACCTTTGGGACTTCTTGGTCAGTATCTTGAGGGAAAAAAACCCTATCCCAGAGAGAAGAACTATTGCATTCAGGCAGCACATTTTAATAGAAAAGAGGTCAAGCATTACTACACTAAAAAAAGGCAGCTTTTGTACGACATTTCTACGGAATGAAGTAGCTACTGACTGACTTTCTTTGGAAAAAGAAAACATGATCTACAAAGACTGAAATAAAGAAAAGAAAAATAAAGATTTCTTTTTTCCCCATTTTTTTTGAAATGGAAAAAAAAGTTTGTTTAATTAAAAAGATGTTGTCAACTTGTAAAGCATTCCAGGCCTGCTATCGAGTTCTCATAGGCGGCGGGGGGGGGGGGATGACGACTAATGACAGCCACAACCAGAAGAAAGTTCCACACATACCTTTCTCAAGGCTGTATCCTAGGTTACCTGCAACAGCCGGAGGGGCGTGGTCTCTATAACCCGCAAAAGGGCTCCGTTGGAGAATGTGATTTATGACACAACTTGGGGGAAGGGGGGGAGGAAACAGGGTCATAGTTGGGGGATAAATTACATGGGGCAGAGCTGACTTCACTTGGGTACGTGTCAACATGTTGCTCCTAATAAATAACTGCATTTCTTTTGAAACTTGGCTCGAGGCTCATACTTTAATTAGAGCATCCCTCGGAACCCTGACAGATGTTTATATATATGTTTTATAAACTGCTTTTTATTGCTTTTTATTGCAGTTTATTTATACATTTTACATATATAAGTGCTTAGTGAATAGTGTAATGTCTGGATCATTTTGTTTATATAATACTACTTTTCCCATTCCTAATTTCTACCTCTATCATCCAACCATTCGTAAAACAAATCCCAAAGAGACAGATACTGGAAGAATGAGAAGAATAATGGTAATACAATCTTAGTAAATTATTTATCAGTGTTGTGGGAATTAGTTGTTTAGCAGAGTGATGGCATTCAGGGAAAAACTGTCCTTGTGTCTAGTTGTTCTGGTGTGCAGTGCCCTATAGCATCATTTTGAGGGTAGAAATTGAACCAATTTATGTCCAGGATGCGAGGGATCTGTAGATATTTTCACAGCCCTCTTTTTCACTTATTGACTTTATATTTAATATATATTTTAATTATATCTTTTTAATATATATTAAATACACATTCCCTTTATCATACTTTTCAGGTACTATACCTAACAAAAATATTTCTGTTTTATAATCTGTGTGCTGATTTAACATATTTTCTAACCATGTATGTATTTTTGTCCAATATTTCTTTGCTTTTACACATGTCCACCACATGTCCACTACTATCTCCTGTCTCCTTTACCTGTTCATCTTTCATTTATATAATAAAATAGATAAAAGATGGAACAAGATGCACAAATCGGGATGACGGAAACCACAGCCACTCAGTCTTGGAGGCATCGGGACATCACGTCGAGGGCATCATTTGGGTGGTTTGGGGTAGAGATGAAAAGTTGGGTATCATCAGCATATTGATGATACCGTACCCCAAAACCACGGATGATTTTGCCCAGCAGTTTCATATATATGTTGAACAGTAGGAGTGAGAGAACCGACCCCTGAGGCACCGCACAAGTGACGCGCCTGAGGGTCAATCTCTGCCATCCAGTCAACACCAACTGCGACCGATCTGATAGGTAGGAGGAGAACCACCGTAAAATGGTGCCCCCCACTCCCAACCCCCCGAGTCGTCGCAGTAGGATACCATGGTCGATGGTACTGAAAGCCGCCGAGAGGTCTAATAGGACCAGGACAGAGGAGCAGCCCTTGTCCCGGGCCCGCCAGAGATCATCGACCAACACGACCAATGCCGTCTCCGTGCTGTACCCGGGCCTGAAACCCAACTGAAACGGATCCAGGTAGACAGCTTCATCCAGGTACTGGGGAAGCTGACATGCTACCACACTCTCGACAACCTTTGCTACAAAGCGAAGGTTGGAGACCAGACGATAGTTGGCTAAAGAGACTGGGTCCAGGGAAGGCTTCTTAAGGAGGGGCCTCACCACCGCCTCCTTCAAGGCGGTGGGAAAGAACCCCTCTCTCAATGAAGCATTGGTAATCGCCTGTAGCCAGCCTCGGATCACCTCCCGGGAAGCCGAAACTAACCAAGAGGGACACGGGTCCAGCACACAAGTGGCAGCACTGAGTCTCCCCATAATCCTGTCCATGCCTTCGGGGGTCACAGGGTCAAACCCATCCCAGATTGTCTCCTCAAGATTCATCCCCATTGGCTCACCCGAATCTACCCAGTCAGAGTCCAAGCCTGTCCGGATCTGAGCGATTTTATCCTGCAGATACTGAACAAATTATTCAGCCCTACCCTGCAAGGGGTCTTCCCCAGTTCCTTGGTTAAGTAAGGAGCGGGTCACCCTAAACGGGGCGGCTGGGCAGTTATCTGTGGATGTGATAAGAGTGGAAAAATGTTGCCGTTTTGCCACTTCTATCGCCACTAAGTAGGATTTAATATGAATTCTTACGAATATGAAGATTCGGACCGGCTGTCCCTCCAGCCACTCTCTAGGTGTCTTTTCAGGCGTTTCATCTCCCAGAGTCCTCGGTAAACCAGGGAGACACCCAGGATCGACACCGGGTCAGAGGCCGCAAAGGCACAGCGCGATCCAAGGCGCCAGCGGCCGCCCTATCCCAGGCTTCCACTAGGGCTTCGGTCGAGTTGTGAGCAAGGGATTCAGGAAAAGTCCCAAGCTCCATCAGGAACCTTTCGGGGTTCATCAGGTTTGGGGAAGAAACCACAGGTAGAGCATTCCAGGCCTTGACCACTCTGTTGCTAAAGTCGTATTTTCTGCAATCGAGTTTGGAGCAGTTTACCTTAAGTTTGTATCTATTGTGTGCTTGTGTGTTGTTGTGGTTGAAACTGAAGTATTCATTGACAGGTAGAACATTATAGTAGATAATTTTGTGCACTACGCTCAGGTCAGACCAAGGGCGGTGTAGTTCTAAATTGTCTAAGCCCAAAATTTCGAACCTGGTGGCATAAGGGATTCTGTTGCAAGCAGAGGAGTGGAGGACTCTTCTCATGAAATATCTCTGGACTCGCTCAATGGTATTACTATCCAAAATGCAGTGCGGATTCCAGACAGATGAGCTGTATTTGAGAATTGGTCTAGCAAATGTCTTGTATGCTCTAGTTAGCACTACAATATTACCAGAGAAGAAGCTACACAAGATTAGATTAACAACTCTTAATGCCTTTTTGGCGATGTTGTTACAGTGGGCTCTAGCACTTAGATCATGCTTAGATTAGACTTTACAGGGATGGACATATTATTTACAAGGAACTAAAAGTCTCTCACCCATTTTGCAGCATAAAATATTCTGAAATGGAGAAGGAAGGAGATAATCTCTTCCCGTTCCATCTACATCTGGTTTGTGAAGAGAGATAATTGCACTAATTATGCTGCATGGGTAATCAACACACAAAGGGTGAGACAAATTTATTTGCTAGTACAGTTGCAGATGAGAGGCTCAGTTTCACGTCAACTTCCTGGGCTCCAAGATGTCATCATCCATTCAGGATCTAAGCAAGGAGATAAGCAACAGGAAAATAAATCTGGAAGAAAAGCAGCTTTATGTCAGAGCAAATAAGTCCCGAATTAAACTTGGGGCTGGGATCTAATTTACTCTCTGAGACATTGAGATCTCAGAACGAACAGCTACCAGTTCTCCTGACATCAGGATTTAGTTTGCATATGTCACAGAGGGAGAATGCCTAATGTTACACAGAAGATGGCTGGGTAGCTGGAAGATTAGGAAACAGAAGTGTTGAGATATATAAAAAAATTACTACAAATTCCGTGGGGCATGAATTAGGACTTTGCAGATGCACAAACCTCGCTAATACTTGTCTATCTTCAGGTTAAACAAAACCCAATCCTTGCAATTAGGAGAAGAAAATGTAATTGAATTTGCATGCAGGCATCGTCAACTGCATTGATTAAAGAACTTCTAATGAAGAAATCTGTATTTTTGTTGTTGTTGTTGTTGTTGTTGTTTAAAAAATACCTGCATTAGGGAAGATTTATGTACTAAAATTTAGCAAGGTGAGTTTTGTTAACAATGGGACAACTGGGCTTCTGTGGAATGTTTAGGTAGGTAGGAGAAAGGAAAGAAGGAAGGAAGGGAAGGGAAGGGAAGGGAAGGGAAGGGAAGGGAAGGAAGGAAGGAAGGAAGGAAGGAAGGAAGGAAGGAAGGAAGGAAGGAAGGAAGGAGGCATTCCCACATGGAGAACAATTCCAAAATATGGTCCACAAAAGACTTGGGTACCAATTTTTTGGCTTAATGTCAAGGTTTCAGCATAAAATACCAACTTTCCATCATTTCCTCATTTGACATAGTTGGCATCTTCGACCACTTTTTCAAACTTCTCTATCTAAAATGTGAACCAGAAAGTCCAGTTGCCTCTTGAAAAAGCACCTTTGGGACAACCATGACCTGGATGACAGAATCTCCATAGACACTTAAGAAAGGTATGAAAAGTTGGGGGTGACCACTATTGTCACCCTTGTCTTTGCCCTTCATAAACACATATACCTATAAGGTAAAGGTTCCCCTCACACATATGTGCTAGTTGTTCCTGACTCTAGCGGGTGGTACTCATCTCCATTTCAAAGCTGAAGAGCCAGAACTGTCCAAAGACATCTCCGTGGTCAAGTGGCCGGCATGACTAAATGCTGAGGGCGCATGGAACTCTGTTACCTTCCCACCATATGTAGTTCCTATTTTTCTACTTGCATTTTTAACGTGCTTTGTTTTTTTAACATGCTCTTCCATTTCTCAGTTGGGTGAGTTTTCCATGACTGATAGTTCTGAAAGATCTCAACGTACCCTGTATGTCTTAGAATGTCAGTTGGTCTTACCTGAACTGCATGTCTCAAGGGTGGCATGGGAGCAGTCACTGGATAGGTATTATCATGGCCCAGTTGCCTGGAGACTGAGGTAAATCTGAGGACACTCCCTCTGCTCCTCCTTCTGACTCCCCAGATTAACCGATGGTCTGGATGAAGAGGATACCCAACTCCCTTCCCAGTCCCTGACTGATCATAGCTACCTAATCAGGCCCGGAGCAAGAGCGCCTGAGGGCGGAAAGTGACTGCTCCCATCCCACCCTTGAGATATGCAGTTCAGGTAAGACCAACTGACAGTCTACAAGGTGGGGCATGGGAGGAGTCACTGGATGGGACATACCAAAGCTAGATGTCCATGGGAGGGATCATTGGGCCTGAGTCTCACAAGTGTCAAGCACACCCTGTAGGACCCTCCTCCCAAATGATGCCTCGGCTGAGGCATACATATCTAGCCTATAGTATCTGATGAAGGGTGACAGTGAGGACCAGGCGGCAGCCCTGCAGATGTCCTCGATGGGGGCCTGGGTGGCCCAGGCCGCCGAGGTAGCAGCGCTCCTAGTGGAGTGAGCTGTAATATCCTGCGGCACAGGTAGCCCTCGAGCCTCGTAGGCCTTGGAGATGGCTAACCTGATCCACCTGATGATGGTGGTTGGGGAGACATAGCATGCCAGTTGCCAGAGGAACAGAACAAGCTGTCCACACTCCAAGATGTCTGGTAGGCAGGCAGCCTTTTGAGCGTGAAGGATTTCCAGCAAGAGGTTGCTCAGAATGGATTTTCATCACCTCTGCCTTGGCTCTGTTGAAGGGGTTTTGAACACTTTAAAAGTGCTAGGTCTCCAGCATGCTCTTGTAAACTCTAGGTTGCTCTGGATTGCTTCTTCAGTTAAGATGAAGTGGACAAAAAAGGGAGAAAGAGCTGGAACATCTAGCAAGAGTTTTATTATATATATATATAATATATATATATGTTTACAATTTACATCCAGTTTCCTTATGTTGTACCCATATATATATATATACGTTGTTATCATTATCCCTCCTTTATTTGACTATATCCTGTATCATAACATTTTTTGCCCTAATAATCAAGACTTAACTGAATCTAACTTAGTTCTTTTTTATTAACCTTTATATATAATCCAAAAGGATTTCTAATCTTCCTTTCATGGGTACCATTCAATGTTCATAACGAATTATTACTTATCATAACACTACACATTGTATACATTTTATCATTATCAATTATTTATTTAACTATATCTATTGTCACTAAATTTCACTAAGTTTAACTAGTTTTAAATTATACACTTCCATCTATCAACCTGTATCTTTCCAGTAGCAAAACAGTCTCATGTCTTCTGCCATTTGTGGTGTCAGTCCTCTAATCATCTCCTAAATCAAATTTGTATGGACTTCTCTTAGCACTTCTTTGCTTATAAAATCTCTCGTAATTTTGATGCCCTTCTTCTGTTTCCTTAATCAGCTTATCTTTGATTGTCAGTAGTATTATCAATGATGTTGCTAATAAAATTTCTCTCTTTAAATCCATAAATTCTTTTGTTTCTTCTTCTTCTGTGTCTTGCCATCTGGGGTAGTGTTCCCCTCCATTTAATTCCTCTTTCAGTATTCCACTCTTTCCATTTCCAGAAACAAACCAATCACCATAAATATCAGCAAATTTAATTTCTTTATAGTCATTTTCCTCTTCAATTTTTAGGATTTTAACCACCACTTTTTCCATTTGATAAACATCTTCAACTTCTTCATCATCATATTTTACTGTTAAATACTCTAACTCTTCCAATTTCTTCTCTATGTGTTTGATAATTTCTGTATTTCTGAGAATATCTTTACAGACTTAAAATTTCTTCCTGCTGTTGAAATTGTGCCATTATCTCCAGCTAACAAACACTGCTGTTCTAGCTTGAAAAGTTTTTAAAAGATGAAGCATAGATTCACAATAAAGTTTTATTTTCACTTTTCTCTGGTTGAAGATATACTTAAAAGGGACATCTGTATGCTTTTCTTCTTATAAACAAACAGTGAGACCTTGGAGTGCCAAGCCAGGATAATCAGTAAGAAAAGTAAAAGTGTTTCATTTCCAATACACAAACCTCCAGCCTCCAAGTAGCAGTGTTATTGTTGCAATTTTCTTTGTTTCTTTTTGTATCTTTTTTGTATTTCAAGTTGAAAAAAAGTCTGATTCTTGAATGAGTTAGAAAAACACCCACAGTAATGAAAGAGGAGAATTTTAGTCCATAGGTTACAAAGAATAATAAAAGAAAAAAAATAGAAGAAGAAAACTTAATCCATTCGTTTTAAAAGGCTTGCATAAATTCCATCCATGAACATAGCATTTAAAAAGTAAGAAAACCCACTGTACAAAACCATTCCAAACTTAATTCTGTTGCTTATTTCTTCTGTTCTCCAATTTAAATTAATTTTAAGTTTTTTATAGGCAGTCTCTTTTAAAACAGTAAAAATTCCTCACCAGCTGGAAACACTTTCTCTTTCCGTATCCTTCCATTTTGGAGCCGCCCCAACTTCATGAGCGTTGGCTGGATTTTTGTCGCCGGCTTGAAGAATTTCTCTTGGATCCATCAGGGACTTTGCGATGTCCCTGAGATTAGCAAGATATGTTCTTCCTGTTCACTGTCTCTGCGGGACTGTTTAGGTCCCATTGGACCACCCAGTGGCAAAAGTATTGGCTGCGGTCTTTGAGCATCGAGACCGCATGTTTGTATCGTTGTGACGTTGGCTCCTCCTCTCTCTAGCAAGAGTTTTCTTGAGCTAGCTATAAGCTATCATCTGTACGCTGATGATACTCAGCTGTACATTTCCACCCCGAACCACCCCAACGAGGCCATCGAAGTGATGTCCCGGTGTGTGGAAGCCGTACGGGTCTGGATGGATGACAACCGACTCAAGCTCAACCCCTCCAAGACGGAGTGGCTGTGGGTTCCGGCCCCCCAGTTCAACCAGTTAATTCCATCTCTAGCCATCGGGGGCATACAACTGGCCCCCGTGGAGCGGGCGCGCAATTTGGGCGTCCTCCTGGATGCCCGGCTGTCCATGGATGACCATGTGACAGCTGTGGCAAGGGGGGGCGTTCCACCAGGTTCGCCTGGTGCGCCAATTGCGGCCCCTTTTGGACCGGGAGGCCTTGCGCACAGTCACTCATGCGCTGGTGACGTCTCGCCTCGACTACTGCAACGCTCTCTACATGGGGCTTCCCTTGAAATGCACTCAGAGACTACAGTTGGTCCAGAATGCGGCCGCGCGGGTGATTATGGGGAGTACAAGGTACTCCCATGTGACACATCTCCTGCGCGAGCTGCACTGGTTTCCTGTGGTCTATCGGGTGTGTTTCAAGGTTTTGATAACGATCTTCAAAGCGCTCCATGGCACAGGACCTAGCTACTTGCGGGATCGTATCCTGCCCCATACATCCCTGCGACCAATTCGCTCGCACAGAGAGGGACTTCTCCAAGTGCCGTCCACCAGACAGTGCCGAGGGGCGGCGCCTAGGAGCAGAGCCTTCTCTGTGGCGGGCCCAGCCCTGTGGAATGGCCTCCCCCCGGGTATTAGGACTACCTCTGACCTCCGCTCCTTCAGAACAAAGCTCAAGACCCACCTTTTCCAAGTAACTGGCCTGGCTCAACCATAGTTTGATCATATCGCTCCTGACGGGTTTTTAATTTTGTAATTTTACTTAGGGGGTTTTAAATTGCAATTTTAATTTTTCTCCATTTATTTGTCTACCTCCTCCACGTATACGTCTATATTTATGTGTATGTATTGTCTATATTTGTATTTTACGTGTTTTTATTGTACGCCGCCCCGAGTCCTTCTGGAGAGGGTGCGGCTAACAAATAAAAATTTTATTATTATTATTATTATTATTATTATTATTATTATTATTATTATTATTATTATTATTATTATTATTATTATTATGATGATGAGACATTAGCTATTCAGATTTTGGCTGAAGGACAACACAGCGATCAATAGGAAGAGAAAAGGAACTGTACCTTTTCCATTCCTTCCAAAGCATTTTGAATAGTTTCCAAACTTATTTTATTGGCTTTGGCTTTGGCTTTGTTGTTGGCCTTCAAAGCAAGTCCTTCTAACTAATGAGTTCCTCTTTTCTTGCTCTCTTTTAATGACCTCGTGTGATTTCATATATGTACATAGGTATCAGAGGTGGGATTCCCTTCCCTTCCTTACCCTCTTGCAAATGTGAGCGTGTGCGCATGCTTCACTCACATGCGCCTCATCTGCACATGCGCACCGCCTTCTGTATATGCGCAGTGTTCATGCATTATGATGGGGTGGGTGGGCGGAGCCTCCTGCAGCCGCCACTATGGAGAGAACCGGCTGAATACTACCTCTGATTGATGTTTTTGTGTGTGTATACATATGTATTTTTGTATATATGTATGTATGCATATATGTATGTATGTATGTATGTATGTATGTATGTATGTATGTATGTATATGTGTGTATGTGTGTGTGTATAATTTAACAAAACGAAATATCAAACAATCCCTTTGCTGTTCTCTATCATAGTCTATGTGTAGTTCACTGAAGTGTGCTGACTTGTAATTTCTTTCTCTCTCTTTCTCTCTGTGAAGGTTCAAAGAGTTGCCCTAATTAATTTACGAGCCCTGAGACGAAATTCAAAAAACCCCATTCATTTATTAGGGCGAACATCTTAGCATGGACTTCTGTGTAGCTGAAACTAAATCCCATTTAATGGCGTCTGACCTTTATCCCTGTGCCCTCTCCCCTCTGGCTGAGGTCATCAATCACAATCTCCAACAGGACATTATGGCAGGGTTCTGGACATGCGCATTCACATCCCAGTACAGAAACATGAAACTTTTACTCTGGCCAAAAGTATGCATGGCATTCCCCTCCCCTTCTCAAGTTGATAGTAGTCATGGAAATGTCTTAGGCATTGACACTCTCTTTTTCAAATGTATGAATTTCATAGGGAATGAAACTCTATGGAAGAGGAAGCAGTATCATAGTGATAAGCCTGATACTTGTTCTCCAGATGAATGCCCATGAATTCTGCCTTCGTAAGTCTGGAGGTGCAGACAGATCTCTCTTTCCACTTTCATGAAAAAGCAGATTTTTCTCATTACAGGAAGATAGTTCTGAACATAGACTGTTGTGTAAATGTGGACTTCATGCAGAGATTCCACTAAAAGCCCATAGGGTTGTTATGATTTTTCTATGAAGGAGCTAACAAGATATATTTCAGTACTGAGAAGTGGAGTGGAAGTGAAGGCATGAAAGGGAAAGGGATAGATAGATAGATAGATAGATAGATAGATAGATAGATAGATAGATAGATAGATAGATAGATGAGAGAGAAGGGGAGGGATGGATGGAAGGATGGATTGGTAGGTAGGTAGGTAAGTAGGTCGGCGGGTAGGCAAGCAATGTATAAATATCTAAATATATATACCCTGCTTCCCTGAAAATAAGACCTCCCCGGTTAATAAGTCCAATCGGGCTTTTGAGCGCATATGCTAAAATAAGCACTCCCCAAAAATATTGCAAAACAGCAGCAGCCATGAGGTGACCATATTCACTGCCTCCTGCGCCTCAAAAATAATAACACCTATTATAATAATAAGAGAGAAGGAGGAAATACTCCTCCTTAGCAAATAAATTATATAATAAAGGAGTCTGGTTTAAATGGTTATTGCCAGAAGGAACGTTGATCTTTTGGGAAGGAAATAGGATTAGAATCAATACAGTACAGGAGGCAGAAGCCTTCATTAAAAAAAATTCTCTCCTCCTAGAGGACAAACATAGTGAAGGTGGTGGGAGGGGCAGCATGGTGCAGGATAAGAAGGAGGGGGGGCTGAAGGCTCCTCTGGGGGCAGGGAGGAAGAAGCAATATTGAAAAGGCTCAGATCGCAAAAATAAAAATATTTGAAATAAATAGCAATTGGTGATATTTTAGAAAGTGACAAAGGAAAATGAATGAACACATGGTTAACATTATAGAATAAGATCTTGTTTTCTGCTTATCTTTTGTATTTTGTTTTTAAGATTGTTAAAACTGTGAGTGCTGGATGGATTACTAACACTAGTGTGGGAGCTACCAAATTTTTTTTTATACCCATCTACCTTTCCCCATATATGTGCAAAAACCAATAAATTTTTTTGAAATAATAATAAGACCTCCCCAAAAATGAGGCAAAGCACTTATTTCAGGGGTCAAAAGAAAATAGACCCTGTCTTATTTTTGGGAAAACATGGTAGATGTATAGAGGTATAGATATATATATAGATATAAGAAATGGTTGCAAATGGGTGTAAATAAATATACATGTGCTTATCATCCGAAGGGAGCCAAGCTGAGGGTGAAGATTAATTCTCCAAGCTTGTGAATTGGTTTATCAATGTGTTGTTAACAGGCTAAGTAACAACTTAAGTGTAATTTAAGGGATGCCAGTGTCAGTACTCTCCTGTTTATAAGGGTTTCAGGTGTGGGTGTGTCAAGCGAGGGTCTTGTGATGGGTCAACTGTGAGTCATCAGCGAGTCTTGTGATGGGACTTGTGATAAGGAGATTACATCAAGTCAGGGTCATTTGGAGATGAATTGCTGGTGGGTGAGGGTTGCATGGGTTGGTTCAGGGCCGTGGCATCTCTGGTTGGCTCTGTGGTTGATTTGTATTCTGAGGGGTTCGTAGGTTGGTTGTAGGTCAATGTGTGTCAGGTGTGCCTCATTCAGTATCCAAGAAAGAAAACCCCCAACTCCATTTGAGTAGAGATAAAGGTATTTTTACTGGACATGAAATGAAAAGTTAAAGTGAAGCAAGATCTGAAGCAGAAAAGCGTGAATGTGTACATATCAAATGTTTACCCAAGACCCTCCCCCTTCATGATAACTCCCTTCATGATATCTCCTCCAGTATCTAGTAATTCCCCCCCAAATACCACAAGCCCCCACCCTCCCCGTTACTATGGCAGCCAATAGCAAGCAAGCAAAGTAGAGGCTGATATTTGGCCCTACTGCAGAAAGGATGCTATTCCTGGAGGAAAAGATAAACAACAACAACAATAACAAAACATTTATATATCACAATTAGGGTTTATCAGGATATTTAGAATGAAACTTCTGCAAGAGTTTGGGAGCTCTGACATCGGACTTATTCACCCACTCAGCATGGGAAGGAGGGAAATATTTCCAGGCCACTAAATACTGTATTCTCCCCCTGTTTCCTGGAATCCAGGATCTCCTTAACCTCAAAATGTTGTTCCCCTTCAATAAGGAGGGGGATAGGAGGTGGAGGTTGGGGTGAACACACTTAAGCAGTGTGTTCTGGTTTCAGTAAGTTGACATGGAACACGGGATGGAGTCTCCTAAAGTGAATCCACAATGTGTCTGTTAACAGAATTGTCTATGGAGTGCCAGGCTTTGATGAACTCATGAGCATGGCAAGTGATAGTATGGTCAATGAGTTTTGTGTTTGTTGTGCTGTTTGGTGAAGAGGTTATTCCATAGGAAGAAATAAGATAAAGGTTCCCCCTCACACATATGTGCTAGCCATTCCTGACTCTAGGGGGCGGTGCTCATCTCTGTTTCAAAGCAAATAGCCAAAGATGTCTCCATGGTCATGTGGCCGGCATGACTAAATGCTGAAGGCGCACGGAACGCTGTTACCTTCCCACCAAAGGTAGTTCCTATTTTTCTACTTGCATTTTTACATGCTTTCAAAACTGCTAGGTTGGCAGAAGCTGAGACAAGTAATGGGATCTCACTCCATTGCGCAATGCTAGGGATTTGAACCACTGAACCACCGACTTTTCTGATGGACAAGCTGAGCATCTTAGATACTGACCCACCACATCCCTTACTCAGTAAGTCTCAGTGAGTCTACCCAAGTTTCAAAATGTTGAAGTGTCAAAAGGTCCTGTGTAAGCCAACTTACTAAAATTATCTCATGTCATGCATTCTCTACTTAATATTTAATATTTTCCAGACAAGGGGAAATCTTTAAACAGAGTCCTAGATACCAGTTGCTCTAACCGACATGGAATTAGATATAAATCTCTGAGTTGGCTAAAACAAAAATATTTTCCAATTTGAAACACGCCTGTCATAAAAAGGGCCTATTCTAGAACAAGACTTTAGTGGGTTGTTTTTTTAAAATCCATGGCCAAATATGAGAGGACGCACACATGTGGCAGCTAAATTATTGCTTATGTTTTGTTTCATTGTGAATTATATGTGTCCCCACCATTACACTTGGTGTTGTGGCCCACCAGCAGAGCTGGCAACAGATTCAGACAGTGAAGAGGTTGGGGAGGAACATGGGCCACTCCTGGAGTCTGGGGAAGGCTCTGACGAGTGCTCTGCAGCAGAGGCAGAGATGGGGCCAGGGCTGTCTGACAGTTATCAGCTGCCTTTGGAGTTGGAGATCAGTGGGTCAGAAGAACAGCTGGAGCCTGTTCCCAATGTGTGCATGCACAGAGCTGCCAGGAGAAGGAGTTAAGGAACAAGGGTTGACTTGGGAGTAAGGCCACAGGTGGACAATGAAGGGCCCCTTCCAGAGGAAATAAAAGAGGAGCAAAAGGGGAGTGGAGTTTGCAGGAGACAATTAGTTCACTTAATTGGCTCGTGACTCTCTGAGACTCCTTGCCAAGTTTTGCAGATATTGGCCTGGCAGCTCTCCAAGCCAGATAAGGTCTGTGACTGTAAATTCTCCCTTGAAAGACTTTGCTGGATGTGAATGAGCAGAATTCACAGTAAATTAATAAAAAGGGGGACCAGGAGTTTGCTTAATGCTCTCAGGGAGCCTCGGTCAGAACAGCATCTAAAATATTGCTTACGTTTTGTTTCATTGTTAATTATATGTATCCCCACCCTTAGACTTGGATAGTTATTATCCCTATTGGAAATCTCAGCCCACTGGCATTTGAATCATAGATAGTCTTATTTCCTCCTGGGCTCTAATCTATATACTGTAAGTAGAACTGCTAAGTTTATAATTAAGGCAGTCAAGCGAAGAAATCCAATATATTGAACAAATCAGTGTACCCTGTAAGGCAGATCCTTTCATCGGATTGCTGAATCCTGTATGCAATTTTATTGCTGCATTTCCTTTTATCTAGTTATTTATCCAGCATATATTTTCTTTCTTTTTATTGAATTGATAAAGTCATAAGACTAATCAATTGATACTGTATTTTTATTCTGTCCCGGTGTCGAAAGGTAAGTGCTGTTGTGCTGAAAATTTGGGCATGGAATGTGTTGTGACCCACTGGTGGCCAGTGGAGCTGGCAGCAGAGTCGGATAGTGAGGAGGTTGGGGTGGAGTATGGGCCAATTCTGGGGGTTGAGGAAAGCTTAGACAAGGGCTCTTGGTCAGAGCAGAGAGGGAGTTAGACAGCAGTGAAGCAAAATAACAGCTGGACCCTGTTCCCAGTGTGCATATGCACAGAGCTTCCAGAAGACAAGGATAACTAATAAAGCAGGGTCGACTTAAGAGTAAAGCCACACCTTGGAGGTGATTGGCCCCTCCCAGAGGAAACAAAGAGGAGCGAACAGGAGGTAGGCTTTTGCAGGAAACAATTCGTTCATTTGGTCTGGACCATTCTATAAGACACTCCGTGCCAAGTTTTGCTTCGCCCTGTGTTTGGAAACTATTTATCTGGCAGTGCTCCAAATGAGATAAGGTGTGTGTGGATAAACATTCCTCTGAAAGACTGTTTGCGAAAGCCTTGCTGACTTTGAATGAAAGGAATTCACAGTCATGTAAATAAAAGAGGTTTTGTCAGGACCAAGACTCTGCTTCTTGCTTTGTAAGGAAGCCTGGGTCAGAACTGCAACACTGGACGTTTTTAAGAAGATGTTGGATATCCGTTTGTCTGAAGTGGTATAGGGTTTCCTGCCTAAGCAGGGGGTTGGACTAGAAGATCTTCAAGGTCCCTTCCAACTCTGTTATTCTATTCTAAATATTAAAAATTCTTCTGAGTTCAGAGTTTCTGGGGGGGAAGTGTATCCTGAAATGCACATTTCCCTAAAGAGTAAACAAAAATATCCAAGCGTTCCTTGTTATATTTACCTAAGTTCTATTTTTGTTATTGCTGTTGACTTGTACATCCAGCATAGCTTTGAATCTAAATCTGATGTGTGAAGTGTTTCCAAACTCTGCCATGGCCGGAAGGAAGCCCTTGATGCTGCTTACATTGATTCAGCTGTCAGAAAGCAATTTAATGAAATCCGGGGAAATGTCAGTTACCAAATGTACATCAGAGCTGTTATTAGCTTAAAATGTAGCTTTTCAGCTCCCCTGCACAGCAATGGTGTTTCTAAGGAGCTTTGGTGAAAACTACTCATGTACATTAGAAATGAAAGCATCGGGCAACCCCTAAACCATTAGCAGGGCATGCAAGATATCACCCGTTGCTCTTCCAGGATCCAGCGTGCTGGCCAGCTGGTCTTCACGGATGCAGGAGTGCCAGAAACTGGAAGAGCAGCAGCCCAATGCACATGCGCATGCCAGGAAGATGATCTTCCAGTTTCTGGCGTACGCATGCACACCAGCCAGCTGGTCTTTGCATGTGCATGCACATCAGAAACTGGAAGACCGGTGTGCATGTGTGCACCGGAAACTGAAAGAGCAGCCCTTCCGGTTTCTGGCATGTGCTCCTGTTTCAGCACTCAGTGCCAAAAAGGTTCACCAACACTGTCCTAGATAATCTACATTCAACACCTAACTTTTGTATTACCGTATTTTTTGGAGTGTAAGATGCACCTTTTTCCCTCAGAAAAGAGATTGAAAATCTGGGTGCATCTTATACACTGAATACAGGATTTTTTGCCTCCCAAAACCCCGCCCTCTTCACCAAAATGGCCATGCATAGCCTTTATGAGGCTTCCAGAGTGCGCCTGAGGGCTGGGGAGGGAAGAAATGAATAATAATAATAATAATAAATTTTTATTTGTTAGCCGCACCCTCTCCTAAAGGACTCGGGGCAGCGTACAATAAAAGCACATAAAATATACAAATGAACAATACATATACAGATAAAAATAAACACATACACGTACGTACACATATACATATACATGGAGGAGGTAGCAAATATATAAAATAGAATTTAAAATTAACAATTTAAAACACCCTCAATTAAGTTACAAAATTTAAAAAACCCGTCAGGAGCGATAAGGTAAAACTATGGTTGAGCCAGGCCAGCTGATTGGAAGAGGTGGGTCTTGAGCTTTGCACGGAAGGAGCGGAGGTCAGAGGTAGTCCTGATATCAGGGGGGAGGTCATTCCACAGGGCTGGGCCCGTCACAGAGAAGGCTCTGCTCCTAGGCGTCGCCCCCCGACACTGTTTGGTGGACGGCACCTGGAGAAGTCCCTCTCTGTGTGAGCGAATTGGTCGTAGGGATGTATGGGGCAGGATGCGATCCCGCAGGTAGCTAGGTCCTGTGCCATGGAGCGCTTTAAAGATCGTAATCAAAACCTTGAAACGAATGAAAAAGAGCCCATTTTCTGCTCAATTTTAACCCAACCCAGCCCCCAGGAGCACTCTATAAACTTCCTAAAGGGTATCCATGCCTTTTTTTGACAAAAAATGGGCCAGTTTTTGCAAAAAAAACAGGCCAGTTTTTGCTCGTTTTTGCCCCCCCCCCTGAGGACTCTACAAGCCTCCTAAAGGCTATTCATGCCCTTTTTTGGCAAAAAAAAAAAAAACACACACAAAAAAAAACCGGGCTTGATTTCGCTAAAAACGGGCCATTTTTTTACTCGTTTTTGGCCCCCCATACTCCCCTAAAGAGAGCCTCCTAAGGCTATTCATGCCCTTTTTTGGGAAAAATACAGCCTTGATTTTGCTAAAAACAGGCCATTTTTTGCTCATTTTTGGCCCTCCCACTCCCCCAGGAACCTCCTAAAGGCTATTCATGCCCTTTTTGGAGAAAAAACGGGTTTCATTTCTCTAAAAACAGGCAATTTTTGGCTCGTTTTTGCCCCCCCCCCCATCCCCACTCCCCAGGAGCCTCCTAAAGGCTATTCACGCCCTTTTTTGGAAAAAAATATAGGCTTGATTTCGCTAAAAACAGGCCATTTGTTGCTCGTTTTTGGCCCCCCCATACTCCCCCAGGAACCTCCTAAAGGCTATTCATGCCCTTTTTGGGGGAAAAAACGGATTTGATTTCTCCAAAAACAGGCAATTTTTTGCTCGTTTTTGGCCTCCCCACTCCCCCAGGAGGACTCTAAAAGCCTCCTAAAGGCTATTCATGTCCTTTTTGGAAAAATACAGCCTTGATTTCGTTAAAAACAGGCCATTTTGGGGAGGTTTGCAGATTGCAAAAACTTTTTTTTAAATTTGCCCCCTGAAAACCTTGGTGCGTCTTATACTCTAGTGCGTTTTATACTCCGAAAAATATGTTAAATCCTCTGTGGGTCGGTGTGTGTGTTTGTATCCTCTGTGTCTCTCTGTGTGTGTTTGTATCACATATTGTCTTTCGGAAACAAAGGAAGCAACGGTGTCCTATTGATTCAGCCACATCTGCATGATCTAGATGTTTCCGAACCCCTAACATTAGCTGGAAACCAGGAGTTGAGCTCATTCATAAAACACAAAACTGGCTTTCGTTGTCTATGAAATAGTCATCTTTAAGAGTCCTTTGTTAAACATTTTTTTTAAAAAGAGGATCAAATTATCTTGTGTAATGAGGGGATGAATGTGTTCCTAGTAACATCATCGTCATGTTTTGAAAACTACCTGATACATCACTTCAGTGATGAGTTTGCCATTTTTCATGCTCAATAGATTCACTTTCTTTTCAGTTTAAAAATAATTACATTTATTATTTGTAGGTTTAGTTAACTTCAGCCCAACTTCAGACCTGAATATGGGAGGAACTGTCCATAGTTAAGCTTGGGTGTGCTTGGATTGATGGCAATGAGACCAGTGAATATAGAACATAAAATAATAGAGTTGGAAGGGACCTTGGAGGTCTTCTAGTCCAACCTGCTGCTCGAGCAGAGACCCTATACCTATTGTAGACAAATCGCTGTTCAGTCTCTTTTTGAAAGCCTTCAGTGATGGAGAACCCGCAACTTCTGAAGGCAAGCTACTGTATTTCATTGGTTCATTGCTCACACCATTAGGACATTTCTCCTTAGTTCTAGATTGCCTTTCTCCTGGGCTAGTTTCCACCCATTGTTTCTTCTCTTGCCTTTTGGTGCTTTGGAGAACAGTTTGACCCCCTTGTCTTTGTAGGAGTCCCTCAAATACTGGAACACTGCTATCATGTTCCCCCCTAGTCCAATGAGGGCTAAACTTTTTGTCGTCGCATGCCGAAATAATGTGAAATCACACGAAATCGTGTGCGTGCCCCCACACCCATAATGCAAGGTGTGCACGATACTCCCTCGTTCCCCATCCACCGCACATGTGACCCCCCCATGCTCCCCCTGCCCCATGTGCATGTGTTTGTGACATCCCCCTGCCCCATTTTGGGCCTAGTAGGCCTCCCTGCAGCCTATTGGGAGCAAAAAATGGGCCGCAGGATGTGTGTGCACCCCCCATGCTCCAACATGCGTGTGTAACCCCCCACCCCAATATATGCATGTGCGACCCCCATGCCCACCCCCCACAAACGTGTCTCCTGCATGTGCCCTGCCCCCGTGCATGCAGAGAACCCAAAGATCAGTGGTGGCGTGTGCGGTAGAGCTGAGCTGAAGCCACACCTTGTGTACTGGCGGAAAGGGTTCTGTGTGCCCCCTGTGGCATAGATTTGCCATCACGGCCCTAATCCTTCTTTTCAGTAGTCTACACGTACCCAATTCCTTCATACATTTTAGCCTCCAGCCCGCTCATCGTTCAGTCCAGGCAATGATTCCTGATACATGTATAGTTTGCATTGACAAATCAGTTGTCAATCACTGAGATATCCTTGAATTAGTAAGTTGCAAATGCATGCAGTGCCATTGTGAAGCCTGTGTCTTTGTTATTGCTCTCACAATAGAGCTGAGTGATTGGACCAACAGGGGGTTCTTTGCTTTCTGGAATCTGCCATTTCTTTCAATCAGGCACACCTGAAAGTGAGCAAAATTGCTCAGGGAACTCCAGCACAAAATGGTAAAAGTCGTGTTCACTATTTCCAGGTCTGAAGGAAAATAGAAATAACTAGCTTTGCTCTTTTCCACCTCTGCAGAGAAGCTTGAGAACAGTAATAATAATAATAATAATAATAATAATAATAATAATAATAATAATAATAATAATAATAATAATAATAATAATAATAATAATAAACAGGACTAAAATGTTTGGAACAGGATCAGTGCCTCCCAATGCCAAGTTTGTGCCTTTGGATGGAAACAACTCAGTGGTGGTGTGACAACCCGGGGTGTGGCACAAAGGGAACGCAGCCAGAGAACTGGTATGAGTCCCTTTATTAACACCAACTGTGCCCCCAAAGTCCCTTTCAATTCTCTGGCCTGGAGAAAAGCTCTTCCACAAACCTGTAACAGCCTTTGGATGAAAATACCCCAGTCCAAACATTGTAAGCAACTTGCAACTCTAAATTCAATAAGGCAAGATAAGGCAATTAATCCGGAAGGGCAAGCAAGATAAGGAGTTCTAGAACTGAAGTAGCATGGCAATAAATCAAACCAGTTGGGAGGATGCCAAGAGCTCAGATAAGCAGTTAGCACCAGATGAACTCAGTGTTTGTTCCTGACAACCACCTCTCCCATTTTCCTCTCTTTTAAATTCCATCCTCAGGTGTGCCTTGTGAAGGGAATCAGGGGCCCTTTCCTCCCCTGTAAGCACCGGTGGGTTCCTGACAATTCTAACTTCTTCTATAGAAGAGGTTCCACAAATCTACCGTGCCGTTTAGAACCAGTTCCAGCTCCCTCTCCCCGCCCATCCGGACCACGCTTTCCCCACCTGCCACTCACTGATTGGCTGGCTCACCAATCGCCCCACCTGCCTCTAAGAGTCCTATCTAAACCTTAAAGTCTTAAAGCTGTCAAGTTTGAACATCCCTGGATATTTTTTCTAAAGGGTTAGGGGTGCAAGGGTCTTGTAACTTGACAGCTTTAAGACTTGTGTGCTTCAAATGCCAGAGTTTCTGAGCCAACATTTTGGTTGCTAAGCAAGAGTGTTGTTAAGTGAGTTTCATCACATTTTACAAGTTGGCCATGCCCATCCAGTCACATGACTGCCAAGCCACTCCCACTCAGTCACATGGCCAGCAAGCCACTCCCACAAAGCAGGCCACACCTACAGAAGAGCTTCTGAAAACTTTTGAAACCCACCACTGCCTGTAAGCCACATTGCTCTCTTCTTCGTTCTTCCCTGTGTGCCCTAGGATGAGGAGGGGGTGGGCCTTGGTCTTCATCTCCCTTGTTCTACCTCTCCTCTGCTCTGCCCAGTCTGACTTTGCCTTTCCCCAGTTTCCTCCACAGCCAACAGAGCCACTCTTCTGCTCTCTGTTCGTCTTCCCCCTTGGATTCAGACTTTGACGGGGGCATGCTAGGTGGGCTGCCACCGATTCAGACCAGTTCACCCAAACCGGTAGATTGGAGCATGGGTTGGTCCCGCCCACCCACCCCCACACTATCCGGTCCTAGATATCTCACCGTTAGGCTTGCTCACCCCGTCTGCAGCTCAGCTGATTTGTGTGCCTCACCCGTTCTACTAATTGTGGCTGACCTAGCAGGTGTGCAAGAAGCCTCCCCCATCGGAGCAGCCTTGTTTTCGGTGCTGCATGCAACTGGAGGTGAAGCACACATGCAAAATGTGCAAGTGTGGATGCTCACATTTTCAGCAAATGGTTATTAAAGTATGTGCAGCCCACCTCTGAAACAACCATATTAAAAAAATGTCAGATCTATGCCACCTTTTTAAAATAAAGAACAAGGCACTAGTTGCAATGTCCAACCATTGCCATCATTCTGACCGCTGCATCAATATAGTTAAATGTGCCAAGGTTTGCATGCCACAGATTAAAGCCACACAAATGCAATGCCGGGAAGGAAGGAATATCTGAGAAAAGAGACATTTTTTTCATCCCATTCTAACATAAATTGAATCGTAAGCAGGTTCATTTCCAGGAAAATCTACCACTCAAAAAGGATTCCTTTGGCTTTTCCAATTTGATCATCATTAGAAATCATGTAGTTCTCTTCCAAATCATTTGAGGCCACTTGCGGCTTTATCTGTTCCTTCAGGGTCACCTGAATCAGCGTGCCAATGGGTGTGGAGCAGAGGTATTCAGCCGGTTCGGACCGGTTTCAGGCAAATCTGTAGTAGAAATTTTGAGTAGTTTGGCGAACCAGCAAATACCACCTCTGGTTGGCCCCCATCTTCCTGCCCCCATCATTTTCTGTCCTATATTCCCCCCTTTTTTTCTCAGCTGATTCATGCAGCAGAGCGGATAACCGTGCCTCCGCTGAGCTAAAAAACAGCTTAGGTCACCAGCACTGACACCAAGGGCAGTCCTTGAGTGCCTCAAACACAATCGATAGGAAAAGATTTGGAATCCCAGCCCTGGACTGTGGAACCGTTTTGTAACTGCTGAAAGGACTGTGTTGTAAACAGGAGAGAGGTAGTGTCATATTCCTCTCCCCTCTTGAGAGAGGACTGTTCAGTTTTAACGTAGATGTCCCAAAGGTGTTTTTTCAAAAGGGAACTGGACTTTGGTATTTTTTTCCCTTGAAATCATTTTGTTTCTCATCCAAGAAGCTTCTTCAGTTCTCTCCCCCAAAAGGCTTCGGTGTGGAAGCTTCTTGGATGAGAAGCGAAACGTCAAGCGCAGTTACGTAGCCTTACATTTACAAAGGTGCTTTTTCAAAAGGCAACTGGACTTTGTTTTTTCCTTGAAGACATTTTGCTTCTCATCCAGAAAGATTCTTCACTAATGACTGAATGGTGCACCATTCTATATGCACCAGTGGTGGGTTCTGGATCCCGTTGCAACCGGTATGGCACCCTCCACATTAATGCGTGTGGCACCTGTGTACATGCGTCTTACCTTCCAGCGATGCCTCCGTACAGCCTGCAACCCACCACTGATAAGCACTACTCAGGTGGCTCTGAGGGCACAAATAAACCTCCATGGCCTCAATGACTCTCAGAAAGAGGGCGAATGACCAGAGGATTGCAATGAATATAAATCCTTCCATACTCCACCATTCCATCAGAACTGCAGAAGCCTCTTGAATGAGAAGCAAGATTTCTTTAAGGACAAACAAAGTCCAGTTGCCTGTTGAAAAAAGCACCTTTGGGTCAACCATGACCTGAATGACTGAGAATCTCCATGGACATTTAATACAGATGGCCTCTTTTAGCCGTTTTACCGATCTGCTTATGTGTCACCTTCGCCAAACTGAATCACAAGCAGCTGAAAAAAAAAAATCTAAAACCCAAAGAAATGCTTTTTCCCTTTCCAATCTGATAGCCACCAGAAATCATTCCCTTTGCCTACAGTGAATAAAGTACAACGTTAGGAGATAGGTCTTATTTAAAAAAATGCAACCGAGAATTACATGATTGAGGCCACCCAGAAAACAGGCAACATTGTAAGTCATTTACCAATGCCACTCTCATTTCAATAAGCATTTCAACCTCCTCATTGCCTGAAAAGCTCCAAGCTACACCTTGTAAAGTTTTCCTATCTCTAAGTGTTTCCATCTATCACTGACAGCGAATCCCTGCCAATCTGCTCTCAGCTTTCAGAGAGCATCCAACTATGGAACTGCTTCATTTGCTTTGTAATCTACCAAGAGGATGTCAAGAAACCGAGCACATCATCAGAATGCTATTCACTTCTCTGAGTAAAAAATGCCAACTGTGTTTTTCATTTTGGAACAGTTGTCTTTCCTTTGTTTAGCGTATTCTTCTGGAGGTAAGAGATAACCCCGATTCTTAAGTCTTTGGCCAAAACACAATTCAAGCACGACATACACTCTGTCATGCCCCCCATCAAAGTCTGAATCTGCAGGGGAAGATGAGCTGGAACAAGAAATGCCAGGCATTAAGAGGGCAGCTCCATTGGCCTTGGAGGAAATTGAGGAAGGGCAGATTCAGTCCAGGTAAGGTTTTTCTTTTCTTTTTAAAAGTTTTTTTTTTCATTTTCATAACATATAATGACATGTATACTATTATATAGTCAACATTATATTGTATTATTAAATGTTTACATCAATTCATCTTACCATCAACTCCCCAAAACAATTATTGGCTCTTCTGCTCTCCATAAACCATATTTGTACCTTATCCATCACTTTCTTCTCCCTCTCTCCTCCCACTCCCTACCTCCTTTCTTCCCTTTGTCATCCTTCCCTTCTCTACTTCCCCATCCTCTCTCCTTCTCCTTTCTCCCCTTTCCACTCCTCCTTTCTCTCCTCCTCTTCCTCCCGCCCTCTCTCCTATCCCTCTCTTCTTCCCTCAGGCAAGGGTTTTCTGAAGTAGTAAGGCCTGCAGGCATGGAGGAATAGAGGCAGGAGGAACATGAGGGACAGAGCTCAGGCGAGGAACAAGAACCACCCCATCCAAGATGTAGAAAATTTTCTGACAAAAATAGAATTTGAAAGAATGTCTTTTTTTTTCTTAGATTCCAGAACTTGCCAGAGGAAGAAAATGAAGATCTTAAAGAGATTATGAGTACAATTTTAGCATATTATATTAAGGGAGACAAGAAACAATTATGGTGCGATATGGATCTGGCATATAGGATAAACTCAGCATATGCCAGAAGTCATAACGTTCCCAGAGAGGTACATGTAAAATTTGTCAGGAGATCCACAAGGGATGAGGTGCTCGCGACCCAAAGGGAGAGACCATTGAAATACAAAGAGGAACAGGTCACCATTCTTAAACAGATCCCCAAAAAAATAAGAGAGAGAAGGAGGAAATTCTCCCCCTTATCAAAAAAATTATATAACATGGGGGTCTGGTTTAAATGACTGTTACCAGAGGGGATGATGGTCTTCTGGGAGGGAAATAGAATCAGAATTAATACAATTCAAGAGGCGGAAGCCTTTATTAAAAAGAATCTTTCCCCCCCAGAGGAGGAACTTAGTGGGAGTAGGGAAAAGGACAGCAAGATGCAAGACAAGGAGGGGGTGGGGGGCGCTGAGGCCCTCCCAAGAGGCAGGGAAGAAGAAGCAATATCGAAAAGGCTTAGATCACAAAAATGAATGTATTTGGAATAATTGTAATTGTTGATACTACAAAAGTAACAGAGAAAAAATAGTAGAGCACATGTTTGATAATAATGGTTAAATTTGTTCTGATGCTTTCTTTTATATTTTAGTTCTAAGATTGTTAAATTTGTGAGTTTCTAGGGGAGACTCTCGCCACCAGTATGGAAGCTGCAAAAAATTTTCTTCTACACCCTTTTACCCTTCCCTATATATTTCAAAACCAATAAAAATTTTGCAACAACAACAAAAAAAGAACCACCCCATCCTGATCCAAGGGCTTGGAGAGTGGAGAGAAGGCATGATCAGCGCAGACTGAGCAGGCTACTCAGAAGGAGAGTGCTCTGCCCATCTTCACATCCTCATCCAAATCATTGATGAAGATGTTGAAGAGTATTTGGCCCAAAATAGAGCCTTGGGATACTCCACTGCATACTTCCCTCCATGTAGATGCAGTTCCATTGAGGACTACATGTTGAGTGTGGTTGGTCAGCCAGCTACGAATCCATCTGGTGGTGATGCTGTCTAACCCACATTCTTCTACTTTATCTAGTAGTAGGTTATTGTCTACCTTATCAAATGCCTTTTTTGAAGATTGGAACCACATCAGCTCTTTTCTAGTCCTCTGGTAGTTCCCCGGTGTTCCAGGATCTCTGAAAGATATAATTCAGTGGTTCTGAGATCTCGTCTGCCAGTTCCTTCAGAACCCTGGGGTGTAATCCATCCAGTCCTGGTGATTTGAACTCGTCTAGGGTAGACAGGTGCTCACTTACCATTTTCTTCCCAATTTCACTTGTGTTCCTAATCTGATTTTTGTGGTGCTGTTTTTGATAGGTTGGACTGTTTTATCCCTTTGTGTAAAGACAGATGCAAAACATGAGTTAAATAGTTCTGCTTTCTCTCTGTTGCTTGTCACCTTTTGCCACTTTCTCCCAGCAATGGACCAATTGTTTCCTTAACTCTTTTCTTGATTTTAACATGTTGGAAGAAGCTTTTTTTGTTATTTTTTACTTTTGTGGCAAGCTTTTCTTCATTGTGAGCCTTAGCTTTCCTCACTTCACCTTTACATGCTCAGGCTATTTGCTGATATTCTGCCTTAGCTATGTCCCCCCCTTTCCACTTTTTGTACTTATCTTTTTTGTCTTTCAATTTGTCAGAGAGTTCTTTATGCAGCCATGCTGGTTTCTTTTGGGAGCTGTTATTTTTCTACTTCATTGGTATTGCGCTAGACTGGGCTTTTGTAATCTCATTTTTCAAAATTTCCCAAGCTTCTTGAGTTGTTTTCCCCTTGAGGATTCTCATCTATGGATTTTTTCCCAAGCTCTCTCTAAGTTTATTGAAATTAGCTCTCTTAAAGTCCAAGACTCTAGTTTCACTTTGTTCTACTACTTGTGTTTGCATAATGTTGAATTCCAATATTGCATGGTCACTTGCCCCCAGGGTTCCTGTGGCTTCAACACCTTCTATCATTTCCTCTCTGTTAGTGAGAATTAAGTCCAATATGGCTGATCTCCTTGTTCCCTACTCTACTTTTTGGGAAACAAAGTTGTCTGCTAGGTTTGTTAGGAACCTGTTGGATCTTCCACTTGATGCAGAGTTTATTTACCAGTTGATGTCAGGGTAGTTAAAATCCCCCATTACTATTGTGGTGTGCTTCCTACAAACTTTAGTTAGCTGACTAACAAAAAGTTCATCTACTTCCTCTGCTTGGTTGGGTGGCCTGTAGTATAGACCTATGGCAACGTCATTTCCCCCCCAACCTTTAATATTGACCCAAAGGCATTCAAGATAATTCTCATCATTGTTGTGCTCTTTTTCTGTAGAGAGGTAATTATTTCTTATATATAGTACAACTCCACCTCCTCTTTTATTTGGTCTATTTATTTTAAATAATTTAAATCCTTCTAGCTGTATGTTCCATTTGTCGGTTTCATCCCACCAAGTTTTTGTAATGGCAACAATATCGTATCTGCCTTCTTTTACTTGAATTTCTAATTCATCCTGTTTATTCCTCATATTCTGTGCATTGGTGTATAGACATTTGAGTCCATTTTGATTGACCCTGTGTTTACTGTCTACATAACCTGTGTTATGCCTGACTGCCCCTATTTTCTTGCCACTTGTATGATTCATGCACATGGTATGGCACTCATTATTAAGTGCTTGGTTTTGCTTGACAGTGGGAGTGATAATCTTACCCGCACAAACATCTGTGTTACATGCACTGATAACCCTATGAATTTTAGATTGCTGGGGACAGAAATGTTCTGTATCAATTAATTATCTGTCCCCGCTGTTCAGTTTAAATGTTTATCCAGAAAATCTGTGAATTTAATGCCAAGTAACTCAGTCCCTTTCTTGGATGGGTGAAACCCATCTCTTTTGTACAGTTTTTCATTGGACCAGCTGCAGACATCATGACTAATAAAACCAAAGCCTTCCCTTTACACCACTCCTTTATCCACATATTAAACTCTGCTACACACTGGCCCTTCCCTTTTTGTTCCTTATATACTGTTAAAACCTCTGAAAAGATAACCCTACAATCTATACTACTAAGTTCATACCCCAAACTCTGGAAAACATTCTTCCCAGAAAGTACATCTTTTTGGCACAGATCATTTGTGCCAAGATGGATAATAGCATCAACATCACAGTCCTTACTTGCATTCTTGATTATTTTAAGTATACGTCTCTTGTCTCTGCTGGCAGTAGCACCTGGCAGACACCTGACCTCTTTCAAAACCTCCATATCCTTTCCTAAATTTACATCCCTTATGATTGAATCACTGACTTCTCTTTTTGCATACCTTGCTCTTCTTGTGCAACTGATGTGTGATACCTGGTTCCCCATTTCGCCTTTCTGAAGTAAGTTCTTCATTTTGGACCACAATCCCCCACTAATTTGAGTCATCATTATCACAACTACCTTGACCTGTCTCTTTAATGTCCTCATTAGGGTCAGCAAGGGCGCTATATCTGTTATGCTGGGTCACAGCAAAAGCTTTGTGTTTATGGTTCACAGCTCTCACCCTGCCAGATCCCATGGTTGTCCAGACTGCTCTTCTCCTGCAGGATCTTTGTGGTGGTGGTGGTGGGGCTGATAGCGTGGTATCTCCATAGAGTGGAATGGCCGAATTGGACACCTATTTTCTGCTTGGAGAGCACAGATTAGCGATTCTAGATAGGTAATCTGTCTATGTAGATTAGTAATTTGTTTAAAAAGGGGACAGTATCCAAATTTGAAAAGAGTACTGTGAAAGACAGATGCAAGACAGCTACTACATTGAAGTCCCTGAAGCCTTCGGAACGCTTAGCTCTTTTCGCCCTCCCCAGGCTCCTATAAAGCCTCTGGAGCCTGGGGAAGGCGAAAAATAGCTTTTAAAAAGGTGAACTCAGCTGGCCAGCACACGCATGCATGCTGGCCAGCTGACAGGGCAGCGCCTCCCGTGCCCTGACAAATGGCTCCACGTGCCACTTGTGGCACGCGTGCCATAGGTTCGCTATCACTGACATATACAATCAGAGTTTTTCCATCCAATATAACCAAAAACCTCACTTTCACTGTACAGCATATGTTCAATTATGATTAATATTTCTTTCTTTTCAATAAGCTTAATTCTCTTACATTCTTGAATGTCTGCTTAAGAACAATATACCTTTATGCAAACATTGTCTCATTTTAAATATTTTTTTCAGTATAAAAGAATTTACCAAGTGTTTATGTTTATATATCTTTCACTACTTTCAACAGGATATTTTATGGTATGCACTTAGAGTTATATATTATATTACCAATCTTCTATCAAATGTACATTGGTTCATTTATTATCTTTATCCTTCATTTTATAACAAAAAATTCTGAATTATTCATATATATGTCAGTGTTTCGTTGTATTATTGTTAGTCTAAAAGATTATTATGTTTTTACTTTTCTCCTTCAATTTAAACATTGTATCATTATTAGTCTATTTAACAACATTATTGTATTCTCACTTTTCTCCTTCAACTAAAACATAAATAAACATTTTTCATGTCCAGGTTCTTTTTTCCAACCACTGATAAAACAAATCCCATATCTTATAAAATTGCTCGTCTTCTTGTTCTCTAATTTCAAATGTCAATTTGCTCATTTCAGCACACTCCATTATCTTTCAAATAACTTCTTCCTGTTTTGGTATTATTTCGTTTTTCCAGTTTTTTGCAAATACGATTCTAGCTGCTGTTAAAATGTTTAGAATCAAATATTTTAAGTCTTTGTTGTAAATTTCTGGTATGATTCCCAGTAAAAAGATCTCTGGTTTAAGGTCTATGTGTTTATGTATCATTTTCTCCAACCACATGTGGATTTTAGTCCAGTATCTTTTAGCTTCAATACAAGTCCACCACATGTGGTAGTATGAACCTGGTATCTGATGACATTTCCAACACTTTTCCGATTTATTCTTGGACATTCTTGCAATTCTCGTTGGGGATAGATGCCACCTGTAAAACATCTTATACAAATTTTCTCTATATGCAGTTGACATTGTCATTTTATAATTTTGAGATCACAGTTTCTGCCATTTTTCTAAATCTATCCCATACCCAAAGTTTTTTCCCCAAGCTATCATAGTTTCTTCAACTTGTTCCTCTTGTAATTTAGTCTCTAATAAATATCCATATAGTTTTTTAATTACTTTTTCATCAGTACCTATTAAAATTTTATCTAACTCAGTCATTTCATTGTAAAGACCTATTGATTTTCTATCTTCATTCTATCTAGATTGTATCTGTAAGTATGAATACCAATTCATTTCTATTCCTTCTTGTTTCAACTCTTGAATAGATTTGAGTTCACCCTCTGTATTCAATATTTCAACATATCTTACTGTTTGTTCCTTTTTATATATTATTGGATATGAAAATGCTTCAATAGTTGATATCCAGGTTGGAGTTTTTAAGTGGTGTAATCTTTTAACCTTTTCCCAGTTTAATAACAAGGCCTCCCTTATATAATGTCTTCTAAAATAACCATGTGCTTTAGTTCCCTTATACCATAAAAAGCATGCCATCCCAACAATAAAACATGACCCTCTACATTCAATAATCTAGAATTTTTTAGTGTTACCCACTCCTTAATCCACATCAGGTTTGTTGCTTGATAATATAACTCCCAATCAGGTAAGCCCAATCCTCCTCTTGTTCTAGCATCTTGTAACAATTTAAGTTTTATTCTTGCTTTTTTCCCTTGCCATATAAACTTCAAGACTATTTTATTTAGCTCTTCAAAAAAGTCCTTGCCTAATCTAATTGGAATTGTCTGGAACAGATATAAAATTCTGGGTAAAATGTTCATTTTAATTGTAGAGATTCTTCCTAACATTGATAGTTGCAGATTTTGCCATTTCATCAAATCAGTTGCAATCTGTTGTTTTTATCTAATATAATTATCCTCCTTAAGAGTGCTACATCTAGTTGATAAGTATATCCCCAAATATTTAACCTTACTTCGCCACGATGTAAAAAAGATGTGGAGACTCTAGAAAGAGTGCAGAGAAGAGCAACAAAGATGATTAGGGGACTGGAGACTAAAAGATATGAAGAACGGTTGCAGGAACTAGGTATGTCTAGCTTAAGAGAAAGAAGGACTAGGGGAGACATGATAGCAGTGTTCCAATATCTCAGGGGTTGCCACAAAGAAGAGGGAGTCAAGCTATTCTCCAAGGCACCTGTGGACAGAACAAGAAGCAATGGGTGGAAACTAATCAAGGAGAGAAGCAACTTAGAACTGAGGAGAAACTTCCTGACAGTTAGAACAATTAATCAGTGGAACAGCTTGCCTCCAGAAGTTGTGAATGCCCCAACACTGGAAGTCTTTAAGAAGATGTTGGATAGCCATTTGTCTGGAACGGTATAGGGTTTCCTGCCTAGGCAGGGGGTTGGACTAGAAGACCTCCAAGGTCCCTTCCAACTCTACTATTGTATTGTATTGTATTGTATTGTATTACTTGCAATTTGAATCTGCAAAGCTTCTTCCAACTCTTTCTTTCGTCTTAATGGTATGTTCTTTGTCAAAATCTTTTCTTTGTCTTCATTTATTTTCAAGCCTGCTACTTTTCCATACTCCTCTATTCTTTCCAACAATTTGGGTGCTATCTCAAATGGGTCTTCAAGAATAAATACCAAATCATCTGCAAATGCTTGTAGCTTGTATTCTTCTTTTTTAATTTTCATTCATTTTATTTCTTCTTCTTCTCTAATCTTTCTATTTAAGACTTCTAATGTTAAGACAAAAAGTAACGGTGATAATGGGCAACCTTGTCTTGTACCTTTCTTTATTTCAATAGAATCTGTCAATTTTCCATTTACCATTATCTTTGCGGTTTGTTTGTGATATACCATTTGTATAGTTTGGATAAATTTCTTACCAAAATTCATCTGTTCCAATTGTTAAAACATGAATTGCCGCCTTAATTCATCTTAATGACATATTCAAAGTCAACGACAAGCTACTTAAATGCTAACACAGTAACTTTGCTTCACATAAATGTCCACCTCTAGAAAGAAAAAAAGAAACAAATAGCAGGCCTTTAAGTGTAACTAATTTCTAATGTTAAATTTTAGGAAAGGAAGAAAGGAAGAAAGGAAGGATGGAAGGATGGAAGGAGTGAGGGAGGAAGGATCCTGATAATCTAAAAAAAAATAGATCAGAAATCTTCCTTCCTTCCCTCCCTCCCTCCCTTCCTCTCTCCATCCATCCCTTTCCCCTCCCTCCCTCCCTCCCTCCCCTTCCTTTCTTCCTCCCTCCCTCTCTATCTCCCTCCCCCTTTTCCTTCTTTCATTCTTCCCTCCCCCTTTTTCTTCCCTCCCTCCCTCCCTCTCTTGCTTCCTCCCCTCCCTCCCTCCTTTCCTTCCTTCTCTCCTCCCTCCCTTATTTCCCTCCTAGCTCCCTCCTTCCCCCCTTTTCCCATCTTTCCTTCCTTCCACCCCCTCCCTTTTTTCCTTCCTATCTCCCTCCTTCCCCTTTTTTCCATCTTTCCTCCCTTCTTTTCCTTCCTTTTTTCCTCCTCTCCCTCCCTCCTTCTCTCCTTTCCTTCTTGGAGTTTTTGGAACTATTTGGGGGTGGGGGGAGACAGGAGCAGTAAGCACTGATTAAATGGTTCAGTTATGTAAGACACAAAAATAAACAGTACCTATACCTTCCTTTCTGCAAGAGGTTTCCAAAACTACTCCTGTGAGTAATATTGCAACCAGCCGAGATCCCGCTCCACCTCAGATCTGAGTCACTGGTGTGTTATTGTTGTGGTTGTCCTTTGTCTCTCTAGCGGTAGGCTCAAAAGTTTCCATTTCCAATGAATTTCATTCATCGGGTGCTTCATTTGCTTGCCGGAATGGCAAGAGAGCGAACCACAGTAATTTAAAATGATTATTAGAAAGCTTAAGTTTCCAGTTAATAAAGGCCTTTCTATAAAGTTAATAATGGGTTTCAAACCTATAAACCCGTAAAGGGTAATATAAGGATTAGCTGGCAAGGGAAAATTGGGAGACAGAAATATCAACATTGGCTGTGAATAGAGGTATTAATTCTTCTGGCTAGTCAATTGTTCTCTATCATTTGCCTTCAATAAGGGATGATTCAGCAACACCCTGGCACCCGTACAGAGCAAGGAGAATAATTTCAGTTCTTCACAGCAATAGCTACATCTCTAGCGCAGATTTTTATATTTTCAAGAACCTTCTCACTGTTTGCAATACTAGAGCTGAGAAATCCAAAATTTGTTTTCTTGGAAAGTTTTGGGTTTTTTGCCCCCCCCTTTTCCCCCACTTCTAAGACAGTCAGGTAGAATTCAGCTCCAATTTTATCTTTATTTTTTTCAAAAAAAGTATTTTTATTCTTATTCTCCTACATTCACATAGTTTTTATTCTTATTTATTGTTATCACTTTTACTTATTTGCTTTTCCATATAAAAGGTTAAAATATACATTCTGGGTTGCTTTGCTTAATACATCTAAATACATCTAATTTATGTTATCACCATGCTATTTTTCCTTCTTTTTACCCTCCCTCCCTTCTCTACTTCTTTCCTTCCTTGTCTCTTTTCCCTTTCCTTCTTCCCTTGTCTCTCCCCTACTCCTCTCTTCCTCTTCCCCCTCCTACCCTCTCTCCTTCTCTTTCTATCCCTTCCATCCTTCCTCTCCTCTCCTCTTTGTTCTTTCCCTCCCCTTTCCTCTCTTCTTCTCTCCTCCTCTCTTCCTTTCTTTTTCTGTCAATGTGGTTATCTCTTTTCAATTGTCAACTGGGGTATTTTCGGGATGGTATTCCCGCAAACCCGTTTATAATTTTATGCTTGTCATTTCCTATTCCCTTTTCTTCGCTGTCATGTCCTAACTATTTTTCCCACTACATCTCATTCTTGAACATGTACTTGTATACTAATATTTTCGTTTCTATTTTCTCCCTCTTCCCCCCTTTTTCCATTCAATAGTGTGTCGTCTGGGTTCTATATTTCTCTCTTGCTTTGTTTTCTAGATTTCTTTCTCTAACCAGTCATAAAATATTTCTTCATCTTGAAAGTGGTGACTCCTTTGGCAATTCCTCTCTGGGATAGTGGAGCTTTTTAAAATTGTAATGAAAAGGAGAATGAGGTAGAAGTGGGAGGCAAAGAAAGGATGTTATTTGCGTAGCTGGTCTACTCTCTCCAGCCTGGTTAAATCAGGATAATCAATGCTGGTGAACTCAGATTAACAGAGTTGGAAGGGACCTTACAGGTCATCTAGTCCAACCCCCTGCACAAGCAGGAGACCCTACACCATTTCTGGTGGAGTCCAGTCTCTTCTTGAAAGCTTCCATTGATGGAGCTCCCACAACCTCCGAAGGCAACTTCTGTTCCATTGGTTGATTGTTATCACTGTCAGAAAGTCCCTCCTTGTTTCTGGGTTGAATCTCTCCTTGGTCATTTTCCATCCATTTTCCATTTGTTTTTGGCTGCCATTCTGCTTTGCCGTTTTCCCACCCCGCTTGCCTATGGCAACTTGAGAGCAGGCCAGGGATGCTTTGAGAATTGACAGTTATTCTGTTAACTGTGAAGGACAGAAAATCAGTCACAAATGAGAATGATAGAACTTTACCAAGTGGGTCCCAAATCTTAAACATTGTACTGTACTACTGTAGATTAAATTCATCAGGCAAAAAATACCTCCCAAATAAATTGTCGTGCTAATCGTCAAAGATTTGTAGCAGATTCTTCGTCCATTTGCATTCCCCTCATTCAAATACTTTTCATAACCTCTCCCATTATTCTTTGTGAACGTAAACGATATTCCTCTTAATTGCAAAAGCCTTGATCCAAAAGGGGAAAATCTCTCAGATCAATACACTTCCTGAAAACAAACTCTGGTTTTCTTCTTGGTCTGTTTTGATTTGCAAAATAATGTGGAACTTTGAGGGAAGACCACAACATTCCTGACACAGCTGGATCTAGACTGCTCTGAAAACCTCTACTTTTAGCTAAGTGGTCTATGCTGGGAAGATTGTGAGTGATTTTTTTTTACTTATACCCAGAGGTGGTATTCAGCTGGTTTGGACAGGTTCGGGTGAACTAGTAGTGATGATGATCAGCTGGCCCCTCCCATTCTCCCCTGCTCTATTCTATCCTTTATTTCCTGCTTTCTAGCTCATGTCAATGGCATAGCACAGCTTATTCCCACCCTGCTGTTTTACTTACCATCAGTGGCGTAGCGTGGGGGGTGCAGGGGGGGCCGGCCGCACCGGGCGCAACATTTGGGGGGGCGCGCTTGCACTCGCAGCTCTCTGCCCCTGCCTGGCTCACTCACTCTCTCTCACTGCAGTGCTGGCTGTGCGAATCCGATCCGAGCCGCCGGGTCGCCGCCCACTGTGGAGGGGGGGGTGCCAGGCATGCGGTGCAGTGCGGAGAGAGAGCGAGGGACTATCTGGGGGAGGGACAGTGCAGCGGCCGCCCAGTGCAGCGCTGGGCACGGGAGAGAACCACACCAGACCAGACCAGGGCCTCACCTCACCCTGGCCTGCTGTAAGGGGGGGATCTATATGGGGGACCCCAGAGTGACCTCACCTCACCCTGGCCTGCTGTAAGGGGGGATCTATATGGGGGACCTGCCCTGGCCTGCTCTACAACAATCAGACAGAACATAACTGAATAACATTGATCTCCTTACAATGGCATCTTGTGTCTGTAGCTGTTGAGAGCAGAAAAATGAAGAAGCAGAATACTACACCTATATCATGCCATACAAAAAAGAATCTGGTGCACAAGGCAGGAAAAGGAGAAAGATAGAGACAGAGCAACAAGCTAAGTTAGCTGGAAGCCTTCACCGGTTTTTGGTGAGTACTGCTGAAATTACAGCAGGACCATCAGCAGCACCACAGGAGACTCATAATCCTGATCCTGTGTCGGTGGACATTCCTGTTCCTGCATTAGAAGCAGAGACAGTTTCATCTAAGGATGTTTATACTCAGCCAAATCTGCCAGAAAATATTGACCAAAAAGTTTATACTGATATTGGCTATTGGCCTGAAACCATGGATGAAACCTTGAAAACTGAACTTGTCAGGCGAGGGACAGAGGAACTGCAGAATAAGGATGCATGGTTTCCAAGAGACAGTAATGGCAGGTCATTTTCCAAGGATTGGTTCTACATACATTTGGAGAATGGTGAGACTATGTTAAGGACATGGTTGGTGTTTTCTCCTGTAAACAATGCTGCATATTGCTTTCCTTGCATGCTTTTTCAGAAGGCTAAAGGGAAAAGTTCATTTGGAAAGTCAAGTGGATTTAATGCATGGAGAAAGTTAAGCCCTAGATTACTAGAGCATGAGCGCAGTTCATATCACTTGAGTGCATTTACAATGTGGGAAGAATTAGAAATGCGGCTGCATAAACAGGAGACTATTGATGCTGCTGCCCAGCTTGCACAACAGAGGTCATTTGAAAAATGGAAGGCAATCTTAGTCAGAATACTTGATTGTGTTCTGTATCTAGCCAGGCAAACCTTACCCTTACGTGGTCACTCTGAAGATTTAAATACAGATGGTAACTGTGGAAATTTCTTAGAAACTTTAAAGTTACTCGCCAAATATGACCCAGTTGCCAAACAACATCTTCACAGAGTACAACGCACAGATGGTTACATTGTGTCCTATCTCTCTCCACAGAGCCAGAATGAGTTTATTAGCCTGCTCGGCGATCACATTCGAACAGTCATCTTTCAAAATATCATAAAGGCCAAGTATTTTGCTATAATGTTTGATAGCACTCCTGATATTTCACACACTGACCAAATGTCCCAAGTGATTCGATATGTGCATATTGAAGATTCAGGAGTCCATGTGACAGAGTCTTTCATTGACTTTATTCAGTTATATGGGAAATCAGCTGATGTCATTACAAAACAAATTTGTGACAAGTTGCAAGCTGATGGCCTTAAACTAGAGCATTGCTACAGCCAGGGATACGACAATGCTGCGACTATGGCTGGACACATTAGTGGTGTACAAAAACGTATTTTGGATATGAATCCCAAAGCAATGTTTGTGCCATGTAACAATCACTCGCTCAATCTTGCTGGGATGCATGCAGTTGGTGTTGGGGCAAAGTCTGTTACTTTCTTTGGCACTGTGGAAAAGGTGTATGCATTTTTCTCAAGCTCCACCCACAGGTGGGATATCCTTAAGAAACATGTACCAATTCGTGTAAAGCGATCGTGTAACACAAGATGGAGTTCAAAGCATGAAGCTGTATGCGTACTTGCTGAACACACTGAGAAAATAATAGACACTTTGGAAGCGTTGAGAGATGGGCCGGAAGAAACCTCTGAAACCAGGGGTGATGCAAGAAGTCTTTTAGTTTGCATAATGACATATGTTTTTTTTCTCTTTCTTGCATTTTTGGAACCCAGTACTAACCGAAGTAAATGATACTCAGATCTACCTGCAGCAAGAAGGACTTGCACTTGATCAATGCGTGCAAAAGTTAAGTTGGCTTTATTTTGTCATGAAAAACGTGATAGTCTAGTGTCAAAGGCAACTGAGAAAGCTCTGCAGGTATGCAAAACCTATTGCATACCTACAGAGAGAAGAGTTGGAAGACGCAAGAAGATGGATGGTGAGAACAGTTGCGATGCTGGCTTGACCTTAATACAGGAAACAAGCAGAGAACAACTGGAAGCAATTGATCAGCTTCAGGCAGAAATTAAAAAACGTACTACGCAGATGAATACGCTTCACCAGCGATTTGCTTTTTTGCAAATCCAAACATTGTTGGATACTGGAAAAGATGATTTTATTAAGAAACAAATTCAGCACACGTGTGCTCAGTACACAGAATTGAATGCTGCATCTATGCTCACCGAAATAACTCGACTTCGGCACCACATTATCTTGTATAAGGAGGTCAATCCTGATGAGCAGGTTGCAAACTGGTCAGCTTTAGATTTGCTTCGCTGGGTGTATAAGTGAAAGCTGCAAGAAAGTTTAACTAACTTTGTTGTCACATTAAGAATCTTTCTTACTATCACTGTTTCTACAGCGAGTTGTGAAAGAAGTTTCTCAAAACTTAAACTAATTAAAACATATCAGAGATCTACAATGAGCCAAGAAAGACTGAGTAATCTAGCAATACTGTCCATTGAGAGAGACTTTAATGTAGATTTCAATTCCGTTGTTGAAAAATTTGCGCTAATTAAAAGCAGGTGAATTTAAATTAATCTGTATATACAGATTGATATCTTGCACTTCTATTAAAGAATTACAATTAGAGGTACAGGATTGAGGAAGTTCGCTCCATCTAGCCCAGTCTTGGATCATCTCCAGGGTATGGTTCCATTTTGATGTTTAGTTTTTGTTCTTGATATTTTTTGTCATTTACGATGGTTGTGAGACGACATATAATAGCATGGCCCATGCTAGGTTATTACATTTGTAGATTTGTATTCATAGACCTGCTGAAAATGTGGAGAATGTGTAATGCATGTTCGCACTCAATAAAGTGTTTGAAAATAAACTTGTATTTAGATGCATTTTACTTTAATTACATCAGTATTTTCATAACAAACAATACATGTGCTTAGGGGGTAAGGGTTTCTTTAACTAATCTAGTGGAAGAGACTCGAGTGCTAAAATCCACAGGTTAGGGGGCACAAATTACTTGCCTTGCCCCGGGTGCTGACAACCCACGCTACGCCACTGCTTACCATTGCTGACTTGGAAGGTAAGCTGCTGAACTTCTAAATGCTCCATTTTCAGCACATGCTCACCGAACCTGTTGTTAAATTGGCAGCATCCCACTACTGCTTATACCCCATTCCTAACGAATAAATACAACCACTACTCCAAAGAGAAACCTACCTTTATAAATTGCAATGTCCCTTTACTCGTGCACTCTATTTGTCACAGAACAACAACAAAAATGGTCCAACCAGGAGAACAAACCTTACTTGCACAGATCTCCACACAGGGTGCCCACCGCTGAAGCCAAATGTCCTATCCACCATAAATGTCTGTGGGTATATGTCAGCCTCTATATTGCTTGGTTGCTATAGGTTGCCATAGTAATGGGGATGGAGGGGGTTCATGATATTTGGGAGGGGAATCGTGCTGGTGGAGACATCTCAAAAGAGGGAGTTTTATTCTCACCATCTTCTGCACATGCTGAACGTTTGTGCTTGTGTTTGGTCAAGGTCAACTGTCTCTGCAAACCAGCTGGATGAAGCCACCTGAAGATGCACCCCACATGACACCCTTGGGGGTTGGAGATTGGACATTTGGGCCGGGGTAACTGGTGGGAGGGATTTAGGTAAATGTTTGATATGTACAAGTTCGCGCTTTTTTTCCTCAGATCTTGCTTCACTTTCGCTGTTTTCATTTAATATTCAGTAAAAGTACCTTTTCTCTAAAACAATGGAGTTGGGGGTTTCCTTTCTTGGATTTTGAAGGAGGCACGTCTGACAGTGTGTGAACAGAATAATTGATAGTTCTGTAGTAGTTTTGCTGCCCTTCTACCTTGTTTGACTTGCCTGTCGGTTGTGTGAACTAGTTTAGAGTTAGACCAAGAGGTTGTTGGAAGAAAATGTAATCCAGAGTTGAAAGGAAGGCTGCTAAGAAATATCTGTTAATAATAATAATAATAATAATTTAATTTGTTAGCCGCTCCCTCTCCGCAAGGGACTCGGGGCGGCGTACAATAAAAACATACATGCATACATATAAACATACAAATACACACATATACATACATATACATACACGGAGGAGGTAATAATTAAATATACATCACATTAATAATAATAAAAAATTAGCCATTAAAAATACCCCATAGTAATAATACAATTTAAAAAGGACTGTCAGGAGGAATAGGATAAACTACGGTTGAGCCAGGCCAGATAATTGAAAAAGGTGGGTCTTGAGCTTTACACGGAAGGAGCGGAGATCGGAAGTAATCCTGATGTCAAGGGGGAGGTCATTCCACAGGGCTGGGCCCATCACAAAGAAGGCCCTGCTCCTGGGTGTCGCCCCCCGACACTGTTTAGCGGACGGCACCCAGAGAAGTCCCTCTCTGTGTGAGGGGATTGGTCATAGGGATGTATGGGGCAGGATGCGATCCCACAAGTAACTAGGTCCTGTGCCATGGAGCGCTTTAAAGATCGTAATCAAAACCTTGAAACGCACCCGATAGACCACAGGAAGCCAGTGCAGCTCGCGCAGGAGAGGTGTTACAGGGGAGTACCTAGTCCTCCCCATAATCACCCGCGCGGCCGCATTCTGGACCAACTGTAGTCTCCGAGTGCATCTCAAGGGAAGCCCCATGTAGAGAGCATTGCAGTAGTCCAGGCGAGACGTCACCAGCGCATGGGTGACTGTGCGCAAGGCATCCCGGTCCAATAAGGGGTGCAATTGGCGCACCAGGCAGACCTGGTGGAACGCCCCCCTTGCCACGGCTGTTACATGGTCATCCATGGACAGCCGGGCATCCAGGAGGACGCCCAAATTGCGCGCCCGTTCCATGGGGGCCAGTTGCTCGCCCCTGATGGCCAGAGATGGAAGCAACTGGTTGAACCGGGGGGCCGGAAGCCACAGCCACTCCGTCTTGGAGGGGTTGAGTTTGAGTCGGTTGTCATCCATCCAGACCCGTACGGCTTCCAAGCACCGGGACATCATTTCGACGGCCTCGTTGGGGTGGTTCGGGGTGGAGATGTACAGCTGAGTGTCATCAGCATACAGATGATATCCCATCCCAAAGCCACGGATGATCTCGCCCAGCGGTTTCATGTATGTGTTGAACAGGAGTGGTGAGAGAATCGACCCCTGTGGCACCCCACAAGTGAGGGGGCTCAGGGTCGATCTCTGCTCCCCTGCCAACACATGTTGCGTCCGGCTGGAGAGGTAGGAGCCGAAGCACTGTAAGACGGTGCCCCTGACTCCCAACCCCTTTAGCCGGTGCAACAGGATACCATGGTCGATGGTATCGAAAGGCGCCGAGAGATCTAATAGGACCAGGATAGAGGAACAACCCCTATCTCTGGCCCTCCAGAGATCATCAACCAACGCGACCAAGGCCGTCTCTGTGCTGTGCCCGGGTTGGAAGCCGGACTGGCGCGGGTCTAGATAGTCATTCTCTTCCAGGTGACGTGGAAACTGTTGGGCCACCACACTCTCTACAACCTTCGCTAAAAAGGGAAGGTTGGAGACTGGACGATAATTAGCTAGCTCCGTTGGGTCCAGGGAAGGCTTCTTGAGTAGGGGTCTCACAACCGCCTCCTTCAAGGCGGCCGGCAGAGACCCCTCGCCCAACGAAGCGTTCACTAGGCCCAGAAGCCAGTCGCGTGTAACCTCCCAGGATGCCAGTACAAGCCAGGAGGGACACGGGTCCAATAAACATGTGGTAGGTCGCAGACATCCACGTAACCTGTCCAAATCCTCGATGGCAACCGAGTCAAACTCCTCCTAGAATGGTCTCTCAAGACTCGCCTCGGGCGTCTCCACTGGACCACTGAAAGGGACCCATCCCCTCCGGATTTGAGCGATTTTGTCCTGCAGATATTTCCCAAATTCCTCTGCTCTGCCCTGTAGAGGGGCCCCCCGCGGCCTCTGAAACAGGAGGGAGCGGGTCACCCGGAACAGGGCAGCAGGGCGGTTATCTGCAGATGCAATAAGAGCGGCACAATGTTGACGTTTGGCCGCTCTTAATGCCACAAGGTACGTCCTTAAGTAGGTTCGTGCCTGTGCTCGGTCAAATTCGGAGCGGGAGGATCTCCAACGACTCTCTAGGCATCTCTTGTGGCGTTTCATCACCCTTAGCTCCTTGGTAAACCAAGGGGCCAGCGTGGTTCATTGCCGCAGGAGAGGCCGCAAAGGCGCCACCCGGTCTAGGGCCCCGGCAGTCACACTATTCCATGCGGCTACCAGGTCCTCCACCTGGGGGCGGGTCAGGTCTACAGGAGGTGGCCCAAGCTCCGTCTGGAACTTATCTGGTTCCATCAGGCGCTTGGGGCGGAACCATCTAATGCCTTCCGGTTCCGCCTCCCCGCAGCGGGGGGTAGCACCAGGGAAGTCAAGTCGGAGAAGTGAGTGATCTGACCATGACAGGGGAGTGATAGTTAAATCCCCTATACCCAGATCACTCGTCCACTGGCCAGAGACAAAAACAAGGTCCAACGTGTGGCCCCCTTCGTGGGTAGGGCCCTGAATTAATTGGGTCAGGTCCATGGCTGTCATGGAAGCCATGAACTCCCAAACCCCCTCAGACGCTTCTCCCATCGACGGCAGGTTGAAATCCCCCATCACTAAAAGTTTGGGGGTCTCAACCGCCACCGATGCAATCAGCTCGAGGAGTTCAGGCAGGGCCGCTGATGTATAGCGAGGAGCCAGGTATACTATCAGCAGGCCCAACTGCCTCCCTGGGCCCCATCTCATGACAAGGGACTCACACCCGGATGTCTGCGGCACAGTGAACTCTCGCGGCTCTAGGTCTTCCCGGATAATCACTGCTACCCCACCGCCCCTTCCCTGGGCCCGAGGCTGGTGAAATGCTCGATAACCTGGTGGGCACATTTCCACGAGGGGTAGACCTCCCTCGTGGCCCAACCAGGTCTCAGTTATTCCTGCGAGGTCCGGCTCCCCCTCCAGAATTAGATCATTGATGAGGGGGGCCTTGTTGACAACGGACTTCGCATTGCATAACAACAGTCTCAGGCCCTGGGTCTGTAGATCCTGACCACCTAGTATGCAGGGGTTGGTACAAGCGACCGGGTATAACCAATAACCCCGGTCTCCCAACCGACTACGCGTTCTTAATCTGTCCTCGCACCTGCCCCTCCCCACGACCGTTGGTATCAAAGAGCCCTGTAATGGAATGCTGTCTTCCCTCTCCTCCCCCACTCCGCTCCCTCCTCTTTCGACCACACCTAATCGCCTGGCTCTACCATCACTCCTGACCTGGAACCCCTTAAGATTTTTTAAAAACGGTTAATTAAAAAGCCCCTCAATGTATGCTTCCTCCACCTCTCTGGGTTAATAAACCCGTCCTCAAGGTGGGCCCTTGAAAGGGCTGGAGGCCATAACTGCGAGAGGGGGGAATCTCGCAGCAGCAGTAGGTCTAACCTCGAATATAACATATTAAACAGGGCCAAAGCTCGTCAAGTGGGTGCTGTCAATGTTAATGTGAGTTAGCAAACCACAATTCCCCACTAAGGGGATAGATACACATCCTAGATGGAACGGATGGAGTAGTCCTGGCTAAGGGGGATAGGCAGATGGTAATAGTCCACATCTTAGGTGGAAATGATGGGCTGATGTAATAATGAGATAGCCAGCTGGTAAATAAAGAAGACTGGGAGATAGTTCGTAGTGGGCGGTAGGGGCAGGTAGCCCAAGGTAGATGAGTGGTAAATGAGTGGGGGGGGGCGGGTTGTGATAAGCACGGCAGGGGTGCAGAGTCAAACCTTCTGCATAGGCCTCTGGTGTTTCAACGCCTCCGTCCCATGGCCCGTGCTCCAGCGCATCCGTCCCCATGGCCTGCCTTCGCTACAGATAGTCCTCCGTCTGTTCGACAACCCACAGCCGTTGTTTCCGGGCCCGGAGGACCGCTCTGGCCTCCCTGCGGCCTCCCTGCAGCCTTCCTGCCGATCTTTCAACTCCCTCCGGCGCCTCGGGCCTTGCTCTCCTTCCCTTCTTCCCTCCGGCGCCTCGGGCCTCGCTCGGGCCTCGCTCTCCTTCCCGCGGCCCTCCCGCTGCTCTGGGCTCACAGCTGGTCGCTGTTCGGGCCGCTCGGCTTTCATGGGTCGCCGCCATCCCGCTATGATTCTTCCATTCCTCCGCTCAGACCACCGCCGTCCTCCAGCCCCCTCCGCTGAGGGCCTTCACCGCTTCACCGCTCCGTACCGCTCCGCTCAAAAACGCCAGTCACCATGCCAACCGGCGTGCCGCCCTCCTTCTGCCCAGCTGTCAGACCGCCTAGCGGGCCAGTCTGGGTCCAGGGCGAAAGCCAGTATGGTCAGCAACAAAAATCCCAACCCTCGAGCTGGAAACGAGGGTCGGCAGCATCCCAGCCCGTCAGAGAGCCTCCCGCATTAAGCGGAGCTCAGAGGCAGACCTCCATTCCCTCCGGAAGCTCCTCCTCCTCCTGTTGTATTCTGCTGTGTTTGAATAACTTTCTCAATGATAAAATGCATCTATATTCCAGACTTTGTGTTGATGGTCTCTCAGCAACTCTATAGATCTGTACAGCTGTGTAGGGACAGTGGGAATTGAAGCTTTTGAGCTAGCATTCTCTAGTTATGTATTATATATTCTTCCTCCCCCCCACACTAACAACTTTTAGAACAGCTCTTGCTGACTCTCATGCATCATTCACACTTCTTCAATCCCATAAACATGGATACCGTGAAGTTGAGAAATAGAAAGTAAAAAAGCTTATAGAAGTGCTCTCTCTGCCTTTCATCTTTTGCTGAAAACAACAGCACACTGGTTCATCTACAGCAGTGGTCACCAACTGGTGATCTGTGGACCACTGGCGGTCAGCGAGAAAGTTTTGGTGGCTCACAGTAAAATTATTTGCATTTTTTAAAAATATTGCACTAAATCAGCGGTCCTCAAACTACGGCCCCTTGGCCAGATACATGCAATGAACGTTTGTGTTGCTGCAGTGCAATGGTGGGTTTCAAAAATTTTTAGAACCTTTTCTGTAGGTGTGGCCTGCTTTGTGGGAGTGGCTTGCTGGCCATGAGACCAAGTGGGAGTGGCTTGGCAGTCATGTGACTGGGTAGGTGTGGCCAACTTATAAAATGTGATGAAACTCACTTAACAATGCTCTTGCTTAGCAACCAAAATGTTGTCTCAGAAACTCTGGCATTTGAAGCATGCAAGTCTTAAAGCTGTCAAGTTACTAGACTCTTGCACCCCTAACCCTTTAGAAAAAAAACCCAGGGATGTTCAAACTTGACAGCTTTAAAACTTTAAGGTTTAGATAGGACTCTTAGAGGCGGGTGGGGTGATGGGTGAGTCAACCAATCAGTGAGCGGTGGGTGGGGCAAGTGTGGTGCAGACAGGTCGGGGGAGGGAGCTGAAACCGGTTCTAAATGGCATGGTAGATTTGTGGAACCTCTTCTATAGAAGAAGTTAGAACTGGCAGGAACCCACTCCTGCTGAAGTGAGTCTCCCCCTTTTGGGTCTTTTTGTGCAAGTCAGGGGGGGTAGAAATTCCGACTTGGAGTCTGCTTCAGCCTCCTGGCTTTGGGTGAAGGCTGGAGGGGAGCACCGCTGGTGACAAAGAGCCAGAAGGCCTTGTTCCAGTAGGACTGCATCATGGCCTGGAATTGGCTAACCATCTCAACCTGATGAGCCACCATGCACCAGTACCTGGCCTTGTACTTGTACCCTGCAGGTCTTCCCTCTGCTTGGAAAGTTTATGCGCGTAGTCCTCAGTGAGGTGCTTCTGCTGAGCCTCCTTCTTGGTCAGATCGAATTTTAACTGAGCTGTTTTGCCAACTCTTTCTCATGGTGGCTGCTTAGCTCCAGCAACTGCTTCCTATTGGGGCCGTAAGGAGCCCGTGCAGGCAGGTGAAGAGTGGCTGGGAGGGAAAGGGTGTGTAGAGGCCAATGAGGTGCCCCTTGATGTGAGTAACATTGGGTTAGCCACACCCAGCCATTCACATGACCATCTAGCCACGCTAGGTCTGTGACTGTAAATTCACCCTTGAAAGACTTTGCTGGATATGAATGAGAGGAAATCACAGTGGCTTAATAAAAAAAGGTTTTTTTGTCAAGAGAAGGAGTCTGCTTCGTGGTTTGGGGAAGCCTAGGTCAGAACAAAAACTTAATAAGGAAATAAAAGACCAAACCCAACAATCAATGCCCAGATAAACAGGGATTAACCCAAGACAAACAGTCAATCAGAAAATAATGTCCCAATCAAGGAATTCATTATCAAGGAGACAATCAAACCCCTATTAAAACTGACAAGGTCAGCTTCTTGGCAACAGGGAGAAAACTCACCAACATTGATAATGTTACATAGTTTGTATATGAAACTTCAGCAAACAAACAACCAAACTCAGGGGTCATCAAAAACTCCAGAGTTCAATCCTCAGCTTCCAAGATTCTTTTCTTCTACAAGCCTTAGTAGATTATATGTACACACACATTTCAAGTCAGGGCAACATAGATTTTTCATCACAGTGAGCTTCCTTTTGGTAAAGTTTGTTAGCCAAAAACATGTACATAATTTATAAAACCTTGTTAAATCTCCTTCCCTTAGGAACATTTTTTTCAGTAGGTGACGCTACTAAAGTGAAACACCCGGAAGCCTGGTGGGCATAGTTCGCTAAGGGGCACACCCCCCTCATGGCCCAACCAGGTCTCCATAATGCACGCCAGGTCCGCTCTACCCTCTTGTATGAGGTTGTAAATGAGGGGAGCCTTATGTACCACGGACCTGGCGTTAAGCGACACCAGCAGGAGACCAGGGTCCTGTGATCCCGAGCACCCGGGGGTACGAGAAGGGCAATGAGGGTCGGAATGCGCGATCACTCTTAAACAGCAAACCCGCGTCCTCCGAACATCATTTGGCCCTCAGCCCCCACCATATTGGTGGCACAACAGTTCCCACGTCACCTGGAGGAGAATGATTATCTAGACCCGCGCCAGTCCGGCTTGCGACCCGGGCACAGCACGGAGACGGCCTTGGTCGCATTGGTGGATGATCTCTGGAGGGCCAGAGATAGGGGTTGTTCCTCTATCCTGGTCCTATTAGATCTCTCGGCGGCGTTCGATACCATCGACCATGGTATCCTGTTGCACCGGCTTGAGGGGCTGGGAGTCAGGGGCACCGTTTTACGGTGGTTTGGCTCCTACCTCTCTGGCCGGACGCAACGTGTGTTGGCAGGGGAGCAGAGATCGACCCGGAGCCCCCTCACATGTGGGGTGCCACAGGGGTCGGTGCTCTCGCCTCTCCTGTTCAACACATACATGAAACCGCTGGGCGAGATCATCCGTGGTTTTGGGGTGGGATATCATCTGTATGCTGATGATACTCAGCTATACATTTCAACCCCGAACCTGGGGCGGCAGCTGTAGAGACCCCAGACCGGGTGTTCCACCGCCACCGCTGACCACACCCACACCGGCTGCAGAGATCCCAGGCCGGGCGTCACGCTGCAGCTGCTGACCACACCCACACCCCAATGAGGCCATTGAAATGATGCAACAAATTCCATGCCACTGGTAATCTGGAAAAGCCATTAATCCTGTGCTGCTCTGGACCGCATTGTTGTATGCCACTTGATGCACAGTTCATGCTGGGATGAAACTCTGAGCTCAGTTCTTGTGTGGACCCAATGGATCTCAGAACCTCTCTCCAGAACTTGGCTGTGAACTGGACTCCATGGTCTGAAATGATCCTCTTGGGCAATTCATGCAGGCGATAAATGTGTTTCACAAATATTTTCGCTAATTTCTTTGCGGACAGCAACCCTGAGCAAGCGATGAAGTGTGCCTGCTTGGAAACCAAATAAATAACTGCCAGATTACTCTGTTCCCGCTGCTGTCTGGGAGTTCCACGATGAAGTCCGTTGCTACCTCTTCCCATGGTCGGTTAGGGCTGGCCACTCGTTGTAGCAGTCCAGGGGACTTCTCTGACAGTTGTTTGGGCTTTTCCTTCTCCGAGGCCTCCCCCTTGTTAGGACTCTTTGTCACCTTAAGTTGGGGATCCTCTTCGAGAGGTTGTTTGGGCTTTTCCTCCTCCGAGGCCTCCCCCTTGATAGGATTCTTCGTCAAGTGGGGATCCTCTTCCAGAAATTGTTGGCCCAGATGACTCTTCTGTGGTGGCATCTGGGGCCTTCTCTTTATCACCATGGTGGTTGGTGCACATGTTTGTGGCAATGGGGCTGGAGCCAAGCACTCTGGTGCTCTGTGGCCATGTTGACAGCACCGGTGGCATTTTATTGGGCCCCACGAGGAAAGGAACCTAGTTACATCTCTAAACTTAGGAACAGCCTCTACGCATTGTTCTGTTATCCATCCTGCAGTCTTCCCCTCATTCATCCCTTCTTCCATTGTTGAGAACTCTTCTCTGTAGGAAGGTGGGGTAAGAGCCTGTTGGGGCATTACAGGTGCACATGGTCCTGCCATCCATCCTGCAGCCCTCCCTTTGGTAATCCCTTTTTCCATTGTGGAGATTGCTTCTCTGTAGGAAGGTGGGGTAAGAACCTGTTGGGGCATTGCAGGGGAGACTGGAACTGGTGGGGAGGTCAATCCCTCGGTTGGCCACTGCCCAGTTATTTGCCATGGTGCCATCTGCTGAGGGAGGGCAGGGCATCCCTTCCATCCATGACCTGGGGTTAAGACCCATTCCGGGGTTGCCTGATTCACAGGTTGCAGTTCAACCAAGGATGGCTGGCTAGGGGGGTTTATGTGCCAAGGATGCCTCTGCTGGCTTGGAGGAGTTATGGGCCAAGTAGGTGCCCTCTGCTGGCTTGGAGGATTTTCCCATGCTGATGGCCACGGATTTGCCCACTGGAATCTTTTCCATCCATGCCCTGGGAAGAAAGCCCAATTTGGTGGTGCTTCATTCACAAGCTGCAGCCCAATTTCGGGTGGCTGGCAAGAGAAAGATGCTGGCCAAATCCCTTCTTGCTGGCTGGTTGAATTTCCCATTTTGATAGGGAATCTGTCTTCAACTCAGTTGCAGGGTAATAAGTCATTTCATTTATCGCTGTTTGGAAGGAGTAATTATCTCCACTCCAGTCCTCCAGTCCATTGCAGCATTTATTAGTGAAGGGGGGGGGGGGAGATTGACTCACGTTTGGCTGAAGAAGTTGGTCTGGGATTCTATTTTATTATTTATTATTATTTTTTATTATTTATTAGATTTATATGCCGCCGTTCTCCCAAGGACTCAGGGCAGTGTACAGCATTAAAAAACACATAGTACAAAAGTTAAAAGGAAATTAGAAACAGTCCAAAAAACAAATCCAATTTACATAACACTCACATTTTAAAAATTAAATAAAATTAACAGGCCAGGCCGGCTTGCTGGAAAAGCCAACTTTTTAGGGCGCGTCGGAAGGACCGGAGGTCAGGGATTATGTGAAGCTCCAGGGGCAGCTCATTCCAGAGGGAAGGCGCTCCCACAGAGACGGCTCTCCCCCTGAGGGTCACCAGCCAACACTGTCTGGCCGATGGCACCCTGAGGAGGCCAACTCTGTGGGATCGTACTGGACGGTGGGAGGCTATTGGTGGCAGTAGGTGGTCTCGCAGGTACCCTGGGCCTAAGCCATGGAGCACTTTAAAGGTCATAATTAGTACCTTGAATCGCACCTGGAAGACAACCGGTAACCAGTGCAGGCCGCCTAAAAGGGGTGTAACATGGGAGCACCTAGGTACCCCCATGATAACCCGTGCGGCCGCATTCTGGACCAGCTGAAGCCTCCGAGTGCTCTTCAAGGGCAGCCCTATGTAGAGAGCGTTGCAGTTGTCCAGGCGAGAAAGGACGAGGGCATGAGTGACTGTGCACAGAGCATCCTGATCCAGGAAAGGGCGCAACTGACGTACCAGGTGAACCTGGTAAAAGGCCCCCCTGGTCACGGCCATCAGAAGTTCTTCTAAACTAAGCCGTGTATCCAGGAGGACTCCCAGATAGCGAGCCTTCTCTGAGGGGGCTAAAATTTCTCCCCCTATCCTCAAAGATGGAACAAGATGCACAAATCGGGATGACGGAAACCACAGCCACTCAGTCTTGGAGGCATCGGGACATCACGTCGAGGGCATCGTTTGGGTGGTTTGGGGTAGAGATGAAAAGTTGGGTATCATCAGCATATTGATGATACCGTACCCCAAAACCAAGGATGATCTTGCCCAGCAGTTTCATATATATGTTGAACAGTAGGGGTGAGAGAACCGACCCCTGGGGCACCGCACAAGTGATGCGCCTGAGGGTCAATCTCTGCCCTCCAGTCAACACCAACTGCGACCGATCTGATAGGTAGGAGGAGAACCACCGTAAAATGGTGCCCCCCACTCCCAACCCCCTGAGTCATCACAGTAGGATACCATGGTTGATGGTATCGAAAGCCGCCGAGAGGTCTAATAGGACCAGGACAGAGGAGCAGCCCCTGTCCCGGGCCCCCCAGAGATCATCGACCAACGCAACCAATGCCGTCTCCGTGCTGTACCCGGGCCTGAAACCCGACTGAAACGGATCCAGGTAGACAGCTTCATCCAGGTACTGGGGAAGCTGACGTGCTACCACACTCTCGACAGCCTTCGCTACAAAGTGAAGGTTGGAGACCGGACGGTAGTTGGCTAAAGAGACTGGGTCCAGGGAAGGCTTCTTAAGGAGGGGCCTCACCACCGCCTCCTTCAAGGCGGTGGGAAAGAACCCCTCTCTCAATGAAGCGTTGGTAATCGCCTGGAGCCAGCCTCGTGTCACCTACCGGGAAGCCGAAACTAACCAAGAGGGACACGGGTCCAGCACACAAGTGGCAGCACTGAGTCTCCCCATAATCCTGTCCATGCCTTCACAGGGTCAAACCCATCCCAGATTGTCTCCTCAAGATTCATCCCCGTCGGCTCACCCGAATCTACCCAGTCAGAGTCCAAGCCTCTCCGGATCTGAGCGATTTTATCCTGCAGATACTGAACAAATTCTTTAGCCCTACCCTGCAAGGGGTCTTCCCCAGTTCCTTGGTTAAGTAAGGAGAGGGTCACCTTAAAGAGGGTGGCTGGGCAGTTATCTGCGGATGTGATAAGAGCGGAAAAATATTGCCGTTTTGCCGCTTCTATCGCCACTAAGTAGGATTTAATATGAATTCTTAGTAGTCCTAGTGGAGTCCTAGTGGACAACCATTTAAATATGAGCCAGCAGTGTGCAGCAGCTGCCAAAAAAGCCAACACAGTTCTAGGCTGCATCAACAGAGGGATAGAATCAAGATCACGTGAAGTGTTAATACCACTTTATAATGCCTTGGTAAGGCCACACTTGGAATACTGCATTCAGTTCTGGTCGCCACGATGTAAAAAAGATGTGGAGACTCTAGAAAGAGTGCAGAGAAGAGCAACAAAGATGATTAGGGGACTGGAGACTAAAACATATGAAGAACGGTTGCAGGAACTGGGTATGTTTAGCTTAAGAGAGAGAAGGACTAGGGGAGACATGATAGCATTATTCCAATATCTCAGAGGTTGCCACAAAGAAGTGGGAGTCAAACTATTCTCCAAAGCACCTGAGGGTAGAACAAGAAGCAATGGGTGGAAACTAATCAAGGAGAGAAGCAACTTAGAACTGAGGAGAAATTTCCTGACAGTGAGAACAATTAATCAGTGGAACAGCTTGCCTCCAGAAGTTGTGAATGCCCCAACACTGGAAGTCTTTAAGAAGATGTTGGATAGCTATTTGTCTGAAACGGTATAGGGTTTCCTGCCTAGGCAGGGGGTTGGACTAGAAGACCTCCAAGGTCCCTTCCAACTCTACTATTGTATTGTATTGTATTGTAGTGTTCGATCAGATTCGGACCGGCTGGCCCTCCAGCCACTCTCTCGCCGTCTTTTCCGGCGTTTCATCTCCCGGAGCTCCTTGGTAAACCAGGGAGCCATCCGGGATCGACACCGGGTCAGAGGCCGCAAAGGCACAACACGATCCAAAGCCCCAGTGGCAGCCCTATCCCAGGCTTCCACTAGGGCTTCGGTCGAGCTGTGAGCAAGGGATTCAGGAAAAGTCCCAAGCTCCATCAGGAACCTTTTGGGGGGGGAACAATCTAGTCGGTTCCGCCTCCCTGATTCGAGGGGTAGTGGTGTGGAAGTCAAGCCTGATGAGGAAATCATCAGACCATGACAAGGGTTGAATAGAAATATCCCCTAAATCTAGATCATTCATCCATTGCCCAGAGACAAAAATCAGGTCGAGCGTGTGTCCCCCTTTATGGGTGGGGTCTTGAATTAACTGAGTTAGGTCCATAGCTGTCATGGAAGCCATGAACTCCCGAGCTGACTCAGATATCTCGCCAATGGAAGGCAGATTGAAATCCCCCAGGACCATGAGCCTGGGGAAATCAATGTCTTGTCGTTTCCAGCTGTGTGCAGAATCTTTTCCCCCTTGCATTCCTCCAGATGCTACAAATCTTAAACAGGAATTCCTTCACCTTTGAAGATTTGCAGAGAAGCGTCTCATCTCAGCTTCTTATCTCAAAAAGTTTTCTCATAATTGTTCGCTGATATTTTACGCTGACCCGGTCAGCGTTGAGAATTCAGCACGTGCGAGGGGGGGTGCTGGTGAATTATTTTAAAGGGAGAGTTGGAATAATGTCAGTGTTCCAAGTATCATGCAGAATTAAATCAGAATCAAAGGCAAAACTTTCCTTAAAGTTCCAATTTAATAAGTCAGACATCTTAGCACGTCTGTGAAATTCCAACTCTGATTTGCTTCCTGGAATTCCACCCAGTTGAAAGTTCATGATCTATCCCCACACCCATAAATCCATCACATGGTCCAATCTTCTTCTTCCACGCTGGCATCTACACCCCTCTGTTTCCGGTCAGGTGTCGAGGTGCGGAGACAAAAGATGACCTTGGCTTCTAGAAAAGAATGACAACAACACATTCCACAATTCTACTCCTTTCTATTCCCCCCTCCCAACTACTACACTAATGAAACAGCATAGGAAAATAATAGAAAGTGTGGCAGGCCAAAGATCCTAAAAGGAACATAACTACAGGCCTGAAAGCCACGGCCAGTGGGGGCTGCCTCACGTCTGCATCACCAGGGGTGGCTCCTTCCTCCTCCTCCTCCTGCTCCTGCTACTCAAGGGACGCCAGCCACCTCCTCTCACCACCACCGCTGAGGGAAGCTGGGTTGGGGGCGGTAGCGGCTGCCGCCTCCTCCTCTCCTCCTTAGCTCGGCCAGGCCGGGGCCTGTGGGAGCGTCCTCCATGGCAGCTATTGCAGGGGCCACCGTGGCTCTCTTCCATGTGGGGGCTGCCTCTGGCGGGGGACTTGCACTTTGTCTTTTCTTTCTTTTCCATTTAACCAGACTAGGCCACAGCAATGTGTGGCCGGGTACAGCTAGTGCAGAAATTAAAAGAAATGAAGGTACAATGAAAACATTAGGAAACAGAGAAACTAAATGGGAGGACCCTGAAATCATGTTTTGTCATTTCTAGGTGAAGGTGGCCTGATAAATCTGAATATATAATTGCTTATATGTACCAAAGAAGGGACGCAGTGGCTCAGTGGCTAAGACGCTGTGCTTGTTGATCAGAAAGGTTGGCACTTCGGTGGCTTGAATCCCTAGCGCCACATAACGGATTGAGCTCCTGTTACCTGTTCCAGCTTCTGCCAACCTAACAGTTCGAATGCATGTAAAAATGCAAGTAGAAAAATAGGAACCACCTTTGGTGGGAAGATAACAGAGTTCTGTGCACCTTCGGCATTTAGTCATGCCAGCCACATGACCAAAGAGACATCTTTGGACAGTGTTGGCTCTTCAGCTTTGAAATGGAGATGAGCACCGCCCCCTAGAGTCAGGAACAACTAGCACATATGTGAGGGGAGAATCTTTACCTTTTACCTTAAGTACCAAAAGGAGTGTATATGATGACATATACACCACATAAGAGAAAAAGCATAGCTATGGGACTGTCTTCATCCCATCTCATTGAGTCATCTGTCATGGACCCCTCAGAGCCCAGGCAAGGAGGAGGAGACGGAGCTGGGGCTGATGGAGGAGGTGGAAACTGAGGAACAACCTGGGGATGAGGATGAGGCACTCCTGGGCCAGCAGTAAATTCACATTTTCTTACCAGTCCAACCCCCTCACCCAAGCAGGAGACCCTACACCATTTTTGACAAATGGCTTATTGAAAGCTTCCAGTGATGAAGTTCCCTCAACATCTGAAGGCAACTTCTGTTCCATTGGTTGATTGTTCTCACTGTCAGAAAATTCCTCCTTATTTCCAGATGGAATCTCTTCTTGTTCAGTTTCCATCCATTATTCCTTGTCTGACCTTTAGGTGTTTTGGAAAATAGCTTGACCCCCTCCTCTCTGTGGCAGCCCCTCAAATATTGGAATACTGCTATCACATCTCCCCTGGTCCTTCTCTTCACTAGACTAGCCATGCCCAGTTCCTGCATGTTTTAGCCTCCAGTCCCCTAATCATCTTGGTTACTCTTCTCCGCACTCTTTCTAGAGGCTCAACATCTTTTTTACAGTGTGGTGACCAAAACTGGATGCAGTATTCTAGGGTTGGTCTTACTAAGGCTTTATAGAGGGATATTAATACCTCACTTGATCTTGATTGTATCCCTCTGTTAATGCAATTTAGGATTGCATTGGCTTTTTTGGCTGCTGCGGCAAACTACTGGGTCATAATTAATTGGTTGTCCACTAAGACTCCAAGATCCCTCTCACAGTTACTGCTATTAAGCCTGGTTTTACCCAGTCTATATGTTTTCTTTTAGTTTTTCTTCTTTAAGTGTAAGACTTTACTTTTCTCTACATTGAATTTCATTTTTTTAGATATTTCTTGGAGAGGTGATCCCCAGCAGAAAATCCTGGATCTATAAGCCAGCTTGGAAAGTCAAAAAATTGAAGAAGACAAGAAGAACATGTCTAGGAAGCTGTGTGGATGCAACTTCTAACAATTGAGTCCCCCTCTGTCTCGTCCTCATTTTATGTCAAACTCTTCAGATGTTACAGTGCATTGGCTCGAATGCTAATCCTGTGTGACCAGTGGTGGGATTCAATTTTTTTACTACTGGTTCTGTGGGCATGGCTTTGTGGGCATGGCTTTGTGGGCATGGTGTGGCTTTGTGGGCATGGCTTTGTGGGTGTGGCAAGGGAAGGATACTGCAAAATCTCCATTCCCATCCCATTCCAGGGAAAGGATACTGCAAAATGTCCATTCCCACCCCAATCTGGGGTCAGCCAGAGGTGGCATTTGCCGGTTCTCCAAACTACTCAAAATTTCCACTACTGGTTCTATGAACTACTCAAAATTTCCGCAACTGGTTCTCCAGAGCCTGTCAGAATCTGCTGGATTTCACCCCTGCTCCCCACCCCACTAACCTGCTTTCCATTCTCCTATTCCAGGCAACAAAAGAAGATCAGCTGGGAGGCAGAAGGGGCGGGCCAGCCTATTTGCCGGTTCTCTGAACTATTCAAAATTTCTGCTACCGGTTCTCCAGGACCTGTCAGAATTGGCTGAATACCACCTCTGTGTGTGACCAATTGTTCAACTCACATTCCTTCATTCAACAGTCAAGGAAGCACCAGGTGTCACCAAGGGAGAGCTCTGCTACTGAAATCATTGCCCCACACTTCCTCCCCCTATTTTCTGAACTCTTTGGAGAAAAAACTTTCATCTATTGCTAGAGTGATTAAAGAAACTCCCACCTGTTTGGATCCTCTGCCTTCTGGACTCGCCTGCCTGCTCTACTTCTCCAGCTGCCCAGTTCCTTTCTGCTTCCCTATACAGCATGTGTGACGCAGACCCTCAGTAATAATGAAGTTTGCGGGAAAACAGCTGACTACAGAAGAGGCTAATTGATATTTGCTAACTGGAGCATAGAAGCAGAAGAAGGCCTGGTACGAGGGAGGGAAATGTAATCAGCTGGGCAGCCTCACTTCTCATTTTCCATGCTTGAAGAAAACTGCTTATGCATTCACCTAGAATAATGTTATACCAGCTGCACAGCTTTTAAGTGCAAGATGGGATTTAAAAGAAAATTCAAATCAAATTGTGACTGCAATCTTCCTGATCTAAACTGAAAGCTGAGCATGACAAAGTGGATTTGTGTCTACACAAATATACATACGTACATACATACAAGTAAATATTCATAAGTGTATATATACAGACATATATTTACATATGTATGTAGACATATGCATACATACAAGCACACATACACACAGGTACTAATGGAGTCTGCCTACGAGGGTTGTAAGTCAAAAATCTTGTGGAATGAATCAGATTCGATTTTATGACATGTTTTAATCAAATTTGTTCATTGAATCAAATGGGTTGGTAAAGGAAGGAAAATTGGCCTTACTATTTCCTCCCCCTATACCATTGATGGGATTTTGCACTGTGGGCATGACTTGATGGGCATGACAGGGGAAGGATACTGCAAAATCCCCATTCCCTCCCGATCAGCTGGGACTTGGGAGGGAGAGAATAGATGGGGGCACGGCCAGCCAGAGGTGGTATTTACCGGTTCTCCAAACTACTCAACATTTCTGCTACCGGTTCTCCAGAACTGGTTAGAACCTACTGAATACCACGTGTGCCCTACACCTTTGGGATAAATTCGTACTTGTGAATGTTTGCTAAATGGACATTCATTCCAGGAGATTACACATGTATGTATGCATGCATGCATGTATGCATGTTTGGTGATATGTCTGTGTTTGTGTGTGTACACATCTACCTCTATACCACCCATCCACATAATCAGATTCAGTTGTGAGCGAATACTTTTGGCAATATAGCGTATGTATGTATGTATGTATGTATGTATGTATGTATGTATGTATGTATCTATCTATCTATCTATCTATCTATCTATCTATCTATCTATCTATCATCTATCATCTATCTATCTCTTCCGGTTCCGGCGGCTACGGCGACGGGCAAGGACTTTGCCCGCTCCCGCTCTTCGGTGGGCTTCCCCCGTCTTCGGGGGGGGGCACAGGACGCCCCGAAGAGGCGCCCTGCCGAAGGAGCGGCTTGCGGAAGGCTCTGGCACCGGCGGCGGCTGGTGGGGGCTTTTCCGCTTTGCTCCAGGCACCGGGGAGCAGTTTTGGAGGACGCGCCTGCGTCTCGCCCCATGCCGATCGGAGAATGCAAAATTGAAGGAAGCAGCGGCGGTGCGGTGAGATTCTCCCTCTCTTCATCCCCTTACTTTTGAATTGAAAGGCTTTTCAGTACTTTTAAAAGTTAATCTTTCGGAGTTACTCTTTGAGGAGCGGCTAGAGGGGAGGGGGATTCCCCACCCCCTTGGACAAGCGGCTTGTTAAAATTCTGCTCTCGCCCCCTGGGGAAGGAGGAGGGGGGAGAGCCAACTAACGATGCCTCACCCCAGTAAAAGTGCGTTTCATGGGACTTAGATCCAGAACTTATTGATGACCTGAGAACTTTTTGAACTTTTAAAATTTTCTATGCCTCTGAGCCCAAAGCTGGCAGGGCAAGATGGCACACTTCCGTTGTCTTCATGAACTGTGAAACCTGACTCCACCTTTAAAATTCAGGCTTCCGGTCTTTGTCTCCGAGTCGCCCAGAGGAATCTCTTGTGGATTGCTATTTTCTGAACTCTTTGGAGAAAAAACTTTCATCTATTGCTAGAGTGATTAAAGAAACTCCCACCTGTTTGGATCCTCTGCCTTCTGGACTCGCCTGCCTGCTCTACTTCTCCAGCTGCCCAGTTCCTACACTGACTGATCTCTTTGTTTTATAAACCATGTCTCCAAAAAGACCACCTCCTGGAAAACCTGGCTTTGCCACTTCTGCTCCAACATCTGCAACATCCAGCCCAGCCACACAGTCAAAGATAACAGAACTGATGCAACCTAAGACTACAGAGATAGACCTTCAACAAATGCTTCAACAAATCTTACAAGGCCAGGAGGAAATTAAGAAACAGCTAAGGGAAATGAAAGATGAAATTAAAGAGAATCAAGTTCAAATTTGTAAGAACTCACAGAGACTGGACCTTGTGGAGGGTGGGGTGGCGGAGGCGAAAGGGGGGGTAGAGGCTTTACAGAAGGGGAACAAAGAACTTGATATCCAACAAATGAAAACAGAGTTTGAGAGAATGTCCTTTTATCTTAGATTTCAAAATGTAATAGAAGCAGATGGGGAAAACATAAGGGACATTATGACTAATATTCTAGCTGAATACATACACAAAGATAAACAGCAGATGGAATGGGAAATAGATCTGGTCTATAGAGTGAATTCAGCATATGCCAGAACACACAATGTACCCAGGGAGGTTCATATTAAATTCCTTAGGAAAACCACAAGAGATGAAATTCTGGGTGTACAAAGGGGGCAAACACTGACATACCACGACAGGGAGATAACCATTCTGAAGCAGATTCCCCAAAAAATTAGGGAAAAAAGGAAAAGCTATTCGCAATTGGCGAATAAACTATACCAGAAGGGGGTGTGGTTTAGATGGTTGATGCCTGAAGGTATGCTGATATTCTGGGAGGAGACAAGAATCAGAATCAACACACCCATAGAGGCACAGGCCTTTATGGAAAAAAATAAAGCGAACCTAGAAAAAACAGAAGATACCACAACGGTCTCACAGGACACGGGAGGGGCCGGAGCTCTGCCAGCGGGGGGTGAAGGGGAAACACTAAGAAAGCTCAGATCACAAAAATGAATAAGAAAACCACAATGTTATAAACAGACCGAAAGTAATAATGAAATTATATCTAGACTATATATCATAACTATATAAATTGATTGAAAATTATTTTTTCTAGAATTAATATGCTGATTTTTTATCATTATGTATTAATGTTTGATATTTAGATGTAACCTATGAGTTTGGAGGGAGGAGGCGTCTGCCACACTTGCAACTGCCAAAATTTGTAACCATTCCACTTACCCTTTTCCTTATAAATGTTTTAAAAAACCAATAAAACTTTTTGAAAAAAAAATATCATCTATCTATCTTATCTCTATCATCCCTCTTATCCCTCTTTATCTATCTGTCTGTCTGTCTATCTACTTCTACATGTACATCTACATATATATCTATATCTATCTACACACACACACACACACACAGAGAGAGAGAGAGAGACAGAGACAGAGACAGAGACAGAGAGAGAGAGAGTTTGGACTTCTCTGTAAACCTACAAGGATTATCCATCCATCCCTCCATTCATTTCTGCACTTTGCATTACTGAAAGAATACACACACACACACACATCAGTACAATTGGCAGGTGCCCAGGCCAAGACTGCAGCAGAGAAGGATGTTGGCAGAAAGTCCAGGAAACTCTACACTTCTTCAGTGTAACATAGAGCCAGAGAAATTAATATTATCAAATACTACAAAAGGGATTTATGAAAACCAGGTGAGTACCAAGCGATGAGGAAAGCAAAATTAGGCTTTTAGACATTTAGCTGGGCAAAGGTTACCTGCTCTGCTTTTCTCCCTAGTTGCACACAGACCCTTTGATGTTTCTGTAACCCTTGCTTTTCCACCAAATCCATTCCCTCATGCATCGCTTAAGCTTACACATGTGTGAAAATCAAGAAATATAGCCTATTGATCTATTAGATTCAATAAGTCCTATGGATGATAGAAGGCCCCAGAAGAAAGAGATATGAACCAAAGTTTTCAGCTGATTTCAAAATTTACCAAAATGTATTTGTAATCCTGCTGAACTGTTGCTAACTGTGAAATATGTTTTTTTTCTAAAATATGCACTTGTATGGATTAGTTTAAAACAGGAAGTATGAAACTGTTGGAAATGAGGAATTGAAAGTAATGTACACAGGTGTTCACAGAAAGTGACAGTTAGTGAACTTATGAAGCATGTATATGGTTAGAAGAACAGTATAAAGGATAGACTCAAGATTGGCTCGGAGCTCTTTGATTTATAGCAGTCCTTGTAGGACTTACTATATCCCATTGGCCCTCTGCATTAATATGTTAATACAGTGTATTGCTGCTATTATATCTTTTATATCTATTCATTTCTAATGTTCCAAATTATTAGAAACAATAAACCTCTGATCTTAAAGAAAGATGTTGCCTTTGTTTCCTATTGGAATTTTCCTATGATGCATGCATAACTACACGTGCATATTTCCTTGCAATTATCCAAATCATTATTGTTCCTTTACATTTTGCAACCTTCTCACAACATATTTTTGTTTCATTGACTATGTACTATGTTCCTGACTTGCAACAGTTAGTTTAGTGACCATTCAAAGCTACGATACTGAAAAAAAAGTGACTTAATGATTGAATGTGCAGAGATGCACAAAATGACCATGGAGTTAAAAGAAAGAGAAGAATTGGATTATTATAAAATATGGAATAGAAAGGTCAGGGACTTGGCCTTTCATTTGGGTGGGGAAAACCTGGAAACTTTCAGATTCAGGTTTTCCCAGATGTGCCAATATGATATCACTAATAAAATGGAACTTTGAGGAAACTCAAGCTTCGAAGTCTTCTTTCGTTGGGGGAGTTACTTGGAACTTTGACATTAACCCCAATCTCCTTTAAAACAACTCAGCAGCTCCCAGGATTCCAGGGAGAAATAATATACAATTATTTCGAATAAAGCCTCCAGCTTCCATCCAATCAAACCCATAAATTATAGAAAATATTGGAGTGCCAAAAAAACCCCTTTCTTTTTCTTTAGATCAACTATAGTTAAAAGCCAAACTATGCCTTGTTTCCCAAGTGCCCTTGTGGGTATAATAATTCAGAGCACAATGGAGATGGCATGAGATGCGAAACCGTAGAAATATAGAAGCTGCCTGCCTGCTTGACTTACAAGGGCAAAGCAAGCTTACCGAACAGACCGCTCCATTGCTTGGCAAGTAGTCAATAAAACTCTATCTTAGGACTTTCTATCCTAGAGGTTCTAATCAAAACAATTTTTTTCCAACATGTAAACGCTTGCTTCTTTTTTCCTCCAAGTGTAGTTATTGTCAGAAAGCTGGTAAAAGCATCAGCTGGCAGCTCTAGGATAGGTTTATTAAGAGGCTCAGAGCTCCCCCATCTGTTAAGTTAGCTAAGGAAGTATATATATATATATATATATATATATATATATATATATATATATATATATATATATATATATATATATATATATATATATATATATATATATATATATATATATATATATATATATATATATATATATATATATATATATATATATATATATATATATATATATATATATATATATATATATATTGGTATTTATATATAGGATGCCGAACAAAACAGGAAGGGCAATAATGAAGATGCTTACTAGATCAATCTAGTTTCTCAGCCCTGGTAAAAAAAAAAAAAAAGGAAGGCAAGCCACCTTTTGCTTCTTACTAAGCCTTGTAAAGTGCTATATCAGTTGATAGTGTCTTCTATACTCCTACACACACACACACACACACACACACACACACACATGCATACATACATAATATATACAAACATTCACACACATATACATACATACATATAAACAGGATTACAGAAGATGCTGTCGATATAGTCTCTACATTCTGTACAATTGCAAGGTTTGCTCATTTTCAAAGTGCGAATAAGAGAAATTCGAATAAGAAACCCTTCTTTCTCTATGTCATTCATATTTAATTTGCCTAATTTTCTTTAAAAGATAATAGGTGTTGTGGCCCAGCCGGTGCCGCTGTCACCAGACTCCGAGAGTGATACTCCATACGAGTCAGCTACAGAAGAGATGTGCGATCCTGGACAGGATTCGGAGGCTGAGCAGGAATCCGAGAGTCTGGTCGGCCACCAGGTGGCGCCAGAGGCATGGAGCAGTGGTGAGAGCGAGAGGAGGAGGACTCCCGTTGCCCTGCCTTGGAGTAGCAGAGAGGATAGTGACTCAGGACTTAGTAGGGCGTTTCGGGATGCTCGTTTCCGGCGCGCCCACAAACGCAAGGAGCGTGGGCGTAATTATAGGCAGTAAAGAGCTCTCAGGTGCTGTTGGGAGACGCCCTTTTTAGGTTATAAAAGGGTTGACTCTGGACAGGCTCTGCGTAGCAATCAACAAAGGACTTTGGACAGCAACTCTAGTCTGGGATCCTGGCAAGCTGGATTGCTGCTTTTGTGTGTTCTGTCTTTGTGAGTTCTGTCTTGGTGGCTTGCTGCCACAAAGCCTCTTGTCTGTTGGTGTAATAAACCTTGTTCCCTTGTACTGTTCCGGAGTGTGTGTACTGTGTGGGCAACGGAGGAAGGGGGGGTCAGAACAGATTGATTGCTACCCCAAACGTATCTCCATTCAGCTATGATGGAGCAACTTCAGGCGGAGAATGCTCTCTTCGCACAGCAACTTGCCTTGCTAACAGCGCAGGTTGCACAGCTGTCTGCTCCTGCCAACCCCCCACCCCCCCAGCAGCAATGAAGGAAATGCCCAGTGGCCATGCCGGATAAGTTTGATGGCAGTCCGAAACTTTTCCCGGCGTTCCTGGGCCAATGCCGGTTGTTCATTGCCTTGAGAGCGGAGGACTTTTCCACCGACCAGACGAAGGTGGGCTTTGTGATAAGCTTGCTCTCAGGCACAGCAGCATGGTGGGCTACGCCTTTGCTGACTCAGCCGAGCCCCCTGCTGGATGACTTCCAGGGTTTTTGCACTCATCTTCGGCTGACGTTCGAAGACCCCATCAAAGGAGAAACAGCCACCAGACTCCTGAAAGAGTTGCACCAAGGGCGTGGTTCTTTACTGGACTACATTACCGAGTTTCGGCTGCTCAGTCAGGACTCTGAGTGGAATGAGCCAGCCCTTATGGATGCTTTTCAGGATGGCCTGTCAGAGGACCTGCAGGATGAGCTGGTGAGAGTGGACAGGCCTCCAACGTTTGACGCGTTGGTTCATCTATGCCTCCGGATTGACGGCCGGCTGCAGAGGTGGAGGCCTCGCCGAGCGTCCCGGGAGGTGCTGAGAGTGCCAGTTCCACGAGAGACTCCTGTCCCACGAGAGGAGCCCATGGAGTTGGGTGCAGCCAGACCCCGCTTGTCACGCACGGAGATGGAGAGACGGCGTGCAGGGGGGTTGTGTTTTTACTGTGGGGATCCGGGACATCTGGCTACGGGTTGCCCCAAGAAGGGAGGTAGAGGGGCTGCACGGTCTACGGCCCCCCCTCAACGACGGACCTCCGTCTCGGGAAACGGGGAAAGCCCGATCTGAGGGAGACTTCGGGTCGGGCACAGGCTGGAACAGAGGCGGAGGGGCCTCCACGACATCTGATTCTTGCAGCGCACATTCTCTTGTCGGGTAGTCCGCAGGGAATACCAGCCCATGCCTTGGTCGATTCCGGGGCTACCACGAATTTTATGGATGCAGCGTTTGTCACGAAATATCACGTCCCTCTGTGCCCGGTAGACCCTCCGATGCGAGTGGAGACCATTGACGGCCGGGTGCTTCTGTCTGGGCCCATCAAGAACGCCATGCAGCCTTTGTGCCTGATCCTCGGGGAGCATGAGGAGGCCATTCAATTTTACGTGGCTTCGGGTCTGCATTTCCCCGTGGTGTTGGGCTTGGCTTGGCTGCGGGCGCACGATCCCCAGATCCACTGGTCGCAGAACCGCATCTCGTTCCCGTCCTTGCAATGCGTGGACCATACCCGTCATGTTTGCGCGGCTCAGGTGCCCAGTTCGGCCGAGGTGACAGTGCCGCCGGATTTAGCGGAGTTCGCGGACGTGTTTAGCGAGCAGGAGGCGGATCAATTGCCACTGCACCGGCCTTACGACTGTCCCATTGACCTGGTACCTGATGCGAAACTCCCGACGGGCCGCCTATACTCCATGTCTGAACCGGAGTTGGCCGCATTGCGGGACTTCCTTGACAAGAACCTGGCCCGGGGTTTTATCCGGCCTTCGTCTTCGCCCTTGTCTGCCCCGGTTTTGTTCGTCAAAAAGAAGACCGGGGATCTAAGACTTTGTTGCGATTACCGGCGCTTGAACGCCATCACGATCCGTAATCGCTACCCGTTGCCTCTGATTCCCGAGTTGTTGGAGCGGCTCCGGGAGGCCGTGGTGTTTACAAAACTGGACTTACGTGGAGCTTACAATCTGGTCCGAGTCAGGGCGGGGGACGAATGGAAGACAGCCTTTGGCACCCGATACGGACATTTTGAGTATACGGTCATGCCGTTCGGGTTGACCAATGCCCCAGCTGTCTTCCAACATTTTATGAACGATATCTTTCAGGACCTTTTGGATCAGTTTGTCGTCATCTACCTGGACGACATCTTGATCTACTCTACGTCCCGGAAGGATCATCAACAGCACTTGCGTCAGGTCTTGCAGCGCCTTCGAAAGCATCACTTGTTTGCCAAGCTGGAGAAGTGTCAGTTCTGGCAGACCACCATCGAGTTCCTGGGGCACCGTATATCCCCTGAAGGAATTGCGATGGAGCCAGGCAAGGTGGAGGCATTACGAAGTTGGCAATCTCCTCGACGGATGAAAGACGTTCAGAGACTCCTCGGGTTTGCCAACTACTACCGGTCCTTCATCCCCGGCTTTGCTTTCTTGACCGCGCCCCTCACTCGACTCCTGCAAAAGAAAGTGCCGTTTCACTGGGGGTCCACGGAACAACAAGCGTTCGTGGCCTTGAAGCGCGCTTTTACAAAGGAGCCGATCTTGAAACACCCTGATCCCCATCGCCCCTTTGTAGTCGAGGCGGATGCGTCTGACATCGCGGTGGGGGCGGTGTTATTGCAGGCTCACGCCCCTGATGGCACCCTTTTCCCTTGCGCCTATTACTCTCGGAAACTCAATCCTTCCGAGCGCAATTATACCATCTGGGAGAAGGAGTTGCTGGCTATCAAGGCGGCGTTCGAAGCCTGGCGACATCACCTGGAGGGGGCCAGGCATCAGGTCGAAGTCCGGACAGACCATCGGAATCTGGAGTTTTTGACAACAGCGCGGAAGCTCAATCAGCGCCAGATCCGGTGGTCTCTGTTTTTTGCCCGGTTCCACTTCAAGGTCACGTATATCCCCAGTGCCTTGAACCAGAGGGCGGATGCCCTATCTAGAAAGCCGGAGTACTCAGACCCTGCTGACTCCCTGCCCCCCCCGGACGGTCCTACCCGTCGAGTCCTTCGCTGCAATCCAGGAACCCGTGGATTTACGGTCGTTGATATGGAATGCGCAGCGAAACGACGAGTGGGTGGAACAACGGCGGGCAGAGGTAGGGCCGACATCCCCGTGGACCTTTGACGAGGACCTTTTGAGGTATCGGGATCGGCTCTACGTGCCTGCAGGACCGCTCCATGGATTGGTTCTCTCCCAATGTCATGACACTCCGGCAGCGGGACACTTTGGCCTGTTCAAAACTTTGCACCTGGTTTCCCGTACGTTTTGGTGGCCTCGCCTGCGACACGACGTGCAGACGTACGTCACGTCATGTGTGCAGTGTCGACAGGCCAAATCAGCGACGGGAGCTCCTCCAGGCTTGCTACAGCCATTGCCGACCCCGGACAGACCCTGGGGAGCCGTGTCCATGGACTTCTTGACGGAACTGCCTCCGTCGTCCGGTTTCACTACGGTCCTAGTGGTGGTGGACATGCTCACCAAGATGGCGCATTTCATCCCCTGCCGGAGATTGCCGACAGCCCGCGCCACCGCCCGCATGTTCATCCAGCACGTGTTCCGGCTGCACGGCCTACCTGACCGGGTCGTCTCCGATCGTGGTACACAATTCACGGCCCAGTTCTGGAAAGGGCTGATGGCTGCTCTTGACGTTCAAGTTTGTCTGTCCTCGGCGCACCATCCCGAAACCGATGGAGGGACGGAGAAGGTGATTGGGATTCTGGAACAATATCTGCGCTGCTTCGTGAACCAGCAGCAGAACAATTGGGCGGAGTACCTTGCCGTGGCGGAGTTTGCGTTCAACAACTCGCAGCACTCCTCCACACGGACGACTCCTTTCATGGCGAACGTCGGGTACCACCCTCGTTTTTTCCCTCTCACCCCCGTGGACTCTCCGGTCCCCGCAGCGCAGGATTTCCTCTCTGAGCTTCAGGCGGTTCACCAGATGGTGCGCCGCTACTTGAATCAGGCGAAGGAGGATTACAAGCGGGTGGCGGACAGGTCTCGCCGTGCGGTGCCGGAATTGGCCGTGGGTGATCACGTGTGGTTGTCCACGCGGCATCTTCCGTCCCACCGGCCTACGAGGAAGTTGGACCACCGGTATCTGGGGCCGTTCCCTGTGGAGGCCGTTATCAATCCGGTGGCCTATCGCCTGACCCTCCTGCGCTCGATGCGAGTACACCCGGTGTTCCATCGCTCGCTCCTGATTCCTGAGCGGTCGGATTGTCCTCTCCGACGTCCCTCTTCACCCCTGCCGTCGTCGCCTGACGTGCACGCACGGCCATCGCACAGAGTGACCCGGATCCGTGACTCGAGATGGCTCAAGGGTCGGTTCCAGTATTTGGTCGACTGGGCAGACGAGGACTCGGACGGGGGGTCCTGGACCGATGCGACGGCTGTGCATGCTCCAGCTTTGGTGCGGGCCTATCATGGACAATTTCCCTCTCGACCGCATCCCGAGCGTCAGGCCCGGGGGGAGGGCCCTGCGGTGAGGGATAGTGTTGTGGCCCAGCCAGTGCCGCTGTCACCAGACTCCGAGAGTGATACTCCATACGAGTCAGCTACAGAAGAGATGTGCGATCCTGGACAGGATTCAGAGGCTGAGCAGGAATCCGAGAGTCTGGTCGGCCACCAGGTGGCGCCAGAGGCATGGAGCAGCGGTGAGAGCGAGAGGAGGAGGACTCCCGTTGCCCTGCCTTGGAGCAGCGGAGAGGATAGTGACTCAGGACTTAGTAGGGCGTTTCGGGATGCTCGTTTCCGGCGCGCCCACAAACGCAAGGAGCGTGGGCGTAATTATAGGCAGTAAAGAGCTCTCAGGTGCTGTTGGGAGACGCCCTTTTTAGGTTATAAAAGGGTTGACTCTGGACAGGCTCTGCGTAGCAATCAACAAAGGACTTTGGACAGCAACTCTAGTCTGGGATCCTGGCAAGCTGGATTGCTGCTTTTGTGTGTTCTGTCTTTGTGAGTTCTGTCTTGGTGGCTTGCTGCCACAAAGCCTCTTGTCTGTTGGTGTAATAAACCTTGTTCCCTTGTACTGTTCCGGAGTGTGTGTACTGTGTGGGCAACGGAGGAAGGGGGGGTCAGAACAATAGGTTAAGGATCCTTTATTATCCTGTTCACTGTTCCTCAATTTCTGTATAAAAACTGATATACAATTGCCTCCTTCTATCTAGCTTTTTGGATCATATGGATACAAGTTCCATCTTTCTGTCAAAAATGCAGCAATTCCATATCTAAGTACTAAGCATGTCCAGATAAATGTCACCTGGATTGCAAGATTTGATAATTTTTAAGGTGCCAATAAGAGAAATTCATTATATCACAATTATTTACACTGGTTCTCCAGATACTTTTCTTGAGCAGAAATAATTTTCTCCTAGAAGCTGCCTTTGAATTACATAGATATGATTTTATCTATTATAGAACAACCTTTATCACTTGACTCTGAGGTCCTAGAATTAACTCATAACTTAAACTTGGCTAAAGATAGAAATAGAGTGTGTAAAAAGTGTTATTTCTCTGACTATTTATGTACAAGAACCATCATTGTGTAAGGTCCCTACATTTAAATGCAAAATTCTTTCAGTTCTTTTCTATGTCCCCACCCCCTTATCTAGTCATACTGTATACTGAATTCTCAATAGAGAGATGCAATCTATACTGTTAAACAAACTGCTATCTCCCATTTCCTGTTAGTACAGTTTTGCTATTTGTTTTGGCTACAGACAATTCAATATAGGAAGCTTAGGAGAAAGAAATGACCCAATTGGGAATAAAAGGCAGGCAAATTAAACCAAAAAGGTAAAAGGATGTAAGCAGATACATGAAATTCTAAAAAGCCAGAAAGACATAAAAGGAAAGGAATCAACAAAGAAGATTTGAGCATTGATATTTAACTACAAAGTTGGGGCTCTCCTTGCATTAGACTTCAAATTATTTAGGGGCACATTTAAAAGCAATTGTCCAAATATGGAACATTGGAAATTTCCATTTCCTACCATTATGAAAACTGCTCATGTCATCTTCTTCCCTTAATTGCTCTGCTCTTCTCATTAATCTTTGTTAAACTGGATAACTTTTATCCATGTGCTTGCCTGTTCCCCTTGAAATTATTAACCTAAAAATAGAGAAAGGATTAGATAGTACACTGCTAATTTTTCTGCAACACTTCTATTTCTATATCATTCATATTTAATGTAACATTTGCCTAATTTTCTCTACTCAAACAGACCATAGATTAAGTATCCTTTATTTTCCTGGACATCATTCCTCAATTCTCTTATAAAAACTGATGTACAATTATCTACTATCTCATTTTTTTGGATCATATATGAATATGGATACAAGTTTCACATTATCCCCACTATTTATTTACAAGGGTAACAGAGTTGGAAGGGACCTTACAGGTCATTTAGTCCAACCACTGACCAAAGCAGGAGACCCCACACCATTTCTGACAGATGGCAGTCCAGTCTCGTCTTAAAAGCTTCCAGTGATGAAGCTCCCACAACTTCGGAAGGCAACTTCTGTTCCACTGGTTGATTGTTCTCACTGTCAGAAAATTTCTCCTTATTTTTAGGTTGAATCTCTCCTTGATCAGTTTCCATCCACTATCTGTTATATATACATATAGCAGAATTATACAAATTAATCTTTTATTAAGGTTATTGCTGCTACAATGCTCTTTAAAAATATTTTTATGAAAAACAATAATAACATCTACCACAAGCCAAATCAGAATGGGGGGGGAGTGAAAAAAGTAACATAAAAAAGTAAAAGTGCAGTAAGAAAGGAAGAAAAAATATATAGAGAATGATAAAAAGATAAGAAATAACTTCCTATATTCTGTGGGAGCGCCTTGGAAACAGCAATGGACTGACCCACAGTGCCTCTGCCACCAAATATGGAGCTCGGGGGGCTCACTCCGTTTTCGCTAGCAGAGGGCTGTAGAAGGTCATCATGGCCAAAAGTGGGGTGCAGGCTTGCACACACACACACATACCGAGCTCTGTTTTTGCTGGCAGAGAGCTATCAAAACAAAGTAAAAACAAAGCAACAGGAGAAATATTTCCCCTTTTGCATTTGAGCATGTAAGAAGGGACAGGAAAGGAGAAATGGAAAGGGGAAAGACAAAGAAAAAGAAGGGAAGATGGGAAGAGAGCAAGGAAGGAAAAATAAGGAAAGAGGGGAAGGAAGAAGAAAGGAGAATGAAGAGGGAAGGGAAAAGAAGAAAAGGAAGGAAGGAAGGAAGGAAGGAAGGAAGGAAGGAAGGAAGGAAGGAAGGAAGGAAGGAAGGAGATTATAATGAGAGTGAGGGAGGATCTCAGGGAAGTCCTGCATTAGCACTTGGCCAACACAGGTGCTCCTGATGCAAGTCCCATGTCATGCCCACCATGGCCATGTCCACCTCCGGTCATGGCCACGCCAATCCCCGGCCACACACCTTAGCCCTCTGAGGTCAAACACAACCCTGATGTAGCCCTCAATGAAATCAAGTTTAACATCCCTGGACTTGGCCATTACCGCTGTCACCACTACTCTCAAATCCCTTGGCAGTTGAAAGGAAAAAAATTGTGGAGAAAACCCCAGGATGATGCCATTCCTAATAAAGGAGAACATTTGTAGCTCAGGGTTGAGATGAGGATTCTCTGGTGGTCTCTCACCTAATAATAATAATAATAATAAATTTAAATTTATTAGCCGCTCCCTTTCCAGACAGGACTCGGGGCGGCGTACAATGGAGCATATAGAACATAAAACATATATACAAACACATAAACATACATATATACAGGACATACATGCACGGAGGAGGTAACAAATTACATCACATTGGACAATTAAAAGTCACCATTAAAATACCCCAATTGTAAAAACCCAATTTGAAATTTAAAAATTTAAAAGAACTGTCAGGAGGAGTAAGAAAAATTTACGGTTGAGCCAGGCCAGATAATTGAAAGAGGTGGGTCTTCATCTGTACACGGAAGGAGCGGAGATCGGAAGTAGTCCTGATGTCACGGGGGAGGTCATTCCACAGGGCTGGGCCCATCACAGAGAAGGCTCTGCTCCTGGGTGTCGCCCCCCGACACTGTTTAGCGGACGGCACCCGAAGAAGTCCCTCTCTGTGTGAGCGGATTGGTCGTAGGGATGTATGGGGCAGGATGCGATCCTGCATGTAACTAGGTCCTGTGCCATGAAGCGCTTTAAAGATCATAATCAAAACCTTGAAACGCACTCGATAGACTACAGGAAGCCAGTGCAGCTCGCGCAGGAGAGGTGTTACAGGGGAGTATCTAGTCCTCCCCATAATCACCCGCGCGGCCGCGTTCTGGACCAACTGCAGTCTCCGAGTGCATCTCAAGGGAAGCCCCATGTAGAGAGCATTGCAGTAGTCCAGGCGAGACGTCACTAGCGCATGGGTGACTGTGCGTAGGGCATCCCGGTCCAATAAGGGGCACAATTGGCGCATCAGGCGAACCTGATGGAACGCCCCCCTTGCCACGGCTGTTACATGGTCATCCATGGACAGCCGGGCATCTAGGAGGACGCCCAAATTGCGCACCTGTTCCATGGGGGCCAGTTGCACGCCCCTGATGGCCAGAGATGGATGCAACTGGTTGAACCGGGAGGCCGGAAGCCACAGCCACTCCGTCTTGGAAGGGTTGAGTTTTAGTCGGTTGCCATCCATCCAGACCCGTACGGCCTCCAAACACCGGGACATCATTTCGACGGCCTCATTGGGGTGGTTCGGGGTGGAAATGTATAGCTGAGTATCATCAGCATACAGATGATATCCCACCCCAAAACCACGGATGATCTCGCCCAGCGGTTTCATGTATGTGTTGAACAGGAGAGGCGAGAGCACCGACCCCTGAGGCACCCCACATGTGAGTGGCCTCCGGGTCGATCTCTGCTCCCCTGCCAACACACGTTGCGTCCGGTCAGAGAGGTAGGAGCCAAACCACCGTAGAACGGTGCCCCTGACTCCCAGCCCCTCCAGCCGGTGCAACAGGATACCATGGTCGATGGTATCGAACGCCACCGAGAGATCTAATAGGACCAGGATAGAGGAACAGCCCCTATCTCTGGCCCTCCAGAGATCATCAACCAATGCGACCAAGGCCGTCTCCGTGCTGTGCCCGGGTCGGAAGCTGGACTGGCGCGGGTCTAGATAATCATTCTCCTCCAGGTGACGTGGGAACTGTTGTGCTACCACACTCTCTACAACCTTCGCTAAAAAAGGAAGGTTGGAGACTGGATGATAATTGACTAGGTCCATTGGGTCCAGGGAAGGTTTCTTGAGCAGGGGCCTCACCACCGCCTCTTTCAAGGCGGTCGGTAGAAGCCCCTCACCCAACGAAGCGTTCACTAGGCCCAGGAGCCAGTCGCGTGTAACCTCCCAGGATGCCAGTACAAGCCAGGAGGGACACGGGTCCAATAAACATGTGGTAGGTCGGAGACGTCCACGCAACCTGTCCAAATCCTCGATGGCAACCGAGTCAAACTCCTCCCAAAGCGGTCCCTCAAGACTCACCGCGGGCATCTCAGCTGGACTACTGAAAGGGGCCCATCCCATCTGGATTAGAGCGACTTTGTCCTGTAGATATTTCCCAAACACCTCTGCTCTGCCCTGTAAAGGGGCTTCCCGCGGTCTCTCAAACAAGAGGGAGCGAGTCACCCGAAACAGGGCGGCAGGGCGGTTATCTGCGGACGCAATAAGAGCGGCACAATATTGACGTTTGGCCGCTCTTAATGCCACAAGGTACGTCCTCAAATAGGCTCGTGCCTGTGTTCGGTCAAATTCGGAACGGGAGGATCTCCAACGACTCTCTAGGCGTCTCTTGTGGCGTTTCATCACCCTTAGCTCCTCGGTGAACCAAGGGGCCAGGGTGGTTCGTCGCCGCAGGAGAGGCCGCAAAGGCGCCACCCGGTCTAGGGCCCCGGCAGTCGCACTATTCCATGCGTCTACCAGGTCCTCCACTCGGGGGCGGGTCAGGTCCACAGGAGGTGGCCCAAGCTCCGTCTGGAACCTATCTGGTACCATCAGGCGCTTGGGGCGGAACCATCTAATACCTTCCGGTTCCGCCTCCCCGCAGCGGGGGGTAGCACCGGGGAAGTCAAGCCGGAGAAGTGAGTGATCTGACCATGACAGGGGAGTAATAATTGGATCCCCTATTCCCAGATCACTCGTCCACTGGCCAGAGACAAAGACAAGGTCCATCAGCTCGAGGAGTTCAGGCAGGGCCGCTGGTGTATAGCGACATACTTGCTTTCTTGCAGACATTTCATTACCTAAATCCCTACCTTATCTAAACCAGATAGATTTAATCAGTTACATATTTTTGTACCTGAAAATGATAGCTCTATTCCATAATCATGTCTTCACTCCATTTCTATAACTTTTCTAGCTAATGCTTTTTTAAAAAAAAATCTATAAACTACCGCATTTTTCGGAGTATAAGACGCACCTTTTTTCCTCAAAAAAGAGGCTGAATATCTGCGTGCGTCTTATACACTGAATACAACATTTTTTGCCCCCAGAAAACCCGACCCCTTCACCAAAATGGCCGTGCATAGCTTGTAGGAAGCTTTCAGAGAGCTCCTGGGGGCTGGGTAGGGCAGAAATTAGCAATAAATGGCCCGATTTTGCTCCCCCCCAGCCCCTAGGAGCACTCTATAAGCTTCCTAAAGGCTATCCATGCCCTTTTTTAAAATGAAAAATGGGCCAGTTTTTGTGAAGAATGGGCTGTTTTTTGCTCATTCCACCCCTGCCCCAGGAGCACTCTGCAAGCTCCCTAAAGGCTATTCATGCCTTTTGGGGGGGGAATGGGCCCGTGTTCGCGCCTGTTTCTGCGGGCCATTTCTGGGAGGATTGCAGAGTGCAAAAACTTTTTTTCCATTTTTTTTATTATTTTAATTAAACAGAAACACAGGAAAATAATCATCCTTCATTACATCTTGTAGAAAGTGTGTCGATTGGTTACAAATAGATTTCGTGCATTACTACCACAATCATTATTTATACTTCCTTCATATTGAATTGTACATTTTAAATCAAGAATCTTTATGAATTTTACTATCAATGTACCACCATTCTCATTTAGCTAGAATTATTTAAACATGCTTTTATCTGGAATCATTTGTATTTAAAGACACAACCACCTACTGGCATTCATTAACTATTCCAATAAACCTCCAATAGTACCCTCTTATAACATATTCTGAAAGGACAAAAAAATCAATTAATAAGATATCTTATTTAAAGTTTAATTTTTAAACTTTAATTATCATTGGGGTTTTAATTGTTTTAAAGTATTGCAATTTATTTATTTATTGTTCCACCTCCTCCATATTGTATTGTTGTGACCGTTGCTAGTGTACGTCGCCCCGAGTCCCTTGGGGGAGAGGGGGCGACTAAGAAGTCAAATAAATAAATAAATAAATAAATAAATAAATAAATAAATAAATAAATAATAAATAAACATTCCCCCCCCCTTTTTAAAGGCTTATACCTAATTGCTTTTACCAATGCCAACACATGTAGAAATCGTTAAAAATTATCCATTAGCATTTCCTTATTATTATTGTAATTAGGTAATAATTATTTACTATTTATATCACATCTCTTCCCATCAGACCCAAGAAAAATTACATCTTTATAACAAAATCTAAAGAAAAAAATTGTTAATGAAGTTTATAAGTAGCCAAAAAAAGTACCTCTTTATAGCAAAATCTAAACACAAATTTATTAATAAAATTAATAATTCTTTTTTTCCAGGTCTCAATTTGTGGTTTATATCCAAGTTGCTTTTATTGGTTAAAATTATTATTTCTTTATTATTATCGTAACAAATTATTTATTAATGAATAAACATTAAAAAAAATCTAAAAATATGAAATAAAGTAAAAGCATTTACAACGTCCTACTTATTAATCACCAAAAATTAACTAAGTTTTTTAATATCCGCATTCATTATCAACCTGTATCTTTCCAGTAACGGAACAGTCTTATGTCTTTTGCCAGTTGTTGTGTCAATTCTCTTATTAACTTCTTTATAAGGTTTTTAAAAACTTCTCTCCGCACTTTTTTGCTTAAAAGATCTCTCAAGTAGTCTCATCGCCCTTGAACTGGTATTGAAATTAGCATATCTTTGATTATCAAATGTATTTCTGGAACTGTTTCTCTTCTTAATTCCATCATTAATTCCATATCTTGACACAAGGGATAGAGCTCCAGATTATCAAATTCACTTTTCCATATTCCCTTCTTTCCACTTTCACTCATAAGTGCTCCATTAGTACGTTCATCTGATATCTCATCTTTATCTTCTATATCTTAATTCTCTTCTTTAATTTTGGGGGCTTCAACCCCTTCATCTTTTGCTGTACAAGACAATAGTCTATCCAACTTCTTCTCAAATCTCCCAAATCCTTCCAATATGTTTTGAATTCCAACCAAAAAATCTTGAAAACATAAGATAAGGTTTCCTAATCTGCATATTGATACATATTTCCAAAAAGAAAAAAAGAAAAAAGAGGAGAAAGAAGAAAAAAAAGAGTCTAAAATCCACTGTCACTCTAGCCTTCAATATCTCTTTTATATATATAAGTGCCTTTATTTTGAAATGACTTAAACACAAGTCCCTTTTAGTTTTTTTTAAAAAAAGAAGGGTTCTATCTTCTTCTTTTCTTTTCCTTCCCTTGCCAAGATATTTTACAAAAGCACTTGCCAAAACAGTCCATGCCCTTGAGTCCTTATCAGTCTCCACAAGCAAGCTTCAAAGTCTCCAATTACAGAGTCAGTAAAATCAAAGGAGAGAGAACAAAGGATACCTTGTTTCAAAACAGGAAAAAAAAAACAAGTTCTGGCTTCCGAGTGACAGATTCAAACTTTCTCCTCTTTATTTCAAACTTATGGAAAACAAAGGTCTTTAAGTGTCTTTAGTGAAATTCAATAAGCAGTAGTAGGGAGGATTGGTAGAATAAAAAAAAAGGATTTTAGTTCAGCCAAAAAATAAGGTAGCAAAGAATAGAGGGGGAAAAAATCCACTCATTCACTTAAGAGGAGAAATGGGAAGCATTACAATCACTTCAATCCACAAAACATTGTTACAAAGAGAAAGGAATAAAAACTTTCTAAGGCAGTCCAATAAAGATAAATTTCGCCACTTTATTCTTTTGCTTAAAGGACTAATTTATCTTTTTAAAAAAGTTTCTTTGGGCAGTCATTCTCAAAGAAAAAATCTCACCAGATGGACTCACTTTCACTGCCTTCTTTCTGGAGCCATCTCCAACTTCATCAGCCTGGGGCTGTCTGTTTACCGCCGGCTTGGAGAGCTTCCCTTGGGTCAATCAGGGACTTTGCGATGTCCCTGAGAGCAGCAAGGATTTGTCTCCCTGTTCACCGTCACTTTCGGATGGTTTAGGTCCATATGGACCATGCAACAGTAAAAGTATCAATGGCGGACTCGGACTGTCGAGACCGCACGTTGTCTTGTCACGACGCTGGCTCTTCTTCAAGCAAAAACATTTTTAAATTTTCCTCTTCAAAAACTTGCTGCGCCTTATACTCTGAAAAATATGGTATTCCAACTTTTGTTGCACCTATTTGGTATAAAATGAGAGAATAAGATCATCACAGTATCCATTCATGCTTCAGAAGAAGTTATTTTATTGGGGAAGCAAAATCTGATTTTGCATGCTACAAAAACTTAAATTGTCCTTGTAAATTATATAAATTTACAAGCCAGAACTGTTAGGACTGTAATTTCACCAGAAATTATTCCTAACATATAATGTTTCCACAAATTTGAGCTAATAAAGAAAATTAAGCAAGCAAATTGGAATGTCACAGGGATATCTTTATCAAATGATGCAGGGAGCTGGACTTCTTGCATTTATTAATTTATTTTATTGATTTAAATATTTTATAGCTGTTCATTTTGCAACATTCTGCATGGCTAACAACAGTGATAAAAGTGCAACTAATACAAGCGGAAAAATTATAATGAAGAGGAAGGAGGAGGAGGAGGTAGGAGTAGTAGGAGTAGTAGCAGGAGTAATAGTAATATCTGGAAACTTTTCTTCCTAGCTTTAACTGAAAGATGAATGCTGGCTCAAGATTCTTTTTCCAAAGATCATGTATAGTATTCCAAGTGCAGTTTTAGTATGTATTTGCATAAAGTGATTACAACATAGCAGATTTGCCTATTTTGCAGTTACTACTGATTACCAGCTTATCAATGCTCAAATCTTCTTAGTTGATTCCTTTCCTTTTATGTCTTTCTGGCTTCTTAGAATTTTACGTATCTGCTTACATCCTTTTACCTTTTTGGTTTAATTTGCCTGCCTTTTATTCCCAATTGGGTCATTTACCTCTCTGAAGCTTCCTATATTGAGGTGTCTTCAGGCCAAAACAAACAGCAATATATGGACATACTGTACTAACAGGAAATTGAAGACAGCAGTTTCTTTAACAGTATAGATTGCATCTCTCTATTGAGAATTCTCATATACAGTATGGCTAGATAGGGGTTGGGGGGGCAGAGAAGAACTGAAAGAATTTTGCATTTAGCGAAGGTTGTTGAGAGTGTGGTGGCTCAGCAGTTTCCGCGTCACCTAGAAGAAGCTGATTATCTAGACCCGCGCCAGTCCGGCTTCCGGCCCGGTCACAGCACGGAGACAGCCTTGGTCGCGTTGGTGGATGATCTCTGGAGGGCAAAGGATGGGGGTTGTTCCTCCATCCTTGTCCTATTAGACCTCTCGGCGGCCTTCGATACCATCGACCATGGTATCCTATTGCGCCGTCTGGAGGGGTTGGGGGTCGGGGGCACCGTATTACGATGGTTCCGCTCCTACCTCTCTGGCCGGACGCAATGTGTGTTGGCAGGAGAGGAGAGGTCGACCGCGAGGCCCCTTATCTGTGGGGTCCCACAGGGCTCGATCCTCTCGCCTCTCCTGTTCAACATATATATGAAGCCGCTGGGTGAGATCATCCGTGGTTTTGGGGTGGGATACCATCTGTATGCTGATGACACTCAGCTGTACATTTCCACCCCAAACCACCCCAACGAGGCTGTTGAAGTGATGTCCCGATGTCTGGAAGCCGTACGGGTCTGGATGGATGACAACAGGCTCAGGCTCAACCCCTCCAAGACAGAGTGGCTGTGGCTTCCGGCTTCCCGGTTCAACCAGCATATGCCATCGCTGACCATCGGAGATGATCAATTAGCCCCGGTGGAAGGGGCACGCAATTTGGGCGTCCTCCTTGATGCCCGGCTGTCTATGGAAGATCATGTGACAGCCGTGGCGAGAGGGGCGTTCCACCAGGTTCGCCTGGTGCGCCAGTTGCGGCCCCTTTTGGACCGGGAGGCCTTGCGTACAGTCACTCACGCGCTGGTGACGTCTCGCCTGGACTACTGTAATGCTCTCTACATGGGGCTCCCCTTGAGGTGCACCCGGAGACTGCAGTTGGTCCAGAATGCAGCCGCGCGGGTAATTATGGGGAGATCGAGGTTCTCCCATATAACACCTATCCTGCGCGAGCTGCACTGGCTTCCTGTGGTCTACCGGGTGCGCTTCAAGGTACTGGTTACCACCTTCAAAGCGCTCCATGGCACAGGGCCTAGTTACCTGCGGGATCGCGTCCTGCCCCATACATCCCTGCGACCCGTCCACTCACACAGAGAGGGACTACTCTGGGTGCCGTCCTCCAGAGAGTGCCAGAGGGCAGCGCCCAGAAGTAGGGCCTTCTCTGTAGTGGGCCCCACCCTTTGGAATGACCTCCCCCCAGACATCAGAACTACAACCGACCTTCGCTCCTTCCGTATGAAGCTGAAAACCTACCTGTTTCGACTAGCTGACCTGGCATAACTCTACAACCTCCCCAGCCCAGGGCATTTTTAATTGTAATTTTAGTTTTTAAGGGTTAATTTCACTGGGGTTTTAACTTTTTAAGTATTGTAACTTATTTATTTATTCTTACCTCCTCTATACGCTATATAATACCTTTGTACGTCGCCCCGAGTCCCTGTGGGGAGAGGGGGCGACTAATAAGTTCAAGTAATAAATAAATAAATAAATAAATAAATGTAGGGACCTTACACAATGATGGTTCTTATACATACATAGTGGGAGAAATAACATTTTTTACACACTCCGTTTCCATTTTTAGCCACGTCTAAGTTATGAGTTAATTCTAGGACCTCAGAGTCCTAGAAAGGTTGTTCTATAATAGATAAAATTGTATGTATATAATCTAAAGGAATCTTCTGGGAGGAAATTGTTATTGCTCAAGAAACGTATCTGGAGAACAAGTGTAAATAATTGTGATATAATGAATTTCTCTTATTGGCACCTTAAAAATTAGCAAATCTTGCAATCCCGGTGATGTCTATCTGGACATGCTTAGAACGTAGATGTGGAATTGCTGCACTTTTGATAGAAATATTGAACTTGAATCCATATGACCCAAAAAACTAGATAGTAGGAGGCAATTGTATATCAGTTTTATATGGAAATTGAGGAACTGTGTACAGGATAATAAAGGATACTTAACCTATTATCTTTTTGAGTCAAGAAAATTAGGCAAAGGTTACAAAATTAGGCAAATTAAACATGAATGACATAGAAAAAGAAGTGTTGCAGAGTGTACTATCTAATCCTCTTTCTATTTTTAAGGTTACTAAATTTGAAGGGGAAAACAAGCAAACACATGGATAAAAGTGATCCACTTCAACAAAGGTTAGTGGGGACAGCAAAGCAGTTAGAGGAAGAAGATGACATGAGCAGTTTTCATAATGGTAGGAAATGGAAATTACCAATGTTGCATATTTGGACGTTTGCTTTTAAATGTGTCCATAAATAATTTGGAGGCTAATGCAATGAAATGTGCAACTTTGCTGATGGTCTTCAATTATTTACAATAGTTAAAACAAAAGGGAACAGGGAGGAATTTTAGAAGGAGCTCTCAAAACTGGCCAATATAGTTTCATGTAACTAACTCTAAAGTGATGCATGTCAGAACCACAAATAGAAAACTGCAAACAAACTTAAGAATGCATCCACACTATTAGAAGCAGGAATGGGATTCAGCCGGTTCGAACTGGTTCATGCAAACTGGTAGGTCTACCAATCAGCTGGGGAGCGAACCAGTTTGCTCTGACGATCAGGTACTTGACTTCCGTATATCCTCTCAGCTGATTCACACGGCAGAGCAGATTGACGCGCCTCAGCTATGTTACTCCCCAGAAGTAATGTGGAAGGTAAGTTTGGTTAAAACTGTGCATGCACATGAAGCATGCGATCAGCAAACCGGTTGTTAAACCAACAGGACCCCACCACTGATTAGAAGGATGATCTGGCAACAACAAATAAGAAAGAGACCTTGTACTTAGAGATAGTTAGGCCCAAGTAACTAGATCCGTCCGTGAAAGGTTCAAGTTGAATACTTTATTGTACTCAACTTTATTGAGTACTACAGAAATCTTCCCAGGTAGCTCACTTTCCATGGAACTTAGTGGAAATCAGTCTGTTGCAGTTCCACACAATGATTCAAGGCTAACTCCCCCCTTGAAGCCCCCTGTTTGCTTGGTTGGGAATTTCCCAGAATGAAACAGAAATGTTTTAACAGAATTACAGAGTTGGAAATGACCTTAAAGGTCTTCTAGTCCAACCCCCTGCTCAGGCAGGCGACCCTATACCCAGGGCCGGATTTAGATGAAAAGAGGCCCTAGACTATTCCACTTATAGGGCCCTTTCACCTCCCATTTTTAAGTTTGTAAATTACATGAGTGATAATAAAATACATCATTACTGTGATATATATCAATATATTAAATGAAACATGTTGTAATTGGTACTAACCTTTATAAAAAATGTGGCACGGATAATAAATAAAAATAAAAGGCCCCTCTTGATCTTGAGGCCCTAGGCTGAAGCCTAGTTAGCCTATAGGAAAATCCGGCCCTGCCTATACCATTCTGGACAAGTGGCTGCCCAGTCTCTTCTTATAAGCCTCCAGTGATGGAGCATCCACAACCTCTGAATTCAGCCCTTTCCATTGGTTAATTTTTCTACTGTTAGGACATTTCTCTTTGGTTCTACATTGATATATTGTGTAGTACAGTGACGTGCGGTGAGGTTTATGGCTGGTGACGTCATCAGGAAGGCGGGGAATGGGACCACGTGTGATGGAAGCTGAGGCTGCCTCAGCCTCCAGCACACCTGATCCCATTCCCCGCCTTCCTGAGCGTGCTCTGTTGGCTCACTCTCCGCAGTCCTGGAAAGCGACTGGGGAACAACGAGAACCTTCCTGCCTCTGCTGGATTTTGCACAAGTCCAGCAGAGGCAGGAAGGTTCTCGTTGTTCCCCAGTCGCTTTCGTGGCTTCGTCATCTGGGAGCGTCGACAACATTTCTGCCTCTGCAGCTCGCGGGCACGGACGGATGGAGGTAGCCAGAGTGGCGCCGAGGCAGTCCGGCGGGCGAGCGACCGAGGACCTCCATCGCTCGCTCGCTCGCTCTTTCGTCCGCCCGGACCGCCTCGATGTCATTCTGGCTACATCCGTCTGGCCGCGCCTGGGAGCTGCGGAGGCAGAAATGTTTTCGGCTCTCCTGGATGACGAAGCCACGAAAGCGACTGGGGAACAACGAGAACCTTCCTGCCTCTGCTGGTCCAGCGACTGTTTTCGGCTCTCCCGGATGACAAAGCCACGAAAGCGACTGGGGAACGATGAGAACCTTCCTGCCTCTGCTGGATTTTGCGCAAGTCCAGCAGAGGCAGGAAGGTTCTCGTCGTTTCCCAGTCGCTTTTGGGGCTTCGTCATCCGGGAGCGTCAACAACATTTCTGCCTCCGCAGCTTGCGGGCGCAGATGGACGGAGGTAGCCAGAGTGGCGCCGAGGCAGTCCGGTGGGCGAGCGACTGAGGACCTCCATCGCTCACTCGCTCGCTCTTTCGTCCGCCCGGACCACCTCAGCGTCGCTCTGGCTACATCCGTCCAGCCGCGCCCGGGAGGTGCGGAGGCAGAAATGTTTTCAGCTCTCCCGGATGACGAAGCCACGAAAGCGACTGGGGAATGACGAGAAGCTTCCTGCCTCTGCTGGATTTTGCACAAGTCCAGCAGAGGCAGGAAGGTTCTCGTCGTTCCCCAGTCGCTTTCGTGGCTTCGTCATCCGGGAGCGCCGACAACATTTCTGCCTCCGCAGCTTGCAGGCGCGGATGGATGGAGGTAGCCAGAGTGGCGCCAAGGCAGTCCGGCGGGCGAGTGACCGAGGACCTCCATCTCTCTCTCTCTCTCTCTTTCGTCCGCCCGGACCGCCTCAGCGTCGCTCTGGCTACATCCGTCCAGCTGCGCCCAGGAGCTGCGGAGGCAGAAATGTTGTCGGCGCTCCCAGATGACGAAGCCCCAAAAGCAACTGGGGAACGACGAGAACCTTCCTGCCTCTGCTGGACTTGCGTAAAATCCAGCAGAGGCAGGAAGGTTCTCGTCGTCCCCCAGTTGCTTTCGTGGCTTCGTCATCTGGGAGCGCCGACAACATTTCTGCCTCCGCAGCTCCTGGGCACGGCCGGGCAGATGTATATAATATTATAATATTGTACGTCTTTGGTTGTTCAGGTTTTCTCCCGCGTAGAATTGGAAGTATCTTCACGACATTTCAATGAAGTCTCATTCATCATCTTCAGGCTGGTTTTTATAATATTATATATATATATATATATATATATATATATATATATATATATATGTATATGTATATGTATATGTATATGTATATGTATATGTATATGTATATGTATATGTATATGTATATGTATATGTATATGTATATGTATATGTATATGTATATGTATATGTATATGTATATGTATATGTATATGTATATGTATTGTATTGTATTGTATTGTAATGTTATGTTATGTTATATTATATTATAATACTATATATATATATATATATATATATATATATATATATATATATATATATATATATATATATATATATATATATATATATATATATATATATATATATATATATATATATATATATAGTATATAATGTTATATACTATTATTTCATGAAGAGAGGTGAGGCTCTGCCTCCCTTGCCTCCCCTGACCGCACGTCCCTGGTACAGTATGGGCCTTCTGTAGGCACATACCGTATTTATTCGAGTATAACGCGCAAAAGTTCCTACCAAAAAAAGAAATCAAAGTTTGGGTGCGCGTTATAAACGAGGGCTGGGGTGGGGTGGCAGTGGCGGCCGGTCCATTGAGGGCGTAGGCGAATTGTAAATTCGCACTGTGCCTTTTCCGGGCTGCAGCCGCTCACTGTACGCGAGGGCGAAGAAAAAAAACACGTCCCCTCGTTGCGTACAGTGGGCGGCCCGAACTGGGGGTGAGAATTCTTATTATCCGCTGTATGGTCGCCGCTTCATTTCCTTGCCTCGCTCACACGTTACGGCATCAGCAATACAATGGACGGCATTTATTTATTTCGGTATTGTGTTTATACCAGTTTACGTTGTCAATAAATGATTTTTATCATGGCCGCACGTGTTCAACAACATTTTTTTGTCAATTACAATGCTTGGTGTGAAACAAAATTTTATACCGATTTTTAATCGAAAATTAGGGGTGCGTGTTATACACGTGTGCACGTTATACTCGAATAAATACGGTAGTTGAAAGTGGACTCATGCTTGAATCATACTGCAATAAAGATTCTAGAATTAGACAATATGATTCACGGAAGTCTTGGGAAGCCATTTGGGATGGGATAGAGGGAAGGATAGGCATAGCCTCAAGGTTTTCCTGGAGAATATTGTTGTTCATGTGCAGTATCTTCTTGAGAGTTGGAGTCTGATTTGTGCTATCCTTCAGGAAGTCATGTTTGTAATTATGGAAGAAAGGAGATGGATTGAGTGGAAACATATTATGCAGATAGATCAGGGGTCGGCAACTTTAAACGCTCAAAGAGCCATTTGGACCCATTTCCCACAGAAAAGAAAACACTAAGAGCCACAAAGGTCCTAACTGGAAGTCCCCCATTCAATTCTGGAACTGACCGGTCCCCCCACCATAGAGTCTCCTCCTCGCATGGTGTCCTTTTTCCTCTACCTGTCCTAACTGAAAGCTTTATCCACTATTGAGCCAACCAGAAAACCCACCTCTTGCCATAGCATGGCATGCCATGTTTCTCCCACAACCAGAAAGTCCTCTCAAAATTGGGGTGCCGACTGGCAACAGGGAGCCACATCAGAGGGATTAAAGAGCCACACTAAGCTCCAGAGCTGTGGGTTGCTGACCCCTGAGATAGATAAAGCCTAGATTATCCTACCAGGGAGAGAGAGTCAAAGAGCAGGTGCTCTGTGCAGATGTACCAAGGAAGAGAATCAGAAAGAAATAAAATGTGTTCAGTCTTACCAGATAGACCAGAGAGGAAACAAGACCAGAAAGCTCATTATATGTTACTGTAAAGTTACATTAAGAGAATCTTAATTTGAAATGGAAATTCTCCTACTGTCATCTTTATAGCTTGATCACTCAGGCAGGTCCCTTCTCCTGCCCTACCCATTATGCAACTGTGGGCTATGCTCTCTCTTATTTGACCATTACCTAGGCAACATCAGTCTGCCCTGTCTCCCAAGGATATTCAATCAATCAATCAGAATAGAGCTGGAAGGGACCTTGGAGGTCCTCTAGTCCAACCATTTCAGACAAACGGTTGTCCAGGCATAAAACTCTTCAGTGCTTATATACAAATGCTCAAAGCTGGGGGAACAAACAGGGTGAACTAGAAGGAATAGTACAGGAGGGTAGACATGACAGATTTGCCATTACAGAAACCTGGTGGGACAAAACCCATGACTGGAATCTACTGATGGGTGGATACAAATTGTTTAAAAGAAACAGATCTACAAAAGGAGGAGGTGGAGTTGCACTATATGTAAGAGATCACTACATATCTACAGAAAAGCTCATGAATAATGGAATGTGCTGAAATGAGTAAACTGACATTTGAAATTAGAGAACAAAAAGATGTACAATTTTACAAGATATGGGATTTGTTTTATCAATGGTTAGATAAAAAATTTGGTAATGAAAAATGTTGGGGAACTTCTTATATATTTAAGAACAATAGAATGATATATGTGATACCACAAAGGTTTACTATGGTTAAATAGACTAACATGAGGCAATGGAATGATGTTGTATGTATGATTTTAATATCTAGAATATTTTGTTTAAAATGATGGAATAACAATTGGAGCTGAACAATTGATGTATAATGATGCTATATGTATGAATCCAATACCTAGAATATTTTTTTAAAAATGAAGGAAGAACAATTGCAGTGGAATAATTGATATACAACGATAATAATGTATTTATTTTTACTAATTGACAATTTATGATTTGATATATAATTGTAAGTGGCGATAATGGGTAGATGCACAAAAAGTGTAACCAAATGACACGCTATATGAAACAGTTGAAGGTTATATGTTTTTATGTTTTGTTTCTTTTTTTGTTTGTTTAAAAAAATTTAAAAAGAAAAGCTCACGATCAAAGATAAAACCCCTCTACAATTAACCTGTGAAACAGCTTGCCTTCAGAAATTGTGGATGCTCCATCAATGGAATTTTTAAGAAGAGTCTGGACAGACACTTGTCTGAAATGGTATAGACTCCCTTGCTTGAGCAGGGGGCTGGACTAGAAGACCTCCAAGGTCTTCCAGCTCTATTCTATTCTATTCGGAAACCCTGTTGCCTTTTGAAAAAATCAACTTTGGGATGAAAGTTGCCAATTCCAATTGAAGGAAGAACAAGAGCTAGGGAGAAAGCAAGATGATCTAACAAGGATGTGATATAAAGTGACAGAAGTCCATAGAGAAACAAGATAATGAGTTGAGAAAATTTAGGATGGATCACATGAACTAGTTTAAATTTCCAAGAAATTACCCAATCTCCAAACTTTAAGAGATGATTATTTTGCCAGCACAGGGCAATTCTCAAGCTTATTCAAGTACCCAAGTATACATTAAAATGTGTATTTGGTGATAATTCATGTATCCAATACATGTATCATGTCTTGAGCCATGGTGGCGCAGTGGTGAGAGTGCAGTACTGCAGGCTACCTCTGCTGACTGCCAGCTACCTGTAATCTGGCAGTTCAAATCTCACCAGGCTCACAGTTAACTCAGCTTTCCATCCTTCCGAGGTGGGTAAAAAGAGGACCCAGACTGTTGGGGGCAAGAGGCTGACTCTATAAACCATTTAGAGATGGCTGTAAAGCTCTGTAAAGCGATATATAAATCTAAGTACTATTGCTATTGCTATCTTGATGGTGTGTGTGTGTGTGTGTTTGTGGTTTAACATATGGAATGTGTGCCAGAACCTTTGAAATATATCATGCATGTCTTTCTTTTAATTAACTAGCTGATAACCTGGTGTTGCCCAGGTATTTATTTATAGGGGGAAAATGCCCAGACCAAACGTAATTTCTAATGTTGGATTTTCCCCCATACCAGAGGGAGCCCCCTTGTGGAATACTGTGAAGCCATTACCATGGCAACTCCGCTGCACTGCACAGTAGAAGCCATTTTAACACAGTACAGTAGACATCATTTTAAGACACAACAGGCTGTATCTTAACAGAACACACACCCTGAGGGATGTTAGGGGTATCTTACCCCCATAGTATTACTTTCCAGAGAGTAAATCATCTGTGTACCAAGTTTGGTTGAAATTGCTCAAGGCGTTCCAGAGTTATACTGGAACACACACACACACACACACACACACACACACACAAACACTTTTAGTGTATAGATTGTAAACAAGATAATGCAGAAATTTAGCACATTAACCAATCAATCATGACTAAGATCCTCTTTCTTTCCCTTTCTAGTACATTAATAGAACTTAAAGTTTCCTCTTACACATGTTGTGAATGCAAAAACCAATTGGAAAGAAACCAACTGAAGGCAGCAAATCCTAAAGATTCAAGAATCCAAAGAAAAGGTTGCAAAAATAGCATCACTCTTACAATCCAGATGTTTCACTATTTTTTTAAAAGGGGGTGGGAATAATTAACTTCAAACTGAGCATTAAACCTGCAATTAATTACTATCAATAAATTAATTGCCAAATTGAATTAATCATGCAATTAATTCTCCGTTTCCAGGCTGAAAAAGAAAGTTTCAACACAAAAGCAGACATAAAAACCTGGAAGGAAAACAAAAATCAGCACATCATTCTTTAAAAAAAATAGGGTGATATGGCAGACTTTTTTTTCTTTATGGACTAAACAAAAATGGTGAAAAACCTATTAGGTATATTTATTGTCGGAGCTTAACATCCCAGTTGAAGGCTGTACATTGTTTCAATATGTTTTATTTCCAACTAAGCTCTAAATACTTAACAATAACCCAAGTTCTTTGAAGATTACTTTTTTTTTACAGGTCTCAGAAAAAACACAGACCAGGATATAAATAATATGAATCCCTTCCCAAAAGGGGGAACAAAACAAAAAGAGAAGACTCTAAGATTTAAGACTTGACATTTCAAAAGTGGCATATTTCTTCTATCTCTACGGAAGCAAATAAAAGCACTGAAAATTCTGATAGGGATGTTTATATGCAGAACGTAGAACAGCCAAGATAGCACATCAAATTTAGCACATAGAGCTCTCGGCAATAACTTCCCACTTAGGAAAATGTTCTGTGGCAAATTTCAAGGCAGTCAAAAGGGTTTGGGGATCCCAAATGCCCTTTCCCAAAAGTCAATTGGATTTTCTTTGGTTTTTCCCCCCTTTAAAACAGTGGTGTCAAACTCAATATCATTGGAGGCATCAGGGTTGTGTTTGACCTCAAAGGGCCAGGGTGGGTGTTGCCAGGGTGGGCGTGACCACCTAGGCAACACACATGTCTGGGGTGCCTGTGGCCCAAGTGCTCTGCCAGTGAAAACGGGCTCCCATGCTCCATTTTGGGCTGCGACGGCCTCCTGCAAACCTCTGCCAGCAAAAGGAGAGCTCAAGGGGGTATACGTAGCCCTTGCGAGCTCTGTTTTTGGCCGTGATGACCATTCTGTAAACCCGCCATCTTGGGCCCAATGTTTGTTTTTTCGCCTTACTATCAACACTGTTAAAGTTCTTTCTCTCCTTCGATTCAATGGTTTAGTAATAAATAAATTAATATGGATGGATGGATGGATGGATGGATGGATGGATGGATGGATGGAAGGAAGGAAGGAAATGGGAGGGAGGAGGAAAGGAAGGAGGGAGAGAAGGAAGGAAATGAGAGGGAGGAGGAAAGGAAGAAAGGAGTGAGGGAGGGAGGAAAGGAAGGAGGGAGGGAAGGAAGGAAGGTTGCCTAAAAACCCAGCAAAAATGGCAATTAACTGGATCTCCCTCAGTTCTAGATTAAGAATCCCATAGAAATGTTACCAACTTTTTTTTTAGAGAAAAAAACCAAATCAGATTTGACACGAAACTGAAGGTGGTCAATGAGATCATTATCCTTGTTGTGGTCATTATCACCATTCAGGGAGATCTTTAAAAATTCAAGGAGATGAAGACATGCTGTGCATACCATATTCTTGGAAGTCTGTGCCTGCACATCCTTGTTCATTTTTTTGAATCAGTCTTGGCTTCTTACAGAGATCTGGACAAGCCCACGCATTTTGCTTGGCAACATGCATTTCTCCTGGACTTTTCTGAGAAGGAATAACTGGCTCAAAATTAGCCAGGTTGCTTCCAATCTAAGGCAGGACTAGAAGTTTAACCCAGAGGTTGTATTCAGCCTGTTCTCTCCAGTTCAAGCGAACCAAAAGCAGCGGCTGCGGGAGGCTCGGCCCACCTGCCTTGACGTAATGCATGAGCACTGCGCATGTGATTTAACCACCACACTAAAGTGGAAAAGAAAACCCGCCATCCTGGGCCCAACATTTGGAAAGCCAGGGTCTGCCTGTCACAAGGCAGGACAAAGAGTGAGTGATGAAGGAGTAACACCTCTTTAAAAAACCTTGGTCCAGCTGGCCCGGCTGATAGCACCTGGTAAGGGCTTCTTTCCAGGGTTACAAGAGAAGACGGTTAACGGTTTTGACGGTAGAAGAGGGCTCTATGCTCCAATGGCAGATAAAGCGGCAGAACCATCTTCTAGGAGAAGGGAAACTCTGATTGCAAACCTCCACTGCCTTGTGGCTACATCCACTACTGGGAAAGGCTTTGGGAGTCAACCTCGAGGCAAAATCTGGAGCCGGAGTCCCGAAAGCAGTTCGTGACTGAGTACAACCATGTTCTGATAACTCCTGCGACGCAGCTGGAACCAGCTCTGCCATTCCATTGGACTATTTCAGTGATGTGGTGAGGGGGGATCTGCTCCTTGGGTCACAGTCTATCCACCATATTAATCTACCCAGGCCTCATGCTGGAGAGGACACTCCAGCTTTGACCTCTTTCCAGAGCACGATACCATAGTCTTTGGAGACTGAAGGATGCCAATGCAATGGCCTTCTGCAGCCCTCTGCCAGCAAAAATGGAGCCCCCTGAGTTCCATTTTCACTGGCAGAGGCACCGTGGGGGCAGACCTTCACTGTTTGGTGGCAGAGCTCTGAGGCTCTGAGTTTCTGTCTCCCTTAAAAAATGTTTTTATTTCTCTTTTGGAGGAAATGTATTATCCTGCCTTTTTAAAAGTATTCCACAAAATATTTCATTCTTCTAGGAGATGGGGTGGGTGGTAACTTTCAATAGTCCTGTCTTTAAAATAGCTGTGATGTTTTGTGTGGCTTCCCTCCATACCTGCAATGGAAATCCTGAGGAAAAAAATCAGTTCCCCTGAAGAGCTCAGGGAGTGCTAAATTTGCATTTTTGCAGCTTCGGTTCAGATTTAAAACACAAGACAGTCTTATTCATTATAATAAACTATTTAGCTTTTTTTTTTAAATGTACTTCTGCCCTGGGTCTTTCTATAATAAATGAAATATCTCTATTCATTGTAATAAAAACAAGACTCAAAGGAGAGATAAAACACAGTCTAGCAACTAAAAGGGAAACTATGTCATTTGGAAGCACTCTGAAATTACTATAATCAACTTTGTACATTCAAATATAGATAGATAGATAGATAGATAGATAGATAGATAGATAGATAGATAGATAGATAGATAGATAGATAGATAGATAGATGATAGATGATAGATGCGCCCCTTCCTGGATCGGGATGCCCTTTGCACAGTCACTCACACCCTCGTCCTTTCTCGCCTGGAGTACTGTAACACTCTCTACATGGGGCTGCCCTTGAAGAGCACCCAGAGGCTTCAGCTGGTCCAGAATGCGGCTGCGTGGGTTGTCATGGGGGTACCTAGGTACTCCCAAGTTACACCCCTTTTAGGCAGCCTGCACTGGTTGCCAGTTGTTTTCCGGGTGCAATTCAAGGTGTTAATTATGATCTTTAAAGCACTCCATGGCTTAGGCCAGTGCTTCTCAATTATTTTCTGTCATGCCCCCCCTAGGAAGAAGAAAACATTTCGCGCCCCCCCCCCCCGCGTGACTGTAAATAGTATCATTTGTCTATAAAATTGTTATAAGTACACCTCTGCATAACACTGTATCCTTATTAACGTATAAGAGAATAAAAAAAGAAAAATGTGGATCAATTTACAACAAAGAATAGCTTTATTAACTGTAGCAGAAAAGATTTAAAGGAGCACAGCTAGAACATATATATACATATATTTATATAGAGAGTATCACAGAAGTGAGTACACCCCCAGGTACAAAATTAAAACCATACAATCAATAATAAATATAATTAAAATCGGATTAAACAGACCCCTGTACAAGTTTATAAAAATTAAAAACCTAACCTTAAAACCAAACTGTAAAATTTAAAAATACAAACTGAGGTGGGAAAGCTGGAATTAGGCCAGGCCGGCTAGCTGAAATAGGTGGGTTTTGAGCTTCTGGCGGAAGGAGCGGAGGTCCGTGGTCATTCTAATGTCAGGGGGAAGGTCATTCCAGAGGGTCGGGCCCATCACAGAGAAGGCCCTTCCCCTGGGCGTCGCCCGCTGGCACAGCCTAGTGGATGGCACCCGGAGGAGTCCCTCTCTGTGTGAGTGAATCGGCCGTAGGGATGTATGGGGCAGGATACAATCACGCAAATAACTAGGTCCTGTGCCATGGAGCGCTTTGAAGATGATAATCAACACCTTGAAATGCACCCGAAAAACCACAGGCAGCCAGTGCAGCCCGCGCAGGAGAGGCGTTACATGGGAGTATCTAACACATTGGTTAGATGTGTTAGACAGGAACAGGAAAAAGAATAGAATAGAACAGAATAGAATAGAAAACTTTATTGTCACTTTGAATGTATACAAATTGGCATACATCAAAAATGAAACTTCACTGCATACAATTCTTAAAGGATCACCACATTATAAAAAAAAATGTTGAGACTCTAGAAAGATGATTTTAACAAAGATAGCAGCCAGAAACATGCTGCTTATGTGCTTCAAGGTCTTCTGTAAGACAGTCTCCACTGGTTGCAAGACTCCTCAAAGAAGGTGAGACTATGGTGCCCCCTTCTTATCTAAAAAGATTTTTTAATCTACATGGAGTCCATATTGAGACATAGCAGGAAGGAAGATCTCATGTGCCAAGAACCTACCGAGTTTGGCACTGAATCTCCTTTCAAAAGCACCCGTCTTGGAGGACATCCAACCATGTTGAACATTAATGGCGGTTGATTCTCAAATAGTGTTTAGATACATAATTGAGCGATACATAGAAATATGCATGATAGACCCTGGTTCACCTCCCAGTCCAGCACGTTATTTCTCATAGTGGTTAGTCAGATGTCTTTGGTGCCATCTCAAACAGAAGATGTTCGTTTTTCTCGCCATAAATATGCATACATCTGAACTAGACTGTGTTGTTTCTCTGTGTCATATACTGTATTTTTTGGAGTATAAGACACACCAGAGTATAAGACCAAGGTTTTGAAGAGGCAAAAAAAAAGGTTTTGCACTCTGCAAACCTCCCAAAAATGGTTCATTTTTCATAAAAATTGGCCCATTTCAGTGTTCCGGGGAGGGCAAAAATGAGCAAAACCAGTTCATTTTTTGCAAAAACGGACCCGTTTTTTATTTTAAAAAGGGCATGGATAGCCTTCAGGAAGCTTATAGAGTGATCCTGGGGGCTGGGGGTCATTTCTGCCCTCCCCAGCTCCCAGGAGCTCTCTAAAAGTTTCTTAGAGGCCATGTGCCCAGCCATTTTGGTGAAGGGGCAAGATAAAATCTCTCAGATCCGGACAGGCTTAGACTCTGACTGGGTAGATTCGGGCAGGCGACGGGGATGAAACTTGAGGAGACAATCTGGGATGAGTTTGACCCTGTGACTCCCGAAGGCATGGACAGGATTATGGGGAGACTCAGTGCTGCCACTTGTGTGCTGGACCAGTGTCCCTCTTGGTTAGTTTCGGCTTCCCGGGAGGTGACACGAGGCTGGCTCCAGGCGATTACCAACACTTCATTGAGAGAGGGGTTCTTTCCCACCACCTTGAAGGAGGCGGTGGTGAGGCCCCTCCTTAAGAAGCCTTCCCTGGACAAAACTTCTTTAGCCAACTATCGTCTGGTCTCCAACCTTCGCTTTGTAGGAAAGGTTGTCGAGAGTGTGGTAGCACGTCAGCTTCCCCAGTACCTGGATGAAGCTGTCTACCTGGATCCATTTCAGTCGGGTTTCAGGTCCGGGTACAGCACAGAGACGACATTGGTCACACTGGACGATGATCTCTGGCGGGCCCGGGACAGGGGTTGCTCCTCTGTCCTGGTCCTATTAGACCTCTCGGCGACTTTCAATACCATCAACCATGGTATCCTACTGCGATGACTCGGGGGGTTGGGAGTGCGGGGGCACCATTTTACGGTGGTTTTCCTCCTACCTGTCAGATCGGTTGCAGTTTGTGTTGACTGGAGGGCAGAGATCGACCCCCAGGCGCGTCACTTGTGGGGTGCCCCAGGGGTCGGTTCTCTCACCCCTCCTGTTCAACATATACATGAAACTGCTGGGTGAGATCATCCATGGTTTGGGGTACGGTATCATCAATATGCTGATGATACCCAACTTTTCATCTCTACCCCAAACCACACAAACGATGCCCTCGACGTGATGTCCTGATGCCTGGAGCTGTGCGGATCTGGATGGGGAGGAACAGGCTCAAGGTCAATCCCTCCAAGACTGAGTGGCTGTGGTTTCCGTCATCCCGATTTGTACATCTTGTTCCATCTTTGACGATAGGGGGAGAAATTTTAGCCCCCTCAGAGAAGGCTCGCAATCTGGGAGTCCTCCTGGATACGTGGCTAAGTTTAGAAGAACACCTGATGGCCTTGACCAGGGGGGCCTTTTACCAGGTTCACCTGGTACGTCAGTTGCGCCCCTTCCTGAATCGGGATGCTCTGTGCAGTCACTCATGCCCTCGGAGCACCCGGAGGCTTCAGCTGGTCCAGAATGCGGCCGCGCGGGTTGTCATGGGGGTACCTAGGTGCTCCCATGTTACACCCCTTTTAGGCAGCCTGCACTGGTTGCCAGTTGTTTTCCGGGTGCGATTCAAGGTATTAATTATGACCTCTAAAGCACTCCATGGCTTAGGCCCAGGGTACCTGCAAGACCACCTACTGCCACCAGTAGCCTCCCACCGTCCAGTAAGATCCCACAGAGTTGGCCTCCTCAGGGTTCCGTCGGCCAGACAGTGTCGGCTGGTGATCCCCAGGGGGAGAGCCTTCTCTGTGGGAGCCCCTTCCCTCTGGAATGAGCAGCCCCCAGAGCTTCGCATAATCCCTGACCTCCGGTCCTTCTGATGCACCCTAAAAAGTTGGCTTTTCCAGCAAGCCGGCCTGGCCTGTTAATTTTAACTCATTTTTAAATGTATTGTCTTATAAATTCAGGGTGGGTTTTTTTGGGATATGTATTTAATTTCTTTTTAACTTTTGGGATGTGTGTTTTTTAATGTTGTACACTGCCCTGAGTCCTTTGGGAGAAGGGCGGCATATAAATCCAATAAAAACAAACAAAAACAAACAAACAAGCAATAAAAATACAATAATACAATAGTAGAGTTGGAAGGGACCTTGGAGGTCTTCTAGTCCAACCCCCTGCCTAGGCAGGAAACCCTATACTTTTTCAGACAGATGGCTATCCAACATCTTCTTAAAGACTTCCAGTGTTGGGGCATTCACAACTTCTGGAGGCAACTTCTGTTCCACTGATTAATTTTTCTAACTGTCAGGAAATTTCTCCTCAGTTCTAAGTTGCTTCTCTCCTTGATTAGTTTCCACCCATTGCTTCTTGTTCTACCCTCAGGTGCCTTGGAGAATAGTTTGACTCCCTCTTCTTTGTGGCAGCCCCTGAGATATTGGAACACTGCTACTATTAGTTACAACTGTGTTACAACTGAAATAAAATCACATGAGTGGGAACATTCCTCTACAGACAGCAAAAATATGGAAAATGACTTCTCATATACCAGCATGGGGAAAAGTACAAAAGTATACCATTGACATTTCTTTTTTTCATATTATTTCTATATCATTTTTTTTCATTTTTAGTTGCTAATAGCCTGGTGTAGCCTGGGTATGTATTTATCCCAATCCTGTATTAGAGGGAGCCCCCTTGTAGAGTACTGCAAAGCCATTACCATGGCAACTTCACTGTGCTGTACATTTTAAGGCACAACAGGCTGTATTTAACAAAAGTATTGTGACTTGACACTATAGATCAGTGGTGAGTTTCAAAATTTTTTGGAACCTACTCTGTGGGTGTGGCCTCCTTTGTGGGAGTGGCTTGCCGGCCATGTGACTGGGTGGGAGTGGCTTGCCGGCCATGTGACCGGGTGGGAGTGGCTTGCCGGCCAAGTTCAGAGAACACCAAAGGACCCCACAGTCCTCTCCCTCCTTATCTTTTTCCTTTTTGTCCTTCGACTTCTCCTCCTCCTCCTTTCCCCACAATCTCACTCCCTTCTAGCAGTGATGATGTTACCTAGTTTGGTAATGAAATGTCTGTAAGAATACCACCAACCTCAGAAAGCAGCAAGGATCCCACTATCCCCCACCTCCTCTTTCTCCCTTTCATTCTCCTTTTTGTCTTTTCTGCTCCTTCCCCCCCCCTTCTAGCACTTCACCAGCTCAGGCGCGACCAGAGAAGTTTCTCTTCTCAGAAATGTCTTTAGTGGAGCGGTGGCAGCCTGGCAGGCTGAGCCTGCGTCCCTTTCAGGAGCTCCACTGAGGAAACTTCTCCGGTCGCGCCCGAGCTGGTGGAGCGCAGGCAAGCAACCTCCCATCACCAGGGAGACAGTGAGTGAGGTGAATCACATGGTTGCTCAGATCACACGGGCGCAGCCGACCGGAAAAGTTTCTCTTCTCAGAAATGTCTTCTCGGGCTGCTCCCGTGTGATCTGAGCAACCACGCAATTCACCTCAGTCACTGTCTCCCTGGCGACGGGACGGCGCTTGCCTGTGCTCCACCAGCTCGGGCGCGACCGGAGAAGTTTCCTCAGTGGAGCTCCTGAAAGGGACGCAGGCTGCCACCGCTCCACTGAAGACATTTCTGAGAAGAGAAACTTCTCCGGTCGCGCGCAAGCTGGTGGAGCACAGGCAAGCGCCATCCCATGACAGGGGCGGGGCAGGAACTTACTTCCGGGTTCATTGACCAATGGGATCGCGCGATCCGGTGCGATCCGGCAGAAACCCACCACTGCTATAGATATAATTCCGTCCTTTTCATTTCAGCATCCCAGGCATTCCAGAGTTATGCTGCAACACACACACACACACACACACACACACACACACACATACACACACACACACTCATACACACCCCCAAGGAGTGTTAGGGGTGTATTATCCCCACAATATTTGTTTTCAGAGAGTAAGTCATCTGTGTACCAAGTTTGGTTGAAATTGCTTGAGGCAGTCCAGAGTTATGCTGGAACACACACACACACACACATTACATAAATCAAATGTGTAAATTATCATATTGTTCATAATGAACATATAATTACATGTTCATAGAAATTAGGGTTTGTAGGGAGAAAAGCAGGTGGACTTGGAAGGCAGAGTTAAGCATGCCATGAGCTTAGAATCGCTACGTTGCCACAAGTGGTTCAACTCTTGAATTCTGTTGACCCTTATCTGCTTTAAATTTAAAAGACACTAGAAGCTGAGAAATCCATCTCTTCTTTTTCACAGAGACTAGCATTGGAAAACTGTAAAAAAAAAAAAAACCCAAAGGACTGGACAGGTTTAAATTCTGGACTACAATTTGCAATTGCTCAAAAATTGTCAACTGCCTTTTACAGTTACTATTTGCAAGTGCACAAGATACAGTTTCTCGCTGTTTTTTTCTCATCTCAGTGGGAGTCTGACACAGATAACTATTTTGTAGTTGCAATTCTTTTATCCATAAATCTTCTTCTACTGACCTTAAAAAACATTATGAATTTTCATTACAAAGAACACCTTATTTCTTCGTAGTACAAGATACCAGCATGATGTTTTTATGATAGGGGGTCTCAGAAAACTATATGGAGCAATACCATTTTTTAAAATTTAAAGGAAACATAAGGTAAAAGATGAAGGTTCCCCTTGCACATATGTACTAGTCATCCCGACTCTAGGGGGCAGTGTTCATCTCCGTTACAAAGCCGAAGAGCCAGCGTTGTCCGAAGATGCCTCCGTGGTCATGTGGTCGGCATGACTAAATGTTGAATGTGTACAGAACAGTGTTACCTTCCCACCAAAGGTTGCATTTTTACGTACTTTTGAACTGCTAGATTGGCAGCAGCTGGGACAAGTAACGGGAGTTCACTCCGTTACGCGGTACTAGGGATTCGAACCATCGAACTGCTGACCTTTCTGATTGACAAGCTCAGTATCCACTATTTTAGTAGCTATTCTTTTCAGCTGCAATACCATAAAGCATAAAAACAATGCTGACAAACAAAAAGCAGAAAAATGCATTTTGATAGATTACAAAAGAAGGCATTAGTTTGATTACAGGATTTTTTAAGCTGCTGTGTTTAAAAAAAAGTAAATTAGTAGGAGGTACACAAAGAGCCATGGTGGTGCAGTGGTTAGAATGCAGCACTGCAGGATACTTCTGCTGACTGCCTGCAGTTTGAATCTCATCAGTTCAAGGTTGACTCAGCCTTCCATCCTACCAATGTGGGTAAAATGAGGACCCAGATTGTTGGGGGCAATAGGCTGACTTTGCAAACTGCTTAGAGAGGGCTGTAAAAGCACCATGAAGCAGTATATCATCTAAGTGCTATTACTATTGCTACACATACTGTAAGTAGTGAATATTTTGGGCATATGCTTGACCTACAGATTTAGAATAGAGCTATACTATTTTGATATAATAAAAGGGATGTGGTGGCTCAGTGGTTAAGATGCTGAGCTGTCAATCAGAAAGGTCAGCAGTTGAAATCCCTAGTGCTGCATAACAGAGTGAGTTCCCCTTATATCAACCTAGCAGTTCAAAAGCACATAAAAATGCAAGTAGAAAAATAGGAACCACCTTTGGTGGTAAGGTAACAGCATTCCGTGCACCTTCGGCATTTAGTCATGCTGGCCACATGACCACGGAGATGTCTTTGGACAGCGCTGGCTCTTCAACTTAGAAATGGAGATGAACACTGATCCCTAGAGTTGGGAGCAACTAGCACATTTGTGTGAGGGGAACCTTTACCTTTAAAGTGATATTAGCCCCAAAACCTTACTGACTCATTCCCAGCATTAAATCATCATAACAGCTGGTCAGCTCTTAAATCATTAACCTGACAGAAACTCCATGTATGCAGCTGACATTTAAATGCAAATATCTTAAGGCTGATGAATGCTGAACATAAGAACTGCTGATAACATAAGTCAGATCCAGTTTATATGGTGATTATCATCAATAACAAATATTATAAAGAATATTGCAAATCTTTGCAGACGGCATATACCATAAGTTTATTACGCTCTATGAAGGGTGATGATATATTACAGTAGAACAGCTACCCGGAAGTGAATACTAGATTCAACAGGATGAATTCTTGGCTGCATATGTTATCAATATATAGTGTTAATTATCTACTATTTATAAGCCTAAAACTGTTGTGGCCCACCAGTGGCCAGCAGAACTGGCAGAAGATTCAGACAGTGAGGAGGTTGGGATGGAACATGGGTCAGTCCTGGAGTCTGGAAAAGGCTCTGATGAGGGCTCTATGTCAGAGGCAGAGAGGGGGCCAGAGCGCTATGCCAGATATCAGCTGCCTTCAGTGTCAGAATTCAATGAGGCAGACAAAGACCTGGAGCCTGTTCCCAATGTGCGCATGTGCAGAGTTGTCAGACGAAGCTAAAGAACAGAGGTCGACTTGGGAGTAAGGCCACAGGTGGACAATGAATTCCAGAGGAAATAAAAGAGGAGTGAAAGGGGAGTGCAGTTTGCAGGAGACAATTAGTTTGTTTAATTGGTTCATGACTCTCCGAGACTCCTTGCCAAGTTTTGCATATACCAGCCTGGCAGCTCTCCAAGCCAGATGAGGTCTGTAACTGTAAATCCTCCCTTGAAAGACTTTGCTAGATGTGAATGAGCAGAATTCACAGTCAATTAATAAAAGGGTTTTTTGTTGGGATAAGGAGTTTGCTTCATGCTCTTGGGAAGCCTAGGTCAGAACAGAAACAAATGACAATGCAATGTTCTCTTTTCTTAAATAAATGCTACTCCATACCTATTTTGCCGTTTATTTCTCCTTCATTTCTAAGTATTGGGTGTTATTTTTTGCTTAATAGCATATCAACGGTGGTGTTTCTGTAAAAGGTTTATTATTGAGCTGCGATGAGTGTGACAAAGTTTAATTGCGAGCGGAATGTTCACCATTAAAAAATATGGTATTTCAAATGTCAAGCCAATTTTAAAAGGAATAGGTTGTGGAAAATATAGATCCAACATTTCAAACCATCCTGGTAAGAACAGTTGGATGCTAGTCACTGCAAAAATGCTCAAACTACACAACAATGATAAGTCCCTCATCAAATTTTGAACAGATGAAACTATCTTGCTATCTTGACACACAGAGGTCTTTAACACAACGGGGTCCCAATTTAATTTATAACCACAACAGTTGATTTACGGAACAAAAATTTACACTAGATGGCTTGAAAATGGTGACAGGACAAATCCTCAGGGATCCCATTAGGTTATCAGATTAAAAACTCACTGATTTGTGAGCCGATTAAAATATATGAGAAGCTTCAGATACTGCAAATCTGACTGTGGTTCAAAAAAAAATGCTCCCTTCTTTGGGTTAGTGGAACCTTTAGAAATGAAGCATTTGCATACTTCTTAATTGAACTTAATTGAATAAGGGACGTGATGGCTCAGTGGCTAAGATGCTGAGCTTGTCGATCAGAAAGGTCAGCAGTTCAAATCCCTAGTGCTGCATATCGGAGTGGGCACCCATTACTTGTCCCAGCTTCTGCCAACCTAGCATTTTGAAAGCATGTAAAAATGCAAGTACAAAAATTAGAACCACCTTTGGTGGGAAGGAAACAGCGTTCCGTGCACCTTCAGCATTTAGTCATGCCGGCCACATGACCATGGAGACGTCTTCCGACAGCGCTGGTTCTTTGGCTTTGAAACGGAGATGAGCACCGCTCCCTAGAGTCGGAAATGACTAGCACATATGTGCGAGGGGAACCTTTACCTTTACCTTAATTGAACAGTGGGAAATGAATGCTATTACATAAGCATCTATCCACAAGAAGGCATGGGACTTTCTCAGTTGTCTTGCAGTGGGAGGAGTGGTCTTCTGAACGATATTGAGCAGACCCCTGCAAAGTTTATTTCTGCCTTGTTCGGGCAATGGGGCAGCAGTGCAGCATCAACCCCATCACAGCATTTCTTTATACAGAAAAAAAAATCACAGAAATATAACTAATCCTCTGATATATGCTTTGGCTGTGTCTCATACATTTTGTAATGTTGTTTTTTCTTTTCTATTCTCTTTGAAGAAAAAAATCTAGTTCTCTTTCCATAAATTGAATACATTCCTTTTTTTAATATTTCTTGATTCAATGACCATCTCAATGTTCCTTTTTGTCTTTTCCATATAACTTTTATTAGATTATGATCCGCCCAGTTGCTCCTTCCGTAAGAAACTCAAGACCCACCTGTTCCGGCTAGCCGGCCTAGCCTAATCAGAATCATAAGTACAATCTATTACTGCCCTTCCTGGATGGCTTTTTAATATTGTAAATTTTGGGGTTTTAATTTGGTTTTAGACTGTTTTTAACTTGAAATGAGTTCGGGTATTGCACAGACTGTATGTTTATGTTGGTTGTCTAATGTTTTGTTGTTCTTGCTTTGTTCTTTTATTTGTACTGTCTGTACACCGCCCCGAGTCCCTGCGGGGAGAGGGGGGCAGTATATAAATTTAATAAAACTCAAAACTCAAACAATACTTGTTTCTTTTACACTGGCTTTCAGTTCTGTTTGTCACTGCGTTAATTGCTAGCCGAGCTGAAGACTTACTGCGCAGGTCATAGGCAGGTCATAGGCCTTTATCAGCAAGTGATGTACTGCACCTGCTCATCACACATTCCAGAGACTTCTTTTCCCTTTGATCTTCTGTTCGTCTGCCAAAGAAGGTGGATGAGAATTGCTTTTGCCAAAATGTAACAATTAGATAGATTTGTTTTATTTCCATTTTTTTATTTTTGTATTAAAGCTTGTTTTTAATTAGAACATGTTCTCGGTTTGTTTGTTTTTTTTCGCTTCTTGAAGATATGCTGTTTGGAAAAGCCGTCGATTCTAGACCTCATTAGCTCAGGGTGAAATTTTCCCCTGACAATAATGGCAGCAGAAGGATGGCTATAATTTATCATTTTTCCTTCCAAGTTATCTTCAAGAGATAAGCGACCAGGCTAATTAACCACCGCTCAGAGGGATCCCTTCCTTCTGACACAGAAATGGAAAATTTTTCACGCTGGCTTCCAAGTTCCCAAACTTCAGTAACCGGACTGGGTGAAGACCCTGCTGTGGGGGAAACTTTTCAACAAGAGGAAACTGTTCCAAGAGGTGAAATCTACGGACCAAGGTCAGTAAATCTCCCTTCTGGTTATGCACGTTCCAAAATATGTCCAAGAGATTATGACATTCCACGTTGCTAGAGCAAATTCACTCCCAAACTCTTAGAGATTATGAAACAATTGATGTCCGGCCAAAGCCCTCGCAGCAACGGCCGGCAGAGAAAATTCACCCCCACGCAGAAAGTGAAACTTATGAATCCTTCTCAGGCCCTGGGGAAGATATGAACAGCTATCATGACCCGATAGACTTTTTTGAAAAACAGGTTTTTCAAGCTAGAAAACACTATGAAAGATTAGAGGCAAGTAGGAAGGGTTTCCCCACTTCCAAAATGTCTGAGGACACCATCTTGCCTTCTTTCCCACAACCTAAGACACAACCCCTGGTGGAAAAAGTGTCAGGCAAATCAGAACAGAGAGATATATACACGTCACTGAGGTAACGTGAACTCCTCTATTCTACTATTTAAGCCATGCATACAAAAATTCTGCAGCCAAGAAGTGAAGCTGCACTGCCATCTCATGGCGAAAATTTATTAGAGCAACAATTAAAAGAATTGCAACAAACCTGGACAGACCTATCTATAAGTCGTCCAGATGATCAAGATGCAATGCAACAAACGCCTCCAAAGGTTAAATCTTCAACTCCCCCTGGTGGTGTTGGATTTTCCCTAGATGGAACAAGGCAACGCTTAATGTGGCAAAGGCAAATGCCAGCCTCTCAAGCAAGCCAAGCTCCTGCTCCAGCTGTAATAACACAGCACCCCCTGGTAAAACAACCAGCTTTTCAGCCATCCTCAGCAAGTTGTTCAAATGCATATCCCTTAACAGGCATTTTCTGTCACTCCTTTGACTGGTGAGTCAAAATTAAAGGAGTCAGGAGAGAATTATAAAGCCTGGGTCAGTGAGATTGCACTCTTGCTTCACAGAGAAGGTACCCACTGCATGGTTTTTAATCCTCCTGCACAACCATGGACTCCTGCAATAAGAGACCTAGAGACTAGGGCATGTACAACTTTGCTGATGTCTATGGATACTGAACTGCAGGTTACCTTTCCACCTGATGCAACAGCCCAACAAATTTGGGCTATTTTGGAAGATTGCAACAGGCCCATTTCAATTGAATCTTCATGTTTGCTCATGTCTGAGTTCCATGGTTCAAAGTTGAAACCTGGTGAATGAATTGGTGGACATTTGACCAAACTGAAAAGAATGAGAAGTGAATTGAGAGAAAGTGGCCATGTAATCGATGATATCCAAATGATCAGCATCATCATTAACTCATTGAATTATGAATGGAAAGATGCCATTGCAAAGATTAACTACGTGCCCATTGCCCAACGCACAGTTAATCATGTCTGCAGACTTTTAGTTGAGGAGGAAGCTATCAAATTAGCTACGCCACATCTGCAACGACCCCCAGCATCAAAAGCTCCAGCTAGACGTCCCTTCCGAGGAAGAGGCTGCATCAACGCTCCAAGGACGCCAAGATGCTACATCTGTAACCGTATGGGACATGATACCCGGGATTGTCCCCAATGAGTTCCAGCTCCCGTCACATACCAGCCCAGAGGAACAGACTCCAGAGGCAGAGGTAGAGGTGGAAGACAAGGTTGTCGTGGTCCAAGGTGTGATCCACAAGCTCCACTCGCAACATTGGCCATAACCAACGTTCCACAACCTGATCCAAAATACGACAGACGTCTTATGTGGACTTTAGATAGTGGCGCAGCTGTACACGTTACCCACAGAAAGGAACCTTTCATAGAGATGGCGAGCCAGAGCCTGAATATCGGGAATCGTACTCCTTCTCCAACCACACTTGCAAGGTCGTGGGAAAAGGAACTGTTTACATTGAAGAGCTCGATACATTCATCCCTGGTGTTTATTACATACCTTCAGCAACCAGTAATTTGCCTAAGCAAAGTCACTTGTCTAGAGAGTTAAAGTTCCAGGTTCACCACCTCGAAAAAGCAAGTTACATAGTTAAAGATGGAGATATTGTTGCTGAAACCATGCTGATTGGTGGTGTTTATTACTTAAAGCCAAAAGCACAGGCAAGTATGCAAACTCCAAAAAGGGACAGCATGGGCCCAGAGAGAGTTGGTTCAGAGAGAGAACCCGTTACTGTTCCAAAGGCTCCTAAAGCCAACAAACAAACAAAAAGGAAGCAGGTTGCTCAGAGCAAACCTGAGGTTCCTCATGAAACTGTTAATGTTGAGAATTCACTAACTGGTAAACCTTTGCATTCCAGGTGTATCCACAAGTGGCATAGAAGATTGTGGCACGCCAGTTTCCATGTTCTTAGAAAGATGTTGGAGTTCGCAAAAGGTTTGGATCTAAAGGGGTGTAAGGTGTTTTTGGATTGTGCAGTTTGCAGGAAAGCTAAATCCAAGGCAGCTGCAATTCCCAAACACGCTACATGCCTGTGAACACACATTTTTTATTTGGTACACACTGACATAGTGGGTCCTTTCCCACCATCATTTGGTGGTAGAAAGTATTTTCTAACAATTGTAGATAATCATTCTAGATATGGATTTGTATATCCTATGAGAGAGAAATCTGAGACCTTTCAGATCTTTAAAGATTTTGCAGTTTTTGTTTCTACACAATACCAAGTTTGCATCGCCAGAATCCAGAGTGACCGTAGTGCAGAATTCATGTCTCAGCGTTTCCAGGACTGGATGCGTAAGAATGGAATTCTTCATCAGACATCCATTCCATATACACCGGCTCATAACGGAGTCGTAGAAAGAAGACAAGGAGTTCTACAAACCATGATGCGTTGTCTCCTAGAAGATGCCAATCTCGGTAGCATATACTGGGGTGAAGCAATCAAATATGCAAATTACATTGTCAACCGTACTTGGAGCAGTGTAATCAATCAAACTCCTTTCTACATGCTGTATGGCTACAAGCCTGATCTCAAGAACCTCCACATTTTTGGTTCATACGCTATGGTGAACACTCTCTTAATTCAAAGAAGAAAGGGAGGTTCAGTAGCAAAGAGACTGAGATTTATGGGCATTGATGATAACTCAAAATGGAGCAAATTTATTGATCCTAAACATGTGATTGTCATTTCACAATCTGCAAATTTTGAGGAAGACATTGACTGGTCCAGGATTCATTCCAATGATCCTGGAGTTTATTTTCCTAGAGATGATGTTGCAGATGCCACTCAGCCTGAAGACAATTTACAGGCAGATATTCCTTCTACCAGTTCTTCACAACCTGATGTTCTGTCTTCGCAAGCCGCAGATGCTGATGCTAGCGACGAACGTGAGGACGAGGACGAAGAAGAAGAAGAAGACTGGACTGTTGTTCTGAGACATTCCAAGAGGGTCACAAAAGGAATCCCTCCACAACAATATTCGTGGCAACTAACAAAAACACCCTTGCCTTTGATTTGCAACGTTACTCTTTCTCCTGAGACATTCACACAAATCAAACAGCTTCCTGATTCAGAGCAAGACAAATGGTATGATGCAATGCAGGATGAAATGGACAGTTTAAAGAAACATAATGTATTTACACCTGCAAAACATCCAGCAAACAAGAAAGTCATTGGCACTTGATGGGTCTACAGAATCAAAAAGAAACCGAATGGTGAGTCTGTATACAAAGCCAGACTTGTATCTCAGGGTTTCGCTCAACGTTATCCTGAGGACTACACAAACACTTACTCACCAACAGTCAGAACTGAAAGTGTAAAAATTGCTTTAACCACTGCAACTATTCTTGGTTTAGAGGTTTTCCAATTTGATGCGGACACAGCTTATTTACATGCAGACCTAGATGAAGAGATCTACGTGAGAAGCCCTCCAGTATTCCGAAAGCAAGAAGAGGATACCTGGTTCCTGAACAAAAGTCTTTATGGTCTGAAACAGTCAGGTTTAATGTGACTTATGTCTTACTGACAAACTAAATTCAATGGGCTTTATTAAGTCCGAAACTGATGAATGTGTGTTCACAAAAAGATCTAACAATGCATATGAGATAATTCTTGTTTATGTTGATGACATTGTTTACATTGGTCCAAATAAGAAAATGAGTGAGATTTTTGCCAAAAGTTTGCAGAGATACTTCACACTGAAATCTTTAGGACACATTAGCACTTATTTAGGTGTTCAGATTGAAAAGACACAGAAGGGGTTTAGTCTTTCACAAGAGGAGAAAATTGACCACATTTTGCATCATTGCAACATGAAAGATGCTAACATAACAAAGACACCCATGCAAACAGATTTTCACAATTTAACACATGAACCAAGTCCTGAGTTCGAGGATCAAACACTTTATCGTTCAGTCATTGGTTCACTATTATACATTAGTAGTTGGACCAGACCCGACATTGCACTTAGTGTTAATCTTTTATCACGACACGTAGGTGAGGCAACACAATTTCATTGGACATGCATTAAGAAGTTATTGAAATACCTGAAGCACACTAAACACATGAAGTTATTGCTAGAACCAACACATACCGATCATGCAAAAGTATGTTGTTATGCCGATTCTGATTGGGCAAGTGATAAGAAATCACGCAAAAGCACTTCTGGTTACATGATGTTCCTGAATGGATGTCCTGTTTACTGGCAAGTGAGAAAACAGAGTTTTGTTTCATGTTCATCTACTGAGGCTGAATATGCTTGTGTTTCAGATGCTTGTAATTCTCTAACGGGGTTTGATGCTTTGATCACAGATATCTGGGCACGTCCGATTCGACCAATCACCGTGATGGAAGATAATGTATCGGTGGTTTATATTTCTGAGTTATATTTCTAATTGTTTGCTAGCCGAGCTGAAGACTTACTGCGCAGGTCATAGGCAGGTCATAGGCCATTATCAGCAAGTGATGTACTGCGCCTGCTCATCACACATTCCAGAGACTTCTTTTCCTTTTGATCTTCTGTTTGTCTGCCAAAGAAGGTGGACGAGAATTGCTTTTGCCAAAATGTAACAATTAGATAGATTTGTTTTATTTCTATTTTTTTATTTTTGTATTAAAGCTTGTTTTTAATTAGAACATGTTCTCGGTTTGTTTGTTTTTAATTTTCGCTTCTTGAAGATATGCTGTTTGGAAAAGCCATCGATTCCAGACCTCATTAGCTCAGGGTGAAATTTTCCCCTGACACTGTTGTCATCCATATCATATCTATCCATTACCAAGACTGTTTGAGTAAAATGAATATTGGTTTTTGGGGATGCATTTCACACCAAACATATTGAATAGCTAGTTCTTCTATCATTCTTGAGAATACTTTAGGAAGTGTTTTCCTTTCCTTTTTATTTACTTTTAATAATAATAATAATAATAATAATAATAATAATAATAATAATAATAATAATAATAATAATAATAATAATAATAATAATAATAAATTTGAATTTATTAGCCGCTCCCTTTCCAGACAGGACTCGGGGCGGCGTACAATGGAGCATATAAAACACAAACATATGTACAAACACATAAACATACACATATACAAAGACTTACATGCATGGAGGAGGTAACAAATTACATCACACTAGACAGTTAAAAATCACCATTAAAATACCCCAATTGTAAAACACAATTTAAAATTTAAAAATTTAAAAGAACTGTCAGGAGGAGTAAGAAAAATTTACGGTTCAGCCAGGCCAGATAATTGAAAGAGGTGGGTCTTCAGCTGTACACGGAAGGAGCGGAGATCGGAAGTAATCCTGATGTCACGGGGGAGGTCATTCCACAGGGCTGGGCCCATCACAGAGAAGGCTCTGCTCCTGGGTGTCGCCCCCCGACACTGTTTAGCGGACGGCACCCGAAGAAGTCCCTCTCTGTGTGAGCGGATTGGTCGTAGGGATGTATGGGGCAGATGCGATCCTGCATGTAACTAGGTCCTGTGCCATGAAGCGCTTTAAAGATCATAATCAAAACCTTGAAACGCACTCGGTAGACTACAGGAAGCCAGTGCAGCTCGCGCAGGAGAGGTGTTACAGGGGAGTATCCAGTCCTCCCCATAATCACCCGCGCGGCCGCGTTCTGGACCAACTGCAGTCTCCGAGTGCATCTCAAGGGAAGCCCCATGTGGAGAGCATTGCAGTAGTCCAGGCGAGACGTCACTAGCGCATGGGTGACTGTGCGTAGGGCATCCCGGTCCCAATAAGGGGCGCAATTGGCGCATCAGGCGAACCTGATGGAACGCCCCCCTTGCCACGGCTGTTACATGGTCATCCATGGACAGCCGGGCATCTAGGAGGACGCCCAAATTGCGCACCTGTTCCATGGGGGCCAGTTGCACGCCCCCAATGGCCAGAGATGGAAGCAACTGGTTGAACCGGGAGGCCGGAAGCCACAGCCACTCCGTCTTGGAAGGGTTGAGTTTTAGTCGGTTGCCATCCATCCAGACCCGTACGGCCTCCAAACACCGGGACATCATTTCAACGGCCTCATTGTGGTGGTTCGGGGTGGAAATGTATAGCTGAGTATCATCAGCATACAGATGATATCCCACCCCAAAACCACGGATGATCTCGCCCAGCGGTTTCATGTATGTGTTGAACAGGAGAGGCGAGAGCACCGACCCCTGTGGCACCCCACATGTGAGTGGCCTCCGGGTCGATTTCTGCTCCCCTGCCAACACACGTTGCGTCCGGTCAGAGAGGTAGGAGCCAAACCACCGTAAAACGGTGCCCCTGACTCCCAGCCCCTCTAGCCAGTGCAACAGGATACCATGGTCGATGGTATCGAACGCCGCTGAGATGTCTAATAGGACCAGGATAGAGGAACAACCCCTATCTCTGGCCCTCCAGAGATCATCAACCAATGCGACCAAGGCCGTCTCCGTGCTGTGCCCGGGTCGGAAGCCGGACTGGCGTGGGTCTAGATAATTATTCTCCTCCAGGTGACATGGGAACTGTTGTGCTACCACACTCTCTACAACCTTCGCTAAGAAAGGAAGGTTGGAGACTGGACGATAATTGACTACATCCGTTGGGTCCAGGGAAGGCTTCTTGAGCAGGGGCCTCACCACCGCCTCTTTCAAGGCGGCCGGTAGAAACCCCTCACCCAACGAAGCGTTCACTAGGCCCAGGAGCCAGTCGCGCGTAACCTCCCAGGATGCCAGTACAAGCCAGGAGGGACACGGGTCCAATAAACATGTGGTAGGTCGCAGACGTCCACGCAACCTGTCCAAATCCTCGATGGCAACCGAGTCAAACTCCTCCCAAAGCGGTCCCTCAAGACTCGCCACGGGCGTCTCAACTGGACTACTGAAAGGGGCCCATCCCATCCGGATTTGAGCTACTTTGTCCTGTAGATATTTCCCAAACTCCTCTGCTCTGCCCTGTAAAGGGGCTTCCCGCGGTCTCTCAAACAAGAGGGAGCGAGTCACCCGAAACAGGGCGGCAGGGCGGTTATCTGCGGACGCAATAAGAGCGGCGCAATATTGACGTTTGGCCGCTCTTAATGCCACAAGGTACGTCCTCAAGTAGGCTCGTTCCTGTGCTCGGTCAAATTCGGAACGGGAGGATCTCCAACGACTCTCTAGGCGTCTCTTGTGGTGTTTCATCACCCTTAGCTCCTCGGTGAACCAAGGGGCCAGGGTGGTTCGTCGCCGCAGGAGAGGCCGCAAAGGCGCCACCCGGTCTAGGGCCCCGGTAGTCGCACTATTCCATGCATCTACCAGGTCCTCCACTCGGGGGCGGGTCAGGTCCACAGGAGGTGGCCCAAGCTCCGTCTGGAACCTATCTGGTTCCATCAGGAGCTTGGGGCGGAACCATCTAATACCTTCCGGTTCCGCCTCCCCGCAGCGGGGGGTAGCACCAGGGAAGTCAAGCCGGAGAAGTGAGTGATCTGACCATGACAGGGGAATAATAGTTGGATCCCCTATTCCCAGATCACTCGTCCACTGGCCAGAGACAAAGACAAGGTCCAGCGTGTGGCCTCCCTCGTGAGTAGGGCCCTGAATTACCTGGGTCAGGTCCATGGCTGTCATGGAAGCCATGAACTCCCGAACCCTCTCAGACGCTTCTCTCATCGACGGCAGATTAAAATCCCCCATCACTAAAAGTTTGGGGGTCTCAACCGCCTCCAATAAGATCAGCTCGAGGAGTTCAGGCAGGGCCGCTGATGTATAGCGAGGAGCCAGGTATACTATCAGCAGGCCCAACTGCCTCCCTGGGCCCCATCTCACGACAAGGGACTCACACCCGGATGTCTGTGGCACGGTGAACTCTCTCGGCTCCAAGTCTTCCCGGATAATCACTGCTACCCCACCGCCCCTTCCCTGGGCCCGAGGCTGGTGAAATGCTCGATAACCTGGCGGGCACATTTCCACGAGGGGTAAACCTCCCTCGTGGCCCAACCAGGTCTCGGTTATTCCTGCGAGGTCCGGCTCCCCCTCCAAAATTAGATCGTAGATGAGGGGGGCCTTATTGACAACGGACCTCGCGTTGCATATCAGCAGTCTCAGGCCTTGGGTCTGTAGATCCTGACCACCTAGTATGCAGGGGTTGGTACAAACGACCGGGAATGACCAAAAACCCCGGTCTAGTTTCTAGTTTTATAGTCTATTTGTGTATCCACAATTGCATTTAAAGTCTCCCAATGATATAAATGTTTTCATGTTCCAATTCTGTTATTTTTTTCATGGAGTTTTCTATAGAAAACCTCTTGGTTACTCTTTGGAGCATATATTGCTACCAATATATGTGCCTTTCTGTTCCAAATGAGACAAGGTTGAATCCAACAAAATGAAATTTAATGTGGAAAAAAAGTAAGATTTTGCACCTGAGAAATAGATTACATGAAACCTGGCTCAAAAACAGTAACTCTGAGTGAGACCTTGGATTTTGGTTTGGCTAGTCTAGAGAAAAGAAGGATTAGGAGTGACATGATAGCAATATTCCAGTATTTGAGAGGCTGCCACAAATAGGAGGGGGTCATTTTTTCCCCAAACCATCAGAGGGCAAGACAAGTGTCAGTGTATAAGAAATTATGAACTGGAATAGTCAAAACAAGAAGTCAGACAATGGGAACTGTTTGGTGACTGTGACACAGGATTTGTTATGAACTGAAGTAGTGTAGGGTTTCTGGCCTAAGCAGGGGGTTGGACTAGAAGACCTCCAAGGTCCCTTCCAACTGTTATTCTATTATAAATATGAATAGCCAATACCTTTGTTTGGCTTTGGACCATTTCATTGAAGTCTGTTACAAAGGACGACATTTCAGCAACTGCTCTGCAGTTGTTAAAAGCCTTTGGATGCATTTTGGGAAGGGAGAGAGGAAGGATGGAAGGATGGAAGAAAGGAAAGAAGGAAGGAAGGAAGGAAGAAAGAAAGAAAGAAAGAAAGAAAGAAAGAAAGAAAGAAAGAAAGAAAGAAAGAAAGAAAGAAAGAAAGATGGGGAAAGAAGAAAGGAATGAAGATAAGGAGGGTCACAGGGAGGAAAGGAAAAAAGGAAAGTTGGATTGATGGATGGATGGAAAGAAGAAAGATAGGGATGGGAGAGGGAAAAGGAAGAAAGGAGAAAGAGAGAAAGAAAAAGAGAGAAAGAAAGAAAGGATGGAAGGAAGGAAGGAAGATAAGGATGGCAGGAATGAAAAGGAAGGAAGGAAGGACAGAAAAAGAGAGACAGAAAGAAAAAGAAAGAAAAAGAAAGAAAGAAAGAAAGAAAGAAAGGCAGGAAGGGGGAAGGAAGGAAGGAAGAAAGAAAGAAAATAAGGAAGGAAGGAAGAAGGATATAAGAAAGAGAGAAAAAGAAAGAGAAAGAAAGAAAGAAAGTGGAAGGAAGGAAGGAAGATAAGGATGACGGGAGTGAAAAAAGAAGGAAGGAGAGAGAAAGAGAGAGAAAGAAGAAAGAGAGAAAAAGAAAAAAGAAAGAAAAAGAAAGGAAGGAAGGAAAGAAGGAAGAAAATAAGAAAGAAAGGAAGGAAGGAAGGAAGAAAGAAAGAAAGAAAGAAAGAAAGAAAGAAAGAAAGAAAGAAAGAAAGAAAGAAAGATGCGAAATGCTCTTGGTTTGTACAAAATGCAAACATTCTTGTTTTTGAACTTTCATTTTGCCTCCTCTAATCAAAGGTTTCTTTCAAGAACTTGCATTGCAATTCATTGTTCTTTAAAAGATTCTAGTCTGCAGTAGAGGCTTGCACAAGGCAGATTCATACAGGAAAAATTTCAACAGGGTTACTTAAAAAGAACTAAAGAACCAAAGAAAGCATTGTTTTCATTGTTTTTGATTCAGACAGTTCAATGCTGCTTTTCTTGCAACACAGTCCTTATGTTGCTTCACAATCGATGAATTAAACATTCTTTATAGACAAAGATTACACTGCCTATATTTTCTACTTTGCAAAGCCCTTATGGATAAAGGAAGAAATTTACAGGGAAAGAAAAAAAATTAGGCATTCCGTTTTCCTGCTGTCATTTTTCTTTCATGATTATCATCAGTTTTAATTGAACAAATGACGTCCCAAGGCCTTTACTAGGGGTGGGGACAGAATAGATGTAATTAGAAAAGGTACACATTTTAAAGTAATCTTAGGACAATTTTACCATGAATAAAAATTCCCCTTCTAGCTGTATTGTTATTATTTCTTTTATTCATTAAACGTAAAGCTCAGCCAACAGAACATTTAAAAATGCATTACAAATACCATTGACTGGTGCTAATGATTGACACCGTTTGCTGCCAGCGTCCTAGGTATCAATCAAGTATCTTCTTAAAATATAATATATTCTGAGTAGCATAGTTTTTTGCAGTTCCGCTGGTGTTATTGCAGGAAGCCGCAATTTATTGATGTGTTTTGTAAAATTCTGGACATGGTGCCAAGTGCCCCGATGACAATGGGTATCACTGTTACATGTTTCATCTATAGCTGTGTAGTTTCGATGACCAGGTTGTGATATTTCGTGTCTTTTCCAGTTTTTTCTTTGACGTCTCCTGGTACAGCGATATCAATAAACTGTACATTTTGGCCCTCTACAACCATGATATCTGGAGTGTTCCAAATGATGATCTGTCTGTATTTGAAAGTCCCACAAGATCTTCACCTTCTCATTTTCGGTAACTTTTTCCACTTTGTGCTCCCATGACTTTTTGGATACAGGTACGTCATATTTTTTTATATAATGACTAGTGGATTTATTTAGCAACTCAGTCGTGTCTAGCTTGGTAATCAGTTTGTACAATTTTGCTGCATTCACATTATTATTATTATTAACAGCAGGTGTCATATGCAACAAGAAGAGCAGAGGAGCTAGGCATTGCTAAAAAGATCTAGGATAACAGTATGGCCAATTCGCCATGGCCAACTCAATGCGACCAGCATTGCAGAACAAGTTGCCATGAGCAGCCTGCCACAGGACAACTCACTGCATGGCAAGAGTTACACCAATGTCAAAGAAATGGTGGAATAGAATCATTTAAAAAAGAATGCAAAAGAAGGAGCAAAATAAAATGTGAATGGCATAAAATATATTTTTAATTATTTTAAATACTTAAATTGAATTGTTGAATTGTTCCACAGTGAGTTGTCCTACTGCAAGGTGGCCATAGTGAGTTGACCACAGCTAGTTGGCCATGGCAAGTTGGCCATCATCAATTGGCTGTGCCAAGCTGGCCCATTCTGTTCCAAGAAACTGGCAGATTGGGACTTCTGGTGCTGCCTTAGGCAAAAAGGCACTGGCTACCCTTTGGCCAGTCACTCTCCCTCAGCACCAGGAAAGAAAAAAACTAAGAAAGGAAGGAAAGAAGGAAGAAAGGAAGGAAGAAAGGAAGGAATAAAAAAGAAAGGAAGGAAGGAAGGAAGGCAATGACAATGAAACCTTACCAAGAAAACTGCAGAGACCAATCTAGGCAGTTGAGAGGCGTCTACATACATTCAAAAGCACCAGGAAAAAAGGTGTTTAAAAATGAAGATTAAAAAAATAAAAAGTGCACCCTTGAACTTATTTTTTAAAAAAGGAAAGGAAAAAAAAAGGGGGGGAGCTCAATTTAAATGACCACAAAGTCCTTCACAGTTTTCAAAGGTGTCACCCACATATTTTGTATTGCATTGTTTGCATTTTGGCTTCCTAATTTAATTGCAGCTATCCTTTCCCTTCCCATCATACTTATAGTTGTGGGTATGAGGTAATCAGAAATGGAGCTGATAATGTACATTAAAAAAAAGAATAACAGAATAACAGAGTTGGAAGGGATCTTGAAGGCCTTTTAGTCCAACCCCCCCACTTAAGCAGGAAACCCTACACCACTTCAGACAAATGGTTATCTAACATCTTCTTAAAAACTTCCAGTGTTGGAGCATTCACAACTTCTGGAGGCAAGTTGTTCCACTGATTAATTGTTCTAACTGTCAGGAAATTTCTCCTCAGTTCTAGGTTGCTTCTCTCTTTGATTAGTTTCCATCCATCGCTTCTTGTCCTGCCCTCAGGTGCTTTGGAGAATAATTTTACCCCCTCTTCTTTATGGCAGCCTCTCAAATATTGCAACACTAGTATTACCCCTAGTTCCTTTTTCCCCCATTTCTTATTTCCTTCCATTTTCTATTCTACAAGTATCAGAATGCCTTAAAACTCAGAAACTCACCATAATTTTTGGCTCGATGTAAAGGCACCTCAGAAGGAGGAACAGATGTTGTGACACAACCACACTACATTCCATCTTCTGGTATGTATCTGCACCTTTGCCAGACCAATTCTCAAATACTGCTCATCTGCCTGGAATCCACACTGTACATTAATATGATTGAGTGGGTCCAGAGGGATTTCACGAGAAGAGTACTCCACTCCTCTGCTCACAATAGAATGTCTTATGCTACCAGACTCAAAATTTTGGGCTTGAACAATCTGGAACTGCACCGCCTGCGGTCAGATCTAAGCATAGTACACAACAACTACTTCAGCTTCAAACACAATAATACACGGGCAAACAATAGATACAAAAGCAGGTGAACCACTCCAAATTCAATTGCAGAAAATATGACTGCAGCCAGAGAGTGGTCAATGCCTGGAATGCTCTACATGACTCTGTTGTTACATCCTCTAACCAGCACAGCTTCAACCTCAAACTGTCTACTGTGGACCTCGCCCCATTCCTAAGAGGTCCGTAAAGGGGGCATGCATAAGCACACCAGCGTGCCTTCTGTCCTTGTCCTACTGTCCCCATTTATTTGCATTCATTTCCTTTGTTCATGTCCATGTTCATACTTATATCTGCTATCCTGTACATGTTTGACAAACTAATAAATAAATAAATAAATAAATAAATAAATAAATAAATAAATAAATAAATAAATAAATAAATAAATATTATTGCAAACCAGCAATGTGCCTCCCACATCTTTGCTCAAATATACCAAGTTGGTTCTGAGTTCTGTCCATGTGTCAATGCTCTTTTCACAAAGTTCTGCCGAGGGACGTAAGCTTTGACTCATTTTTTAAGCAACACTTATCAATCTCCCAATGGCTGACTTTGAAAATGCAAAACAGATTTTTGTTCTCTCAAGGGTCTTTGCCAGACAAAGAACTCCAAGCTGTTCCAATGACATGCTAGATTTTTTTTAAAAGGCTGTAGATTCAACCTCAGAAAAAAACTTTTGAAGGTCATGCTTTGCAGAATCCATCAAATACTTGTAGTTATGTCTGTATGTAGCAATATTTGAAGTCTGCTCCTATCCTAATAGATCTGTTTGGTGAGCCCCAGTTGTGATAGATCGGGGGTGTCAAACTCAATTTCATTGAGGGCTGCATCAGGGTTGTATTTGACCTCGGAGGGATGGGGTGGGTATGGCTGGGTGTGTGTGGCCAGGATGACATCACTCATTTTGGGGGGAGGCACCTGTGGTGGCCCAAGTGCTCTGCCAGCAAAAACGGGCTCCTGAGCTCCATTTTCAGCTGCAGTGCCCTCCTGCAACCCTTTGCCAGCAAAATCGAAGCTCGGGGGGGGGGGCAGAAGGTGTGACTCTTGCAAACTCTGTTTTCGGCTGGGATGGCATTCTGAAACCCCCTGCCAGCAAAAAGGGAGCTCATAAGGGCCACGTGCAGCCCTCCCAAACTCCATTTTTGCTGGCAGAGGCACCATGGGGTGGTCCTTTGCTGTTTCCAGGGTGGCCCCACTGGCCAGATCCAGGGGTGAAATCCAGAAGGTTCTGAAGGTAGCGGAAATTTTGGGTAGTTCGGAGAACCGGTAGCAGAAATGCCACCTCCGACTGGCCCCACAGTGGGGTGGGAATGGAGATTTTGCAGTATCCTTCCCCTGGAGTGGGATGGGAATGGAGATTTTGCAGTATCCTTCCCCTGCCACACCCACCAAGCCATGGCCACCAAGCCACACCACTCCCACCAAGCCACGCCCACAGAACTGGTAGTAAAAAAAATGAATTTGAGGGGAGGATCCAACGTCACGACGATACGGACGTACAGTCTTGATGCTCCGAGACCACAGCAAATACTTTTGCCACTGGGTGGTCCAATCGGACCTAAACCGTCCCGCAGAGACAGTGAACAGGAAGAATACATCTAGCTGAACTCATGGACATCACAAAGTCCCTGATTGATCCAAGAGAAGTTCTTCAAGCCGGCGACAAAAAATCCAGCCATCAAGCTGATGAAGTCCGGGTGGCTCAAAAATGGAAGGATACAGAAAGAGAAAGTGTTTCCAGCTGATGGGGAATTTTTACCGTTTTAAAAGAGACTGCCTATAAAAAAACTTAAAGTTAATTTAAATTTGAGAACAGAAGAAATAAGTGGTGGAATTAAGCTTTGAATGGTTTTGGACAGTGGGTTATCTTACTTTTAAAATGTTATTTTCATGGATGGAATTTATGCAAGCCTCTTAAACCGAAGGGATTAAGTTTTCTTCTTCTTTTTTCATTATTATTTTTTGCAACCTATGGACTAAAATTCTCCTTCTTCATTACTGCATGTGTTTTCCCCTTTTTCTTCTCTATTTTATTCAAGAATTTGACTTTTTTTAAAATTTGGAATAAAAAAAGGTACAAAAAGCAACAAAGAAAATTGTAACAACAGAGGGAAAGATGACACTGCTACTCGGACGCTGGAAGTTTGTGTATTGGAAACAAAGCACTTTTAGTTTCCTCACTGATTATTCTGGCTTGGCACTTCAAGGTCTCACTGTTTTGTCTATAGAGAGTGATAAGAAGAAAAGCATACAGATGTTCCTTTGAAGTATATCTTTAACCAGAGAAAAGTGAAAATAAGACCTTATTGTGAATTTATGCTTAATCTTGTAAGAAGATGGAGAAGAAGTTGGAAAATCCAGAGTATCTAGAAGTAAAATATGATGAAGAAGTTTGAGATGTTTATCAAATGGAAAAAGTGGAGGTTAGAGTCCTAAAAACCGAAGAGAAAAATGACTATAAAGAAATCAAATCCGCTGATATCTATGGTGATTGGTTTGTGTCTGGAAATGGAAAGAGTGGAATACGGAAAGAGGAATTAAATGGAGGGGAACTCTACCCCAGATGGCAAGATACAGAAGAAGAAAAAACAAAAGAATTTATGGATTTAAAGAGAGAAATTTTGTTAGCAACATCATTGAAAACACCACTGACAATTAAAGATAAGCTGATTAAGGAAACAGAAGAAGGGCATCAAAACTACACGAGAGACTTAATAATAATAATAATAATAATAATAATAATAATAATAATAATAATAATAATAATAATAATAATAATAATAATAATAATAATAATAATAAAAAAATTTTATTTGTTAGCCGCACCCTCTCCCGAAGGACTTGGGGCGGCGTACAATAAAAACACTTAAAATACAAATATAGACAATACATACACAAAAATATAGACGTATACGTGGAGGAGGTAGACAGATAAATGGAGATAGAATTAAAATTACAATTTAAAATCCCCTAAGTAAAATTACAAGATTAAAAACCCGTCAGGAGCGATATGATCAAACTATGGTTGAGCCAGGCCAGCTACTTGGAAAAGGTGGGTCTTGAGCTTTGCACGGAAGGAGCGGAGGTCAGAGGTAGTCCTAATATCCGGGGGGAGGTCATTCCACAGGGCTGGGCCCACCACAGAGAAGGCTCTGCTCCTAGGCACCGCCCCCTGACACTGTCTGGTGGACGGCACCCAGAGAAGTCCCTCTCTGTGCGAGCGAATTGGTCGCAGGGATGTATGGGGCAGGATACGATCCCGCAAGTAGCTAGGTCCTGTGCCATGGAGCGCTTTAAAGATCGTTATCAAAACCTTGAAACGCACCCGATAGACCACAGGAAGCCAGTGCAGCTCGCGCAGGAGAGGTGTCACATGGGAGTACCTTGTACTCCCCATAATCACCCGCGCGGCCGCATTCTGGACCAACTGTAGTCTCCGAGTGCATTTCAAGGGAAGCCCCATGTAGAGAGCGTTGCAGTAGTCTAGGCGAGACGTCACCAGCGCATGAGTGACTGTGCGTAAGGCATCCCGGTCCAATAGGGGGCGCAATTGGCGCACCAGGCGAACCTGGTGGAACGCCCCCCCTTGCCACGGCTGTCACATGGTCATCCATGGATAGCCGGGCATCCAGGAGGACGCCCAAATTGCACGCCCGCTCCACGGGGGCCAGTTGTATGCCCCCGATGGCCAGAGATGGAATTAACTGGTTGAACCGGGGTGCCGGAACCCACAGCCACTCCGTCTTGGAGGGGTTGAGCCTGAGTCGGTTGTCATCCATCCAGACCCGTACGGCTTCCACACACCGGGACATCACTTCGACGGCCTCGTTGGGGTGGTTCGGGGTGGAAATGTACAGCTGAGTATCATCAGCGTACAGATGATATCCCACCCCGAAACCACGAATGATCTTGCCCAGCGGCTTCATATATGTGTTGAACAGGAGTGGCGAGAGGACCGACCCCTGTGGCACCCCACAAATAAGGGGGCTTAGGGTCGACCTCTGCTCCCCTGCCAACACACGTTGCGTCCGGCCGGAAAGGTAGGAGCCGAACCACTGCAAAACGGTGCCCCGAACCCCGAACCCCTCCAGTCGGTGCAACAGGATACCATGGTCGATGGTATCAAAAGCCACCGAGAGATCTAATAGGACCAGGATAGAGGAACAACCCCTATCTCTGGCCCTCCAGAGATCATCCACCAACGCGACCAAGGCCGTCTCCGTGCTGTGCCCAGGGCGAAAGCTGGACTGGCGCGGGTCTAGATAATCATTTTCCTCCAGATGTCGTGGAAACTGGTAAGCCACCACACTCTCTACAACCTTCGCCAAAAAGGGAAGGTTGGAGACAGGACGATAATTGGCCAGCTCCGTAGGGTCCAGGGAAGGCTTCTTGAGCAAGGGTCTCACCACCGCCTCTTTCAAGGCGGCTGGAAGAGACCCCTCACCCAACGAAGCGTTCACTAGGCCCAGGAGCCAGTCACGTGTAACCTCCCAGGATGCCAGTACAAGCCAGGAGGGGCACGGGTCCAGTAAACATGTGGTAGGTCGCAGTCGTCCACGCATTCTGTCCAAATCCTCGATGGCAACCAAGTCAAACTCCTCCCAGACTGGTCTCTCAAGACTCGCCGCGGACGTCTCCACTAGACCACTGAAAGGGACCCAATCTTTCCAGATTTGAGCGATTTTATCCTGCAGATATTTCCCAAATTCCTCTGCCCTACCCTGTAAAGGGGCCTCCCGTAGCCTCTGAAACAAGAGGGAGCGGGACACCCGAAACAGGGCGGCAGGGCGGTTCTCTGCAGATGCAATGAGAGCGGCACAATATTGACATTTGGCCGCTCTCAATGCCACAAGGTACGTCCTTAAATGGGTTCGTACCTGTGTTCGGTCAAATTCGGAACGGGAGGATCTCCAACGACTCTCTAGGCATCTCTTGTGGTGCTTCATCACCCTTAGCTCCTCGGTAAACCAAGGGGCCAGGGTGGATCGTTGCCGCCGGAGAGGCCGCAAAGGCGCCACCCGGTTCAAGGCCCCGGTAGTCGCATTATTCCACGCGACCACCAGGTCCTCTACCCGGGGGCGGGTCAGGGCTACAGGAGGTGGCCCAAGCTCCATCTGGAACCTATCTGGTTCCATCAGGCTCCTGGGGCGGAACCATCTAGTGTTTTCCGGTTCCGCCTCCCCGCAGCGGGGGGTAGCACCAGGGAAGTCAATAAGCAATGAGTTGCAAAGAGGAGTCCATATAAATTTGATTAAGGAGATGATTAGAGGACTGACACCACAAATGGCAGGAGACATGAGATTGTTTTGTTACTGGAAAGATACAGTTTGATAGATGAAAGGGTATAATCTAAAACTAGTTAAACTTAGTGAAATTTAGTGACAATAGATATAGTTAAATAAATAATTGATAATGATAGTAATGTATACATGTGTATTGCTATGATAATTAATAATTGGATATGAATATTGAATGGTACCTATGAAAGGAAGATTAGAATTTTTTTGATTATATATAAAGGTTAATAAAAAAGAACTTAGTTAAATTTAGTTAAGATTTGTTTATTGGGGGGGAATGTTATGATAAAGGACACAGTCAAATAAAGGAGGGATAATGATAACAATGTATATATATATATGCATGGGTACAACATAAGGAAAGTAGATGCAAATTGTAAATAGTGATTTGGAAAGGAGAATTAGACATTTTTATTACTAAATATTATTGATGTTTAGCCAGAATAGGCCATAAGGATTCAGTGTTATTGGAGGATATTAGAAATACAATACAATACAATACAATACAATACAATACAATACAATACAATACAATACAATACAATACAATACAATACAATAGTAGAGTTGGAAGGGACCTTGGAGGTCTTCTAGTCCAACCCCCTGCCTAGGCAGGAAACCCTATACGTTTTCAGACAGATGGCTATCCAACATCTTCTTAAAGACTTCCAGTGTTGAGGTAATTTATATATATAAATTGAATTTCACCACTGGCCAGTTCTAAGCATCCTGCGGGCCGGATCTTACTCCCAGGTCTTGAGTTTGATACCCCTATGATGCATCTTTAAAGGTTTAAAATAACTGTGTTATTTACAAGTCTACTATTAGTGCTTTGGAAGATATTTCTTGACTATTTCTGCATGTGTACTGACCAATAGCCCGCTAACTTCACTTTCAAACAAACAAATGGATTTGTTTCCAAAATAGCCATGTGAACCTTGGAAAAAGTACTCCATTCAGTTTCCCACAGGTTGCAAACCATCAAGGTCAAATGCTTAGCTCATACAGTCCTTATACAGATGGTATACATGTGTCGGTAAGGTGAACACAGGGCTGGATAAGGAAGAATTAAAACTCCATAGGAATGGAGAGAAGAAAATTACATTTGAAGGTCCTTGGTGCTCTCTGAACTTGGTTGTTATTAGATGTTAGCAGAGGTTTCATTACCCAAACTGGATAACATCATCAGTGCTAGAGTTACCTAATAATGTTACTGATTACTGGTATCAGAGGTGGTATTCAACCAGTTCTGACAGGTTCTGGAGAACCGGTAGTGGAAATTTTGAGTACTTCAGAGAACTGACAAATACCACCTCTGGCTGTCCCCGCCCTCAATTTATTCACTGCCTCCCGAGTCCCAGCTGATTGGCTGGGTTTTCTTTTGTTGACCTGGACAGGAGCTGGAAAGCAGGTTGGTGGGGTGGGGAGGGAGTGTGGATTTGGCAGTATCCTTCCCCTGTCATGCACACCAAGCCATGCCATGCCCTCCAAGCCAGGGCCACAGATCCGGTGGTAAAAAAAATTCAATCCCACCACTGACTATACCAGTATAGTCAGTATATCAGTATACTATACTGGGATTCACTGCTGGTGTTATCAGTTTGGCTACTGGACATCTACAAGAAAACAACCAAGCTCAGAAAGCACCAAGGACCTCTCATTTCAACCCTGAGCTACCAATATTTTCCTCTAGCAGTAAAATTACATTTCTTTGTAATCTGTAGAGGACTCAAGTCTAAAAAATTCTGAACCTGTGATATTTCTCCATCTCTATCCATTAATTTTTCAGAAAAGCTCATTTTAGCCCTGTGTCACTCAGCTGATTTATCAAGTTGTTGTTTTACTCATTATTGTTTAATCTCCACCTCAAACATCCTTTTCATTTGCACAGTCTTGTCTGACAGCTATTTTAATTAAGATGTGTTTTGTAACTATTATCGTCATTTTGCAGCTATTAAATCTATTCCAGCGATGGCGGTTGGAAACAAAAGCTGGATGATGTGATAAATTTGGCATCTAGTTTTAAAGGTCAATAGCAGAACTGTGCGCTGTTTGAAGAATACCTGGGAGTAAGGTGTTTCCATCCGCACCGACTGCACGGATGATGGAAGGATCAAATTTGAGAATTGAGCCTGAGATGATAGAATTAGCAGAAGTGGCCAAATCTACATGGTTGATTACAGAAAGGCTAATAATCACATTATGAGTGACTGGAAACCCCTCATGGACTTTTTGCTGAACAAAAAATAAAAATAAATGAACTTGTGATTTATGGGTTTGATAATTAGAAAGGACAGAGTGTGGAAAGAAGGAAATTATGGGCTCACCTTGGAGAGAGAAGGTAAAACATAAATGGGTTAAGAAAATTGCAAAACTTTTTTTCGCTGTTTCTCTCTTTGTATCTTTTTTCACTGACAGGTACTCCTCAACGTACGACCAGAATTGGAGCAAACATTTCTGTTGCTAAATGAGAGAGGTGTTAAATGAGCTTTGCCCTGTTTTACGATTGCTACTGTGCAGTGGTAGGTTCCGGATCCTGTTCCAACCGGTACGCCGTGCGCATGCACAGAAGCACCAAAGACTTTAAGGACTGGTAAGGAGCGCAGGCGGGCAGGTGGGCCCTCTGGAGCACCATACTGGAACGGTACCCAGTGCTCCAGGCAGGTTCCAGTACGCCTGTACCGGGGCATACTGCCTGCAACCCACCACCGCTACTGTGATTAAGTGACTCACCGAAGCTGTTAAGTTAGTGACAGGGTTGGAAGTGAATCTGGCTTTCCCCATTGACTTTGCTTGTCCGATGGTGACAAAAGGGGATCACATGACTTTGGGACACTGCAACCATCATAAATATGTGGCAATAGTCCTGCTTCCAAATTTTGATCACATGACCATGGGGATGCTGGCAATGGTTGTAAGTGTGGAGGTCATAAGTCACTTTTTTCAGTTTTTGTAACTTAGATAGATAGATAGATAGATAGATAGATAGATAGATAGATAGATAGATAGATAGATAGATAGATAGATAGATAGATAGATAGATAGATAGGCAGGCAGGCAGGCAGACCGACAGACCGACAGACCGACAGATAGATAGATAGATAGATAGATAGATACAGGTAGATAGATAGACAGACAGATATAATCTAACACAATACAATCAGTGGTATTCATTTTCTTTACTACTGGTTCTGTGGGCGTGGCTTGGTGGTCATGGCTTGGTGGGGGGGTCATGTGACTGAGTGGGCATGGCCAACATGATGTAAATCATGGCAAGGTGGGGTGGCAAAAAAATAAGGTCACCCTTATTTTTTACAGTCCAACTATAGTGGGCCTACTATATGAAAAAAAAATTCAATCGAATTTTTATTTTTTATATTCTTTATACATCAATGCATGAATGGTATGGTAACTGGGTAACTGTTCTGACCCCCCTTCCTCTGTTGCCCACACAGCACACACACTCCGGAACAGTACAAGGGAACAAGGTTTATTACATGAACAGACAAGAGGTTTCATGGCAGCAAGCCACCAAGACAAAACTCACAGGGACAGAACACAAAAGCAGCTATCCAGCTTGCCAGGATCCCAGATTAGAGCTTCTGGCATAAGTCCTTTGTTGACTGCTACGCAGAGCCTCTCCAGAGTCAACCCTTTTATAACCTAAAAAGGGCGTCTCCCAAACAGCACCTGAGAGCTCTTTACTGCCTATAATTACGCCCACGTTCCTTGCGTCTCTGGGCGGCCGGAAACGGGCATCTAGAAACGCCCTGCTACATTCTGAGTCACTGTCACATGAGTCCTCCCCGCTGCTCCAAGGCAGGGCATCGGGAGTCCTCCTCCTCTGGCTCTCACCGCTGCTCCATGCCTCTGGCGCCACCTGGTGGCCGACCAGACTCTCGGATCCCTGCTCAGCCTCCGAATCCTGTCCAGGATCGCCCATCTCCTCTGGAGCTGACTCGTATGGACTATCACTCTTGGAGTCTGGTGGCAGCGGCAGCGGCTGGGCCACAACAGGTAACATACAGTTCAGTACAGATAAACATAGTCTTATTATTCCTCAATATTACATTTCATTTCCATTTTTTCATATTGTTTATACATGTCTTTTATTATCACCCTTCCTTGCTGAACCATCTTTCTGTCCTTTTGTATATCTTAACATATTAATATATAATTATTATTTTCCCCCACTATTTTCTATCCCTATTTTAACTTCCCCCCCTTTCATATTGCTATAATATTCAAAGATGTTTTTCCACCTATTTTGTTGTTCATCTGTCTTAAGAAAATTGAATTCTTGATTTTTTGCCTTTCCTTCATGAATACAGGTAATCCTAAACTGGCAGCCAATCACTTAGTCATGAAGACCTCCCAAAAGATAGTTATGACCTCGGTCCCAAGTTCTGACTGTATTTTGGTTACTCAGCAACCAGTCTGCAGTAACGTTCATTTGCAATGTCCTGTAGTCACATGACCAAAATTTATGATGAAATTTATGATGAAATCTAGCATTTTCTTCTAGTTTTAGCAAAAGCACCCCACAGCAAAATTTTTGTTCACTTAGCAACTGTGGATTCCTTTAATGACCCTGGTGAATCGTTTAACAACCTCCACAAAAAGACATCATAAAATTGGATTAGTCATGCAGTAATCTGCTTCACAACCTCATGACTTACAGTCATAATGGAGAGGTAATGGAGAGATTCCCTTATAGTCATAAGTTGAGGGTTTCCCTTTATCAGGGGTGAAATCCAGCAGATTCTGACAGGTTCTGGAGAATCGATAGCAGAAATTTTGAGTAGTTTGGAGAACCGGTAAATGCCACCTCTGGCTGGATCCAGAGTGAGATGGGAATGGAGATTTTGCAGTATCCTTCCCCTGTCACACTCATCAAGCCACTCCACACCTATAGAACTGGTAGTAAGCACATTTGAATTTCACCACTGCCCTATATGTCATTTTCCTGTTATGATTTTGAAAGGAACAATATGTACAGTTATGGACAACGTTTGACCCAAATGTCTTAGATCATAAAAGCCTTTTCAGAAGTTCTGAAAAAAAATTAATAAAAGAGTCATTATTCCATAAGCTTTCTAAAACAGGAGTTTAGGCTATGAAACTCTGGTGCAGCATTGTTCACATAATAATATTTCCTATTCCCAATAAAATGGGCTTATAAAGATAATTGATTATATAATAGGAGGAGTAAAATGAGAGAATTTAGGAAGCCCCAAGTGTTGTGGCCTGCCAGTGGCCAGCAGAGTTGGCAGCAGATTCAGACAGTGAGGAGGTTGAGGAGGAACATGTGCCATGTTCTGGGGAAGGCTCTGAGGAGGGCTCTGTGTCAGAGGCAAAGAGGGGGCCAGAGCTGAATCCAGTTATCAGCTACCTTCAAAATCAGACATTAGTAAGGCAGACAAACAACTGGAGCCTGTTCCCAGTGTGTGCATGTGCACAACTGCCAGGAGAAGGCAACAAGTAAGTAACAAGGTGTTAGATATTAGCATAAACCGTTGTAAGTCTCCACTCAGGTCCGCCACTAGGGCGGGAACAAGGGGGTGTTCTGATTGGACGGGAGGTGTACCCGATCCCTATAAAAGGGGAGCTACTCGACCCCAAGCCAAGCTGGATCACTACTACTACTAAATAAATAGCTGTTGTTGTCACTATCGTCTGGAGTCTGTTCTCTCGTTGCCCGAATCCAACATTGGTGACGAAGGTGGGATTGAGAGACAGATAGGACGAAGAAGCTACCTCCAGAATCCACGGATCCGATCCAGCCCCGGAATTCGGCAGAAATTCCGGCAGCCATCTCAGCGCGGCAAATTCGAACGCAGACAAGATGTCGATGCACGCTCCTCCAACTCCATACGACCCAATCGCCGAGCATTGGGAATCCTACATGCTGAGATTCGAGTGCTTCCTCGAGGCAAACAATCTCACGGGAGTACCGGACTCCCGGAAAAAGAATATGTTCCTGAGCTACTGCGGTCGAGAGGTTTTCGAGATGGCCAGGGATCTCTCGGAGCCAACCCCCATCCAGGCGGTAACATGGACGGCGCTGCAACAGACGTTGCAAACACATTACGTGCCAAAACCTTCCCGCCACATTTTCCGCCAAGGATTCAACACGAGGAACCAGAAGGCGGGAGAATCCATCAACCAGTACGTTGCAGCTCTTCGGAAAGCAGCCACGCATTGCGGGTTCAGGAATCTGGACGAACAAATCCTGGATCGCCTTATATGCGGGTTAAAAGACATTTCGTTACAAAAACGATTGTGGGCTAAACCCAACCTAAGCCTGCAAATTGTGTTAGACGAGGCAAGAGCTTCTGAATCAGCGGACAAATCTTCCGAAACAATACAACGCTGGTACAGCGCGATCCAGCCTGGAGCCAGACAAGCCAGAGTGCATTATGAGGCCACCGATCAAGAGACCGAGGACAGCGAATAAGAAGACAGTCATCGAATGCGGAGCAGTCACACAAGACCGGTGGGGAGACCCGAATTCCGTTTGCCACCCTGTGCAAGTTGTGGAGGGAACCACCCCTGGTCTACCTGCCGTTTCAGAAACGTTGTTTGCTCGCATTGCGACAAACTTGGGCACATCGCATGAGTGTGCCGGAGCGAAGTCCCTGCCACACAATGGCAGCCTCCTATGTACCGCCGACAGAAGCCCAACCCAGGGGCTTGGCGAAAAAACAAAGGGCACCCAGAGAGAGAACCGAGGGAGTCAGCCGAGAGAGAATATCCCCAAAGAGCTGAAAGGGCGTATTCACAGAGAGCCGAGAGAGAGTATTCCCAGGAAACCGAGAGAGAGTATCCCCAGAGAGAACCCATGAGAACCTATCTCACAATGATAGGTCAGGTCCGCACAAAGCGGCCTAAAAAGCTGAAACTCACTGTCCTCCTGGAGGACTCCCCTTGCGAGCTTGAAGTCGACACGGGATCATCCCTGACGATCATCTCGTGGTCAACCATGAAAAAGGCAATTCCGAGCCTTAAGAAGCGCCAACTGTGAACACCAGACATCCTGCTACGAGACTACCAGGGGAACAGGGTCCCCATAGTGGGTCAAGGCACGTTTCGGGTCCAGTTCAAAGACATCATAGCCCAGCTGCCCGTGACCGTCACCAGCGCACCTTTACAGAGCCTCCTGGGACTGGATTGGTTCGAAGCCCTGGGGCTAGAAGTCACCGGAATCAATGCTATGGAGAACAACAGCGCTGAGGAAATTTTTAAGGAGTTCGAGGATGTGTTCAGCCCCGGCCTTGGTAAGTATGTGGGAAAGCCAATATCATTCAATCTAGATCCAAAAGTGGCGCCAATCCGACTCAAACCTAGAAGAGTGCCTTTTGCACTCCGTCCCAAGATTGACAAAGAAATCGATAAGCTCGTAGAGCAAGGGATCCTTGAACCGGTGGATCACGCGCGCTGGGAAACCCCCATCGTGACTCCAGTTAAGCCAGACGGGTCAGTCCGCATCTGCGTGGACTATAAATGCACAATTAATGTCGCCCTACAACAGAGCGCGTATCCTGTGCCCGTAGTCCAACACCTATTGCACTCGTTGGGGCCAAGAAAAATATTTGCGAAGTTAGACATGGCACAAGCGTATCAGCAGCTGCCTGTGGATAGCGCCACGGCAGAGGCCCAAACTATAGTGACGCACAGGGGTGCTTTCAAATGCAACTGGTTACAATTCGGCGTAAGCATTGCTCCAGGTCTGTTCCAAAGCGTCATGGAACGGCTTTTGCAGGTCATACCAGGAGTCGTCCCATATTTTGACGATATCTTGGTGTCGGCTGCAAATGAGGAGCAACTATTGAAACGTGTTAGAACTGTTTTGGCCAGAATCAGAGGAAAGGGTCTCCGCCTAAAAAAGGAAAAATGCCAAATTAACGTGCCTAGCATAGAATTCCTGGGGAATATAATCGATGGACTGGGTATACACCCAACATCGAAGAAAATTAAGGCGATCCAGGACGCCCCCACACCACAAAATCAGACCGAGTTGCAAGCATTCCTCGGACTTCTTAACTTCTACAGCGTTTTTCTAAGACAAAAAGCTACCATCGCTGAGCCGTTACACCGATTCCTAGCCAAGAACGCGAAATGGACCTGGGGATGCTCCGAGGCGGCCGCCTTCGCCGCAGTCAAGCGTCTGCTCACGACCGACTCTCTACTCATCCAATACAGCCAAACTCTACCACTGGTATTGACCTGCGATGCATCACCTTTCGGCGTCGGTGCAGTACTCAACCACAGAATGCCAAACGGTAACGAGGCACCCATCGTGTTCTACTCAAGGACTTTGTCATCGGCAGAACGAAACTACAGCCAAATGGACAGGGAAGCGTTAGCCGCTGTGGCTGGAGTCAAACGTTTCCACGAGTATCTCTACGGCCGCGATTTCGAACTTATCACAGACCACAAACCATTGCTGGGTCTTTTGGCGGGGAACTGCCCCACACCGGTCTCACTCTCCCCGCACATGACCAGGTGGACTGTTTTCCTGGCTGCGTATTCCTACAAGTTGATACATCGACCGGGTTCCACATTAGGGCACGCAGACGCACTCAGCCGTTGCCCACTACCAGAACTGTTAACAGACCCCACTCCCAAAATACCGGTTCTCTTGATTGACTGTTTGGACTCAGGGCCAGTTTCTTCTGTGGACTTTGCTAGGTTTTCTGCTAAGGACAACGTAATCAGACAAGTACAAACTTGGGTATGGAGGGGGTGGCCCAAAGGGAATGTGGGACCCGAATTCAAACTGTTTTGGTCTAAGCGCGATGAACTGTCGGTTTTACAAGGTTGTTTATTGTGGGGGGATCGAGTTGTTGTACCATACGCACTGCGGAGAAATGTATTAGAGGCTTTACATGTTGGGCATCCAGGGATTGTAAGGATGAAAGCGTTAGCTAGGAGTTACGTTTGGTGGCCAAACATGGACAAGGAGATAGAGGAATGGGTAGCCACTTGTGATCCGTGCCAAGAGTCCAGACCAGCCCCCCCTGAAGCGCCCGCTACGTAATGGGACAAACCGAAAGCACCCTGGTCGCGAATACACATTGATTTTACAGGGCCAGTCCAAGGGCAAACGTTTCTAATTGTTGTGGATGCATACTCCAAATGGTTGGAAGTAGTCCTGATGACTTCAATCACGGCAGAGGCAGTCATTAAGGTACTACGGCGGCTTTTCGCCACTCACGGCCTGCCCGACCTCCTGGTTTCCGACAATGGGCCCCAATTCATGGCCATGCAATTTGAAACATACTTAGCGAGTCAGGGAATTCGGCATGCCCTCGTCGCGCCATTCCATCCGGCATCGAACGGACAGGCGGAGAGAATGGTGCGATCTGCAAAAGAGGCCCTCGCTAGGATGGGCCCAGGTGATTGGCAAACACGAATCGACCATTACTTATTAATCCAGCACATTACCCCTAGTGCCACGACGGGAAGGAGCCCCGCTGAACTCCTCATGGGTCGCCGCTTACGGTCTCACCTGGACCTGCTTCACCCAAACTACTCTGCCACATCGCCCCCAGACTCCAAAAGCAAAATTCGGAATTTTAGCATAGGGGATTCAGTATACGCCCACAACTATGCAGGGGGGACGCTGTGGATTCCGGCAAAGGTAATTGGTATCACGGGTCCTCGATCACACTTGTTGGAACTAGAGGACGGTAGAAACTGGAAGAGGCACATAGACCAACTCCGAGGTTGCCTAACGCACTCCAACCTTCGATCAGCAAATGAAGACTTCATTCCATCGGAAAGTCAGCCAATACAACAACCCGAATATCCGAGCACAGAGGACTACAGCACCACGGAGCCTGAGGTGGAACCTGAGATCAACGATAGAGCGGAACAGCCTCCGAGCGAGGGGAACCTACCATTCCCTGCCAGCGAAACAGAACAAGAGAAACACGCCGATCTCACGCCCACTCCAACTCAACCCGAGCTTCGACGGTCCACCCGAGTAAGGCAGAAACCGGCATACTTACAGGATTTTGTCACTAACCGGAACACTCCATCTAAGAGGGGAGGGGTGTTAGATATTAGCATAAACCGTTGTAAGTCTCCACTCAGGTCCGCCACTAGGGCGGGAACAAGGGGGTGTTCTGATTGGACGGGAGGTGTACCCGATCCCTATAAAAGGGGAGCTACTCGACCCCAAGCCAAGCTGGATCACTACTACTACTAAATAAAGAGCTGTTGTTGTCACTATCGTCTGGAGTCTGTTCTCTCGTTGCCCGAATCCAACACAAGGGTTGATTTGGGAGTAAAGCCACAGGTGGATGGTGAATGCCACCCACCCCCCATAAGGAATAAATAGGAGCAAAAGGGGGGTGGAGTTTGCAGGAGACAATTATTTCCATTCATTAGGGTGAAGATCTGTCCTTGACTTCTTGCCAAGTAATTGCTGCTACAGCGTGGCATTTGGAAGATATTGGTGTGGCAGGAATCCAAGTCTGATGAAAGTCTGTAGTTGTGAAAGCTCATGAAAGACTGTTGGCTGGGACTTCTCTACAGACTAATTCACTTTAAACTAAATAAAAGAAGTTTTATCAGGATGAGGAGTCAGCTTCATGCTTTTGGGAAGCCTAGGTCAGAATACCAGATGAGATTATAATGAAGGCTACCTATCTGATAGGTAGAGAGTTGTAAGCATCCAATCAGCCACTAGATGATGCTAAAAAGATGGAGTTTTCCATAGCCCTATTTCCATTTTTTACACAGACTAAGTCTGACAGCACTAATTAACATATGTTATGACTGTTTGGTCTCTTTCAATAAGCATGTCGTACTAATGGATGCTATCAAATTATGTTGATCGTGACAAGGATGTGATCTCTGAATATGGGGACATTTAACTATGTAACATCTGACAGACGAGCCAAATGAAAAGTTACAGATTGAGATGCCATTTTTCCAATTAGCGAAATTAATGGATACTTAGCTGCCTTCAATGGCGTCACCATCAGAGTCGTAGCAGACACAACGAAATCTCCAGCAGGGTCTCTCGAGCTTTGTTCTTTCAAAGTTCTTTCTTTCAAAGAACTCATTTGTGATTTGGTTCCTAATTTGACAGGTAGAACGGGCATAACTTATTATACTTGATGTTTTTTAGTTACATGATATGGAATCAATCAGCAGTAGTGTCTGGTGGACTTGTGAACTCTCGCCAGTTATTAATGATTGAGTCTATGAGTTCACACTGTTGTCTAGGTAAAAGGTAAAGGTTCCCCTCACACATATGTGCTAGTCATTCCCGGTGGTGTTCATCTCCGTTTCAAAGCCAAAGAGCCAGCACTGTCCAGAGATGTCTCCATGGTCATGTGGCCAGCATAACTAAATGCCGAAGGCGCATGGAACACTGTTACCTTCCCACCAAAGGTGGTTCTTATTTTCTACTTGCATTTTTAAATGCGTTTGAACTGCTAGGTTGGCAGAAGCTGGGACAAGTAATGGGAGCTCACTTTGTTATGTGGTGCTAGGGGCGTTCACCAGGCCCAGTAGCCAGCCTCGTGTCACCTCCCAGGATGCCAGTACCAGCCAGGAGGGACACGGGTCCATGGAACATGTGGTGGGTCGCAGCCGTCCACGTAACCTGTCCAAATCCTCGGGGGCAACAGAGTCAAACTCCTCCCAGAATGGTCTCACAAGACTCACTGTTGACAGCTCCCCTGAATAGAATAGAATAGAATAGAATAGAATAGAATAGAATAGAATAGAATAGAATAGAATAGAATAGAATTCTTTATTGGCCAAGTGTGATTGGACACACAAGAAATTTGTCTTTGGTGCATATGCTCTCAGTATACATAAAAAGACGATACATTTGTCAAGAATCATAAAGTACAACACTTAATGATAGTTATAGGGTACAAATAAGCTATCAGGAAACAATCAACATTAATATAAATCGTAAGGATACAAGCAACAAAGTTACAGTCTTGCAGTCATAAGTGGGAGGAGATGGGTGATAGGAATGATGAGAAGACTAACAGTAATAGCAATGCAGCCTTAGTGAATAGTTTGACAGTGGTGAGGGAATTATTTGTTTAGCAGAGTGATGGCATTCAGGGGAAAAAACTGTTCTTGTGTCTAGTTGTTCTATTGTGCGGTGCTCTATAGCGTCGTTTTGAGGGTAGGAGTTGAAACAATTTATGTCCAGGATGTGAGTGGTCTGTAAATATTCTCACAGCCCTCTTTTTGACTTGTGAAGTGTACAGGTCCTCAGTGGAAGGCAGGTTGGCAATAATTGTTCTAATTATCCTCTTATGTCTGTGTCTGTCTTGCTGGGTTGCACAACCAAATGAGACAGTTATAAAGGCGAAGATGACAGACTAATAGAACGACTATGGCAAAAGAAAGCAAAGGTAGTACTGATAATCATAAGTGCTTTGAGTGCAATTGGATCACCACTTGAATACCATGAACTTTGACAAATTCACATCAATCAATTGCAAAAGGCAGCTTTACTTCGAACAGCTTACATCCTGCAACTAGACCTCTAACACCATCAAACCTCCACATCTGCCTATCTTGGGAAGGACTCCATAGGTGGACAAAAAAATGCCAAAATCCAGTCTGAACATCTGGCTGGCTATGTGACAACCATAATAATAATTAATCTTACAAGGCTATTATTCTGCCATAAATATGGCAAATTGTTTCCATATGGAATCCAATTCAACAACGTGGCAAAGTGAGAAAGGAATTCACGTTTGCATCTGTTTGAATTAGAGCAATGCCCAGTATTTACATCTGTTCCAAACAAAGTCACCTCGTGATTCCAGCAAAGTGAAGATGTTGTTCAACAATATCTCCTTATTTCCTGGGAAAATTGGATTATTGTCCAATTATTCTTTGCGCCAGTCCTTTGGTTCCTGTACTTTGCCATCATTCAGTCTCATAAGTTTAATGAAGTGATGCCCCAATGCAAAGAAGATGTCGAGCTCTGGAAAGAGTGTGGAGAAGAGTAACAAAGATGATTAGGGGGCTGGAGGCTAAAACATATAAAGAACGGTTGCTGGAATTGCATATGTCTAGTTTGATTAAAAGAAGGTGACATGATAGCAGTGTTCCAATATCTCATGGGATGCCCCAAAGAAGAGGGAGTCAAGCTATTGTCCAAAGCACCTGAAATGGGTGGAAAATAACCAAGGAGAGAAGCAACCTAGAACTAAGGAGAAATTTCCTAACAGTGAGAAGAATTAACTAGTGAAATGGCTTGTCTTAAATTAGCCATACCCTTCTCAAAAACCGCAGGTTTACCCGAATTCATCACTTGCACCATCAGTGATCTGCATCCTTCAGAACCAAGTGAAATTTGGATGGACATAGAACATAGAATAATAGAGTTGGAAGTGACCTTGGAGATCTTCTAGTCCAACCCCCTGCTTATGCAGAAGACCTTATGCCATTTCAGACAAATATTTGCCCAGTCTCTTTTTAAAAACCTCCAGTAATGGAGCACACACAACCTTTGAAGTCAAGCCATTTTGTAGGTTGGTTGCTCTCATCGTTGGGAAATTTCTCCTTAGTTCTAGGTTGCTTCTCTCCTTGGTTAGTTTCCTTCCATTGTTTCTCATCTTGCCTGTTGGTGCTTTGGAAACTAGTTTGAACTCGACTTTGTAGGCGCCCGTTAAATATTGGAACAGTCTATCACATCTCCCCTAGTCCTTCTCTTCATTAAACTAGAAATACCCAACTCCTCCAACCTTTTTTCGTATGTTTTAATCACCAGCCCCTAATCATCCATGTTTCTCTTTTCTGCACTCTTCCCAAAGTCTATATTGCAGTGATGAGAACTGAATGACACAGTGCTTAGACTTATATACTGCTTCAACAGGCTTTACAGCCCTGTCTAAGCAATTTAAAGAGTCAGTATATTTTCCCCAATAATCTGGGTCCTCATTTTACTGACCTCCGAAAGATGGAAGGCTGAATCAACCTTTTGAGCTAGTCAGGATCGAACTCCTGGCAGTCAGCAGAATTAGCCTGCAATACTGCATTTTGACCACTATGCTACCATGGCTCTTTAATATAATCTGACATCCCCATATAGGGAAATCACTGTTGAGGAAACTTTTTTAAAAATCAAAAAAGAGGGTGAAAATCTGGGTGCGTCTCATACACTGAATACAGCCATTTTTTGCCTCCTGAAACCCCGTCCACTTTTGAAAAATGGCCGTGCATAGCCTTTAGGAGGCTTATAGAGTGCTCCTGGGGGCTGGGGAGGGCAAAAATGAGAGAGAAACATACAGAGTTTTGCTCATTTTTGCCCCACCAGCCCCCAGAAGCACTCTATAAACCCCCTAAAGGCTATGCATGCCCTTTTTTTGACAAAAAAAAAAAACATTTTGGGGAGGTCTCCAGAGTGCAAAAACTTTTTTTAAAATTTGCCTCTTCAAAATCTTGGTACGTCTTATACTCTGAAAAATATGGTAATTACTTTATAGCAGTATTGCTATAAATACTACAAAAAATCCAGATAAAGCCCAATAATCTTTATCTGGATTTTTGCAGGCTAGGCCTGGTAGCTGTAATGTAATTGGGCTTCTACATTTACTCCATGTAGTATTTCTGATGGTTTCTTCTGATATTCAAATCAATGTTTCTAAAGTTGCAATCTATAAAATTGAAAAACCATCAACACTCTTGGTGGTCTCTGCTATTGATGTTAAAGAGACGTTTCTATGAAAAAATATTTGGGGGCTGGTTTCAGGCAGGAGAGATCAGAAATTTAACTGATCAGAATTTCAATTCTATCTTCCAAGACCCCCCTAGGTTTGGGTTTCTGTCTTTCTGAGGCTCTGAAGAAGCCACAAATGAGTTTTCAAGAGCCTCATTCATCGCAAGGAGCATTTGTTAAAACTCAGCATGTGCCTTCTTCCCAAGAAATGAGTAGGCTGCAGTTTTGAAGATCCAATGATTAATTTCATTTCAGCACAAGGAGAAGCACGCTTGCATTCTCTTTTTCTGGAAGGCAGCCAAAGCAAGAATTCATGCAGGAGAAAAGTCAGGATGACAGGTTGGACAGGAGGCTGATGCTGGGCTTCCACCAAGTTAGGGGGACAGTATGGCATGAAAAGGTCAGCGAGACAAGCGGATGCAGCCATCAAACTCCACTGAAAGAAACACGGCTTTGGGAAAAAAACTAGGATTCTAAAGGAGCAGTGCAACTGCCTGGCCATTAGCTTCATTCACAATCGCCATCTGTAAGAATATTGCCCAACAATGGTGTGATACAACAGAGCAATCAAGGGGAACAATTGCTGTGATGCCTCAACCAACATGTTACTTTACTTTCCGATGAAAGATCAGAGTGCAAAGAAGATAAAATAGCTTCCTTCTCCCTGCTGAAGATAAGCAGGCCCATTTCTGGGAAACAGACGGGAAGAGTTTTACACTGTATTCTTCCAGAATGTTTTGTTTTGATGTTCTGTTTTGCTTTGTTTTGTTTTACAGCATCCCAGACTGGTGTTCAGCTCTAATACATCTGACAGGTCCCCTTGGCACTAATCAAATCCAACCTTGCTTACTATTGTGGGAAGTTAGCACCACCCCTCCCCTAGAAAAATGAAATATTTTAGGAAATATTAAAAGGGCAGAATATTTCCCCTAAAAGGGAGGCAGAAACTCACCCCCCCCCATTAAGGCCTGAGCCAGTGTATTCTACATAACAAAGATCTACCTCCTTCAGGCAGAGCCATAGTAGGAATCCCGAAGCCCTTTTATTACATCATCACCCTACAAGAGTCAACCAAGCCTAGGACTCCAAAGACAACCTACAAAGTTAACCCTGCATGGCCCCATGGGAGTTTGACAACCAATCGGAATACTAGCTCAAATACAAAAGCCCAGAGAGGGCATAAAACCCAGGCCCTCTCAGCATCTCTTCTCTTTTTTCTTCACCCAACATCTTCAAGGCATGTGATCCTGTCCACTATTAAAACCATCTGTCCAAGCAGCCTCCATGTTTCCAGTGTCTTTTTCCCAACTTGGAACTGAACCCAGAAGGATGTTTCTTCCAACACTAGTTTTAAGAGTAACAAAAGCTGACCTTCAAAGCTAGACTTAACGTCAAAAGTCAAAAACAATAGACCCATAATGCTGTGCTGATCAGTGCTCTTCCAATTGGCACATTAAAAATTAAGCACATTAGTTCTCTCAGATGAAACTTACCATTTTAGAATATTAAACCTTCTTATGAATGTGAAAGTGCTTCTTTGGAGACTTGGAATGAAAGAAATGTGTAAAAATAAATAAAAAATATATAAAAAAATAAAAAAAGATATACAAAAATCTTGAAACTCCAGAAGCAGTACAGATATCATGCCCCAGCATATAGGTTTTATATACTGTTGTTGCTCTCTAACCCATCTAGTGGCCGGAGGGACAATGTACCCGAACATATGGTCTTTATGTACTGTTGTTGCTCTCTAGTACCATCTAGTGGCTGGAGAGACAAATGCCAAGTATATTGTTTGAAGCTGACTCATCCCTTTACCCATCAGCCTATGATCTCAAACCAAATGCATGCTGGGAAACCAGTCTCCATTTCTTTTAGCATTTGGAGAAGGCAGAAGCACAAAGAAGAATCCATCTTAATCTGTGTCACATAGTCATCCAAGGACAAGCCCACATCCCACACACAGAGCATCGCTGGTGAGATTTAAATTGTATTTATTAATTGTTATGTTCAGCCGTAACTCAATACTGTCTTATCTTGCATTTGGTTCTCATTGTATGTATCCCTATTTTACCCAGTTTCACCATATCCTGTTCTTTCAATAAAGCATTCAGATGTACGTAAACGGTTTGTCTTATTGGAGGATAGGTGGGTTTAGCTGCATGTCAGGTTGCACGCAGACTAACATGTAGTGGGGACAGAACAGCAGAGAAGAGCAACAAAGATGATTAGTGGCCTGGGACCTAACCTATAAAGAAAGATTTCAGGAATTGGGTATGTCAAGTTTAATGAAAAGAAGGACTAGAGGTCACATGACAGCCATATTCAATAATTGAGGGGCTACCGCAAAGAAGAGGGGATCACCCTATTCTCCAAAGCACCAGAAGGTAAGATAAGAAGCAATGGATGGAAAATAATCAAAAAGAGAAGCAACCTAGAACTAAGGGGAAATTTCTTGACAATTAGAACAATTAACCTGTGGAACAACTTGCCTTCAGAAGTTGTGGTACTCCAACACTGGAGGTTTTTAGGAAGAGATATAGGTAAGTAAAGCCCAGGGGCGGGTGGGTGGGCCCACCTGATTGTCAGAGTGATCCAGTCCGAAACGGCGGAATCCCACCTCTGATGTAACATCTCTAGATGATTTTGTCTTGATTTTTATGCAACAGTTCATCACTTACTTAGAAAGTTGGGATCTCCCCCCCCCCCCCAAATATTCCCCACTAGACCTTCCAAACTCTTGGTTGTTCACCATTGACCAGGGCATTTTGTTAATATTTCTCCTAAAATTCAGCAATGAGAACGCAACCTAGTACTCCAGATGTGTTCAGTTGTTTTTGATATTGACAAAATAATTATCTTGCTACAATCTGACATTACTTTCTTTGGTGAATGTGTGTGTGTGTGTCTCTGTGTGTGTTTTTTGGCACAAAGTTGACTCACTTTCACTTATCATGATCCACAGACATTCGCAGTGACTTTTGGGGGAGCAGCTCAAACTCAACTTCTTCATTTTTCTCCTCAACCTATTCTGCCCAGGTGCACCAAGTGGCGAAGTGAAGCTGCAGATTGCTGCACCAGGCAACACAAATTGCAAAAACACAGATGGGAAGCAACATTTAGATTATTTGTATTCCGCGCAGTAGCGTAAACTGATTTACAGTTCCTGGCAGAGTCAGATTAATTTTTATTACATGAACCAAGATCCTAAAATCCTATTAACCTCAGAGGCAGGATAACTCCTCATAATTTGTGAAGAATAGAGTTTTCAAAGTAACCTAACTACAAGTTGATTTTTTTTTTCCTTTTCAGCTACTGTAAAATAAAGTCTAGCATTATGGAAATGAACATTTTCCCCCAACACTTAATTTCAAATTGCATATCTGGGCAAATAGGCTAATGTAGAAAATCCTGAAGGCTAGTTTAAATCGCTGGCATCCATGTGCCCTTACCCATTTTGGAGACATTGAACTGAACTGCAAGTTGACAAGTTACAAAGATGTCAATGGCTGCCAGGGTGGGGGAAAATACACCACACTCCAAAATCTAAATGCAAACTAAAATGCTGAATCCAAAGGGCCAAATATACCACATTTTTTGCTCCATAAGACATACTTTTTTTTCTCCCAAAAGCAGGTGGAAATGTCTGTGCATCTTATGAAGTGAATATTGCCGAAGCCCAGCCCATCCGCCTTCCTCACCCATCATCTGCTTTTGGCCTTCACGCATCCCATTTTTTGCCTTCCCGCACTTTATTTTCAGCCTCTGCGTGCCCCGTTTTTGGCCTCCACATGTCCCATTGTTGGCGGAAACCTTCAAACTAGTTATATGAGTAAATCTAAATATTAAGAGTATTTAGTATGTTATGTACTTTAGTACAATGGCCATCAACCTTTTGGGCACAATGGGACCAGTTCTGTGAAGAGATATTTTTCCACGGACCGGAGGAGGTGTGATTTCATGTGCTGCCTGCATCCCATGGATGGAGCTTCATTTGTTTCCATGGCCCAGTTTCTGGCATGTTGTGGCCCACTGCCAGTCCATGGATCAGGCATTGGGGACCCCTGCTTTAGTAGCAAAGCAGCAATAGCATTTAGACTTATATACCATCTTACAGTTTTTTACAGCCCTCTCTAAGCAGTTTACAGAGTCAGCCTCTTGCCCACCCACAACAATCCGACTTCTCATTTTACCAACCTCAGAAGGATGGAAGGCTAAGTCAACCTTGAGCCTGGTGAGATTTGAACTGCCAAATTGCAGGCAGCCAGCAACCAGCAGAAGTAGCCTGCAGTACTGCACTTTAACCACTGCACCACCATACATATAAGTATATAAGAGGTGTAGTATAAACTTGTCTATTCTATATAGAGAAAAATATTAGTGTGTGGAAGAGAGAAAATTTCCAGTTTCCTTCCTTTTCTATAAATTCTTTTTTTAAGTTTGCCGTCTCAAAGGAATGACGTCTTCCCCACTTTGAGGAATTAAACTAATAAGTTTTCAGCGTAGAAATGAATTGAACCCTGCTAATAAATAGAAGTGACACACTCTTTGTTTAGGGCAATTTAAATAAATGTCATGCAAATCAAACTATAAATTCACGGAGCATTCCCTGCGGGATGGGATTTCAATAAAGATGTTGGCATAAATCAGTCTTTTTCTTGATGCATAGGAGTCCACTTCAGGAAAAGAAAAAGAGAGAGAGAAAAAAATCAGCAAAAAATAAATCTTAAAAAAATAATGCTTGAATGATTCTTGGTGAGGTGGAACAGAGCTAACATCCACCGAAGCCAGCAAAGGATGGCACACATTTCACTGATAGGGACTTTATAAAGTTCCATTTAAAACAGGCTGTCCGGCCTCTGTAACTGCTAATATCATGTGGCAGCATAAATAGAAAGGTTATTAATATTTTAAAAATCTAATTTTCTCTACATTACAGTGGTAATGAATTTTGATATGACTCAGGTGCTGGCAAGACCAGATTATGACATCTTTAATGCTGAACAATCAGATGGTTGATGGGACGCATTTGGAGTCCGAGGCAGTTGGGTTGTAAGCCTGCTGTTCCCCCACTAAACAGGATGGTGAAGAAATGTCTTAAATGTTTTTGTTCTCTCCCTCTCCCTCCCTCCCTCCCTCTCTCTCCCTCCCTCTCCCTCCCTCTCCCTCCCTCCCTCCCTCCCTCTGTGTGTGTGTGTGTCTATACATATACATGCACTCACACACACACACACACACACACACACACACACACAAACACATTATAAACAGCGGACTATAAATTTATATATATAGTCCCAGCTGATCAGCTGGGTCTTCTTTTGTTGCTCTGAACTGGAGAATGGAGCTGGAAAGCAGATTAGTGGGGTGGGGAGGAAGTGGGGATTTTCTGTTTCTGTTTCTGTTTTATTGGATTTATATGCCGCCCTTCTCCCAAAGGACTCAGGGCGGCGTACAGCATTAAAAAACACATATTACAAAACTTAAAAGAAAATTAGAAACAATCCAAGAAACAAACCAAATTAATATAACACTAACATTTTAAAAATTAGATAAAATTAACAGGCCAGGCCGGCTTGCTGGAAAAGCCAACTTTTTAGGGCGCGTCGGAAGGACTGGAGGTCGAGGATTATGCGAAGCTCCGGGGGCAGCTCATTCCAGAGGGAAGGCGCTCCCACACAGGTTGCTAGCTGACACTGTCTGGCCGACGGCACCCTGAGGAGGCCAACTCTAAAAGTTAAAAAGAAATTAAATACATATCCCCCCCCAAAAAAAAACACCTGAATTTATAAGACAATACATTTAAAAATGAGTTAAAATTGACAGGCCAGGCCGGCTTGCTGGAAAAGCCAACTTTTTAGGGCACCTCGGAAGGACCGGAGGTCAGGGATTATGCGAAGCTCCAGGGGCAGCTCATTCCAGAGGGAAGGTGCTCCCACAGAGAAGGCTCCCCCCTGGGGGTCACCAGCCAACACTGTCTGACCGACGGCACCCTGAGGAGGCCAACTCTATGGGATCTTACTGGACGGTGGGAGGCTACTGGTGGCAGTAGGTGGTCTTGCAGGTACCCTGGGCCTAAGACATGGAGCGCTTTAGAGGTCATAATTAATACATTGAATCGCACCCGGAAAACAACTGGCAACCAGTGCAGGCTGCCTAAAAGGGGTGTAACATGGGAGCACCTAGGTACCCCCATGAAAACCTGCGCGGCCGCATTCTGGACCAGCTGAAGCCTCCGGGTGCTCTTCAAGGGCAGCCCCATGTAGAGCATTGCAGTAGTCCAGGCGAGAAAGGACGAGGGCATGAGTGACTGTGCACAGAGCATCCCGATTCAGGAAGGGGCGCAACTGACGAACCTGGTAAAAGGCCCCCCTGGTCACGGCCATCAGGTGTTCTTCTAAACTAAGCCACGTATCCAGGAGGACTCCCAGATTGCGAGCCTTCTCTGAGGGAGCTAAAATTTCTCCCCCTATCGTCAAAGATGGAACAAGATGTACAAATCGGGATGACGGAAACCACAGCCACTCAGTCTTGGAGGGATTGAGCTTGAGCCTGTTCCTCCCCATCCAGATCCGCACAGCTCCAGGCATCAGGACATCACGTCGAGGGCATCGTTTGGGTGGTTTGGGTAGAGATGAAAAGTTGGGTATCATCAGCATATTGATGATACCGTACCCCAAAACCACGGATGATCTCGCCCAGTGGTTTCATGTATATGTTGAACAGGAGGGGTGAGAGAACCGACCCCTGGGGCACCCCACAAGTGGTGCGCCTGGGGGTCGATCTCTGCCCTCCAGTCAACACAAACTGCGACCGATCCGACAGGTAGGAGGAGAACCACCGTAAAATGGTGCCCCCCTCTCCCAACCCCCCGAGTCGTCGCAGTAGGATACCATGGTCAATGGTATCGAAAGTCGCCGAGAGGTCTAATAGGACCAGGACAGAGGAGCAACCCCTGTCCCGGGCCTGCCAGAGATCATCGACCAACACGACCAATGCCGTCTCCGTGCTGTACCCGGGCCTGAAACCCGACTGAAATGGATCCAGGTAGACAGCTTCATCCAGGTACTGGGGAAGCTGACGTGCTACCACACTCTCGACAACCTTTGCTACAAAGCGAAGGTTGGAGACCGGACGAAAGTTGGCTAAAGAAGCTGGGTCCAGAAAGGCTCCTTAAGGAGGGGTAGATAGATAGATAGATAGATAGATAAAGAGATAGAGAGATAGAGATTGAGATTGAGATAGAGACAAAGAATTGAGGCCTTTGAACTATGGTGTTAGAGAAGGCTCTTGTGAGTCAAACTGGTCAGTCCTAGAGGAGATCAACCCTGACTGCCCTTTAGAAGGCCCGATCCTGAAGATGAAACTCAAATACTAGTGAGAAGGAAGGACTCACTGAAGAAGAGCCTAATGCTGGGAAAGATGGAGGGCAAAGGAAGAAGAGGACGACAGAGAATGAGGTTGGTGGACAGAGTCACTGAAGCAGTCAGCATAAGCTTAAATGGACTCCGGAGGATGGCAGAGGACAGGAAGGCCTGGAGAAACATTGTCCATGGGGTCAGGGTGGGTCGGACACGACTTCGTGACTAACAACAACACATTTTTTAAAAAAATAAACCTAAACTTACCCTGTCTATGGAGATTCTCAGTCATCCAGGTCATGGTTGTTTCAAGAGACAACTGGACTTTCTGGTTTTTCTTTGAAGACGTTTTGCTTCTCATTCAAGAAGCTTCTTCAGCTCTGACTGAATGGTGGGGAATCGAAGGATTTATACTCCTTATGACCAGCTTTCTGCAAAGAATATAAATCCTTCCATTTCCCACCATCCAGTCAGAGCCGAAGAAGTTTCTTGGATGAGAAGTGAAATGTCTTCAAAGAAAAAAAAAGTACATCCAGGTGCCTCTTGAAAAAAAAGCACATTGGGGCCAAACTTTCCCTGCTTTTTTCCAATTTTTATGTCCTGAAAAAACAATTTCTTCCTTTCAGATTTGTTTTAATTTGTTTTTTTAATGATTTGACAGCTATTTTGATTGACTGTCACCGCTATCTACAATTCTTACTGGCAAAGGTTGTTTTGATTTGAGTGGCTATCATCCATATGAAACAGATATAAACCAATATTTTAGCATTCAACAGTTTTCTTCTGATTTCTGACTGAGATTATTTTCTATAAAATGCATTTTCTACAGCCTTCCAGTGCATTGGTTATAGATAAAATATACTGATAATGGAGCACCAATTGTCTGCATAATCTTGACCAAAAAATTGACTGCCTATCAAACTAAAAAACAAACTTAAGACATTTTAAGTTATAAGGTGACCAACCGTCCTCCTTTAGGGAGGACAGTCCTTCTTTTGTAAGTTCTGTCCTCCCTCGAAAAGTGTCCTCCTACATGTCCTCCTTTTTGATATTTGAAGGCTAATCTGTTGCGCGTTATGTGACGTATTTTATTAAACAGTTTTTAATGGTGTTTTTTTTTACTTCATCGCAAGTATATTGAACAGATATTGAATCTTGTGTTGAATTTTTATCTAAAGAAATTCTAGACATTAAAATAGACGACAATAGTCTCTTTGAAGAAATTAGAAGACTGAATGTATATTTAAATTCTGAAAAATTAATACAATGGGAAAATCAACATGTTGAAATTGATAAAAGATGGGTGGATATTTTCAGCCATTTCAAAAATGAACATATTCCATGTGAACATTTATTTATACTTGTTTGATTTACGTTGTGCTGCCCTGGAACTAATGCAGCAGTTGAAAGAGTTTTTTTCAATTGCCAATGATTTTTCGACAAGTGAGAAATCTAGCTGCAGCACTTGCCGTTAAATTCAATATGAAGGATATTTCTTGTTCAGATATTTCCAATATATTGTTAGAAGATGATACATTGACAAAAAATATTAATTCAATGGAAAAGTACTCATTTAAATAATAATTAACAGGCATGTAAGCATAATTACAATATAAAATGTTGCAAATGTTTTATTATGCATATATCATATTTTAGTGTATTATTGTTGCAATGAATAAAATATTTCTTTTATTTACGATATATTTTTTCCAATTTATTTGTCCTCCTTTTCATTGTAAAAAAGTTGGTCACCTTATAAGTTAGTTATTCCATTTGTTCCCCTACACAGTCAACAAAAACTCAATGCAAGAATACACAATTTTCCCAAAATATATAGACAGAAATAAAAGTCCTAAAATAAAGAAAGCCATCTTGGTATATTGGTTAAAATATGAGATTAGAATCTAGGACAGCAATGGCGAACCTTTTTTGGCTAGTGTGCCATAAGTGGAGGGAGCGCAGGGTGGTTGTGTGCAGGCATGCATCACCCATAATGCAATGCACGACCACCCCCCAGTGCGCATGCACGCACTACAGGTGTGACCCCCCCCATTTTTGCATGCGTTTTTCGCCCTCCACAGGCTCCAGAGGCTTTATAGGAGCATGGGGAGAGTGAAAACAGCCTCCCCCACCCCCCTGGAAGCCCTCCAGAGGCTTCAGGGACCTTCAGGAGGCTTCCCTGAAGCCTCCGAAGCAGTCAAAACGACCCTCCGAGCAAACCGGAAGTGACTTCCAGTTTGCTCAGAGGGTCGTTTTAAGTGCTCCGAAGGCTTCATGGACCTTCAAGAGGCTTCCCTGAAGCCTTCGGAGCGCTCAAAACGACCCTCTGAGCAAACCAGAAGTCCATTCCCGAACTTCTGGTTTGCCTGTAGGGCCGTTTTTTTGTGCTCCGGAGGCTTCAGGGAAGCTCATGAAGCCTCCGGAGGGCCTCCGGGGGGGGGGGGAGGCTCTTTTCACCCTCCCCAGGCTCCTATAAAGTCTCTGGAGCCTGGGGAGGGTGAAAAATGGCTTTAAAAAAGGGTGAACTCAGCTGGCCAGCACGCACATGCATGCTGGCCAGCTGTCAGGGCAGCGCCTCACGTGCCCTGACAAATGGCTCCACGTGCCACCTGTGGCACATGTGCCATAGGTTCGCTATCACTGATCTAGGAGAACATGAAGTCTAGTTCTGCCTTTGGCATTAACTTAGCTTATATTATATGTATTGCTAAACTTAGCTGCATGATTTTGGGATATTCACTCTCAGCCTAGGAAGAAAGTACTAGAAAGTTACTTTTAAAAATATGGCTAAGAAAACCAGTGACGTGTGGTGAGCTTTACGGCTGGTGAGGCTGCTGACGTCATCAGCGTGAGCCGCGGTCCCCTTCATGTTGACTCAGGAAGGAGGGGAATGGGACCACATCAGCCTCCCTCCTGCGCACGTCCCATTCCCCGCCTTCCTAAGTCAACATGAAGGGGACCACGGAGCACGCTCCGCAGGACAGCAGCTCACACTCCGCGATCCCCTTCATGTTGACTTAGGAAGGCGGGGAATGGGACATGCGCAGGAGGGAGGAATTCCCCTCCTTCCTGACTCCTGAGTCAACATGAAGGGGACCACGGAGCGCGCTCCGTGGGACCGCGGCTCACGCTGCATGATCCCTCCTCCGCGATCCCTCCAGCCTCCCTCCTGCGCACGTCCCATTCCCCGCCTTCCTAAGTCAACATGAAGGGCACCATGGAGCGCGCTCCGCAGGACCACGGAGCGCGCTCTACGGGACCACGGAGCATGCTCCGCGGGACCACGGAGCGCGCTCCACGGGACCATGGAGCACGCTCTGCGGTCCCCTTCATGTTGATTTAGGAAGGCGGGGAATGGGACATGCACAGGAGGGAGGCTGAGGCTAGAGGAGCCTCCTGCACACGTGGTCCCATTCCCCTCCTTCCTGACTCCTGAGTCAACATGAAGGGGACCACGGAGCACGCTCCGCGGTCCCCTTCATGTTGACTTAGGATGGCGGGGAATGGGACGTGTGCAGGAGGGAGGCTGAGGCTAGAGGAGCCTCCTGCACACGTGGTCCCATTCCCCTCCTTCCTGACTCCTGAGTCAACATGAAGGGGACCACAGAGCACTCCCATTCCTGACCACGTGTGCAGAAGGCTCCTCAGCGCCTTTTCCCTTTTCCCTTTTTTTTTTAATTTTCATGATGAGAGCGGTGTGGCTCTGCCTCCCCTGACCGCACGTCCCTAAAGAAAACTACTGGACTTATTCCTGAAGTCATCAGGAGTTAGAGTTGACTCAATGGACCAACAATTGAAAACATAATCTGATATAAAAATCAAAAGCCATTCATATAATCATCATCATCATCTTTTTCTTCTAAGGACTCCCTAATCCCTTGCAGGGTGGAATCTGGACAACTGAAAGGAGCTAGCAGAGTGTTTAATGACTGCATGCCCTTCCTGTGGCCATGTGGAGTTTTGTTCAGCAGATATATTCTCATTGTGCCCAGGGAGAGAAATATCTGCCTCTACCTAGGATTGAACTCACAGCCTCCTGATTGTGAGGTGAGAGCCCCACCTTTAGACCACTGTACCACTCTGTTCATATAATCTTCATGTCTACCTTTGTTACTTCACCATGAAATTGATCTTAACCTACATAAAAGATTCTGTAAGGTGCATTTTTGTTGCTTATTTAATAAACTTCTACTGTATCTAATAAAATTATTATTTGTGCTTTACGGTTCTGAACACATACACAATTACAATAATATTCATTCTAACATGGAATAGGATTGGTTTAAAACCATATTTCCCATACTAAAATGTTTTTGTTGCAATCCGCAGTGAGAATATGTTTTTGATCGTTTTACCAGAATTCTAGGGATGCAGTGGCTCAGTGGCTAAATTGCTGAGTTTGTCAATCAGAAAGGTCAGCAGTTCGGCCATTCGAATCCCTAGCACCGTGTAGATAAATAGAAAACAAGGAAGGAAACTCAGAGAGCACTCATTTCAACCGCCATAATACACGGAGAAACTCAAGGTAAACCGCTCCAAACTCAATTGCAGAAAATACGACTTCAGAAACAGAGTGGTCAATGCCTGGAATGCTCTACCTGACTCCATTGTTACAAACTCCCATAGGTTCAACCTTAAACTGTCTACCGTGGACCACACCCCATTCCTAAGAGGTCCGAAAAGGGGGCATGCATAAGCGCCCCAGCGTGCCTACTGTCCCAACTGCTCCAGAAGGGCTTCATCTAAACCCTGGGAATCACATTGAATGGCCTCATTTCTCAGGGAGGCCATATATTGGCTGATTGATTCCCCCTCACATTGAGTGCATTGGTGAAATGCATGACGCCTAGCAATACGAGAGGGTGGTTAGTGGCCTTTCAACTTTGTTATCAGAGTCTCCCAAGGAATGGAGTGAACCGGGGCTGGAGCTGACAGCGCTCTGGCTGTGGAGAACATCTCCAGCCTGCAGGAACTTAGAAAAAATCTGTGTTTTTGCTCCTCCGAGATTCCTGCATAGTCAGTCACTTTCAGGAAACATTCAAAACATTCAATGAATGCATTCCAGGATTCCTGCCCTGGCACAAAAGCGGCAAACTGGGTCGCTGCTGCCATAGCCAAAATTTGATATTTCTGAGGTAATTAATTCTTTGTATGGTCAGAATATGCTATGAGGTGGGTTTTTTTTTTTTAGAAATATCCCACCCTCATCGCCAGTATTTTATTCTGAGCCACTGAGGAGACGATAGCCAATCAAATAGTAACTGCTTCATTGAACTCAACCACTAACAAGAACAATTTCAGAACCTCTGACAGCTTTTTATACCGGAGCTGTCAGAGTAACAACCAATCATCTGTTTGCGATTCTCCCGCCAGCTGGCTGCCATTTTATAGCCAATGGGTTTGCTTCTTTCCTTGACTGACACCCCATGAGGACTTAACACCCTCTGTTCTACTACCCCCATTTATTCGTATTAATTTCCTTTGTTCATGTCCATGTCCATACTTATGCTTGCTATCTTGTACATGCTTGACAAACAAACAAAATAACTAACTAACTAACTAACTAAATAAATAAATGAATAAAATAGATAACCCCCCCCAAAAAAAATGTGAATAGAATTTAGTCAGTTTGTACTCGCTGAAGTTCTGGACCAATGTAAGTAACCAATGTAACTGGAACAATGTAATGTTATGGTATGGACATAGCCAGGTCAACAGGTGGGATCAGGACGGAGGGGAGCGGAGTGGTGGTGGTGGTGGGAGGAAATACCATTCCTACAAGGGGAATTCCAATTGCGACGGTCGTAGGGAGGGGCGGGCACGAGGACACTAGAAGAACATACAGTCGGTTGGGAGACCGGGGCCGCTGGATATGCCCGGTCGATTGTACCAACCCCCGCAGGCTAGGTGGACAGGATCGGCAGAGCCTGGGCCTTAGGCTGATGTTATGTAATGCGAGGTCCTGGTTCAATGGGGAGCTAAGGGCGATGAAACGCCTTAGGAGACGCCTAGAGAGCAAGTGGAGGTCCTCCCGCTCCGAATCCGACCGAGCACAGGTAAGAGCCTATGTAAGGACTTACCTTGTGGCAATAAGAGTGGCCAAACGTCAGTATTGTGCCACCCTTATAGCGTCCGCAGAGAACCGCCCTGCCGCCCTGTTTTGGGTGACCCGCTCCCTTTTGTCACAGGGGCAGCGGGACCCCCCATTGCTGGGCCGGGCAGAGGAATTTGGAGAGTTCCTGCAGGATAAAATCGATCGGATCCAAAGGGGATGGACCCACCTCAGTGCTCCAGTGGGGACGTCCGAGGCTAGTCTTGAGAGACCATGCTGGGAGGAGTTTGACCCTGTTGTCACCGAAGATTTGGACAGGTTGCGCGGGCGACTGCGAGCCACCACATGTTTATTGGACCCGTGTCCCTCCTGGTTGGTACTGGCCTCCTGGGAGGGCTCACGAAGCTGGCTACTGGGGCTGGTGAACGCTTCGCTGGGTGAGGGCCTTTTACCAACCGCCTTGAAAGAGGCGGTGGTGAGGCCCCTGCTCAAGAAGCCTTCTCTGGACCCAACGGAGCTAGCAAATTACCGTCCTGTCTCCAACCTTCCTTTCTTAGTGAAGGTTGTTGAGAGTGTGGTGGCTCAGCAGTTTCCGCGCCACCTGGAGGAAGCTGATTATCTAGACCCACGCCAGTCCGGCTTCTGACCCGGTCACAGCACGGAGACAGCCTTGGTCGCGTTGGTGGATGATCTCTGGAGGGCAAAGGATGGGGGTTGTTCCTCCATCCTTGTCCTATTAGACCTCTCGGTCGCCTTCGATAGCATCGACCATGGTATCCTATTGCACCGTCTGGAGGGGTTGGGGGTCGGGGGCACCGTATTACGATGGTTCCGCTCCTACCTCTCTGGCCGGACGCAATGTGTGTTGGCAGGAGAGGAGAGGTCGACCGCGAGGCCCCTTATCTGTGGGGTCCCACAGGGGTCGATCCTCTCGCCTCTCCTGTTCAACATATATATGAAGCCGCTGGGCGAGATCATCCGTGGTTTTGGGGTGGGATACCATCTGTACGCTGATGACACTCAGCTGTACATTTCCACCCCAAACCACCCCAACGAGGCTGTTGAAGTGATGTCCCGGTGTCTGGAAGCCGTACGGGTCTGGATGGATGACAACAGGCTCAGGCTCAACCCCTCCAAGACAGAGTGGCTGTGGCTTCCGGCTTCCCGGTTCAACCAGCATATGCCATCGCTGGCCATCGGGGACGATCAATTAGCCCCGGTGGAAGGGGCGCGCAATTTGGGCATCCTCCTTGATGCCCGGCTGTCTATGGAAGATCACGTGGCAGCCGTGGCGAGGGGGGCGTTCCACCAGGTTCGCCTGGTGCGCCAATTGCGGCCCCTTTTGGACCGGGAGGCCTTGCACAGTCACTCACGCGCTGGTGACGTCTCGCCTGGACTACTGTAACGCTCTCTACATGGGGCTCCCCTTGAGGTGCACCCGGAGACTGCAGTTGGTCCAGAATGCAGCCGCGCGGGTAATTATGGGGAGATCGAGGTTCTCCCATATAACACCCATCCTGCGCGAGCTGCACTGGCTTCCTGTGGCCTACCGGGTGCGCTTCAAGGTGCTGGTTACCACCTTCAAAGCGCTCCATGGCACAGGGCCTAGTTACCTGCGGGATCGCGTCCTGCCCCATACATCCCTGCGACCCGTCCGCTCACACAGAGAGGGACTACTCCGGGTGCCGTCCTCCAGAGAGTGCCAGAGGGCGACGCCCAGGAGTAGGGCCTTCTCTGTAGTGGGTCCCACCCTTTGGAATGACCTCCCCCCAGACATCAGGACAACAACCGACCTTCGCTCCTTCCGTATGAAGTTGAAAACCTACCTGTTTCGACTAGCTGACCTGGCATAATACTACAACCTCTCCAGCCCAGGGCATTTTTAATTGGTAATTTTAGTTTTTAAGGGTTAATTTCACTGGGGTTTTAACTTTTTTAGGTATTGTAACTTATTTATTTATTCTTACCTCCTCTGTACGCTATATAATAGTTTTGTACGTCGCCCCGAGTCCCTGTGGGGAGAGGGGGCGACTAATAAGTTCAAGTAATAAATAAATAAATAATAAATAATGTAACCAATGTAAGTTAAAAAGCAATGCCTGTATTATTTCTTCCTTAGTTTTCTACTGTGCACCTCAAAATTACATTCAATAAAAGTTTATCAAATAACAAATAAATCTAATACATTCCTGCTAGTATTTTAGCTGTGCACTTCCAATCTTTACTTTTAATCCAAACCAAAATGAGTCCATTTTAAATAACTTGGCTTTGTCATTGTTTTTGCTACGTTTACATTCTCCATAGGTAGCAGCTCTCTTCGGTTGCGAATAGGACACAAAGAAGGTTATAATGAAATGTATGGCATTCCCATTATTTATATTTATTTGCAATTTCTTTCTGCACCCAGAGTTCAATTAATTCCTTTAATCCCAAATTAATGCACAAATCTCTATGAGGGCATTTATTTTAAAAAAATTGGTGTGGACTGAATATAAATAAAGCTATTTTCTTATAAAAAGTGTCCTTACTTAAAATCAGTTTGATATGTTCTAAGGGGGAAAGGATGATTTAGGAAACTACTAATCCATCTGACTTCTGGGGAAGAATACTTATTTAATAAAAGAGACATGGCGGCTCAGTGGCTAAGACACTGAGCTTGTCGATCAGAAAGGTCAGCAGTTTGGTGGTTTGAATCCCAAGCGCTGCATAATGGAGTGAGCTCCCATTTCTTGTCCCAGCTTCTGCCAACCTAGCAATTTGAAAGCACGTAAAAAATGCAAGTAGAAAAATAGGAACCACCTTTGGTGGGAAGGTAACAGCATTCCATGTGCCTTCAGCATTTAGTCGTGCCAGCCACATGACTAGGGGGACGTCTTCGGACAGCGCTGGCTCTTCAGCTTTGAAACGGAGATGAGCACCGCCCCCTTGAGTCAGGAACAATTACCACATATGTGTGAGGGTAACATTTACCTTTACCTTACTTATTTAATAAATGAAACTTTTTTCCCAAACCGTTACAATCCAGTAATAGAAAGAAATGGGCCTTTGATGGAAAGCATAACACAAATGTTTGACAAGATGTGTACACATTTAATGCAAAATTAAAAACAAACCTTTATTAAACGGCATCATTCTTAAGGTAGATTAATCACCCCAAATAGCATTTAAGATACTATAACTAGTTTTCAAACAAATCTTTTGCATGCAAATTCTGTTTGCAAAAAAACTCTTCAAGGACATCTCTACATATGACAGATTCTTCTGTAGAAAACTTTATGGATACCTTCAGTTTATTTAGGACAATGGCCAACCTACGTATTAACAAATGATGTGGAAAACAATGCGACCTAGAAAAAAGAAAGCCATCTTCTGACTTTAAATGCCCCTGTGGGAATAAATTGAGTTTGGAAACTGTTATAGCTAGACAAACTTGTATAAATTTTCAGGGAGGAAAAAAAAATCGAGGTTTCCACAAAATGTGAACAAAGCCTTCGTTTATTTTTGTTTATTTTGTCATGCTTGGATTTTAGCTTTGTTTTAGCAGGAATTTTTAAACAACATAGAGAAATAGATTATAGAAGGAGAAAAGCCTATCTTAAGGCCAAAACATGCAAAAGGGATGTAATAATAACTCAGATAGACACCCTCCCAACTCACATGAATATAGGAGGGGGAGGAGGTAAAACACAGCCATTGATGGAAATGATCATTTTATTGATATTCCTATGGATGCAAATGTCACTGCATTTTCTGGACAGCTAGCAGGTTTTTTAAAACACCCAACAATTTTAAAATAATTACAAAAAAATTAAGAGTTGTAACTAATAGTAGCAGTGTTCCAATATCTCAGGGTTGCCACAAAGAAGAGGGAGTCAAGCTATTCTCCAAAGCACCTGAGGGCAGGACAAGAAGCAATGGGTGGAAACTAATCAAGGAGAGAAGCAACTTAGAACTGAGGAGAAATTTCCTGACAGTTAGAACAATTAATCAGTGGAACAGCTTGCATCCAGAAGTTGTGAATGCCCCAACACTGGAAGTCTTTAAGAAGATGTTGGATAGCCATTTGTCTAAAATGCTATAGGGTTTCCTGCCTAAGCAGGGGGTTGGACTAGAAGACTTCCAAGGTCCCTTCCAACTCTGCTATTGTATTGTATTGTATTGTAACTAATGTTATCTTAGTGCCTGAAATGTAGATGAAAAAAGGATATAGGTAGTCCAACTTGCAACAGTTGTTCAAAGTTACAACGACATTGAAAAAAGTGACTTATGATCGTTTTTCATGTTTCCGACCATTGTAGCATCCCTGGGGTCATGTGATCCAAATTCAGATGCTTGGCAACTGACTTATGTTTATGACAGATGCACTTCTGTCATTACAACAGGTACCACTTTTTTGGTTAAAGGTATCTTGTTCAAAGTGGCAAAGGCAGTATTTAATTCAATAACACTGAGTGAAAAGTAAAAACATCCTCATGTCAAGTGTGATTCATAAGGTGACTGAAGCGCCCTATGAGTTAAGCTTTGATAAATGATGCACGGCAAATATACAGCAGTTCCTTTGAAGTTTTAAAATCCTGTTATTAAGAAGCATGTTAAAGTGACAGCCAAAAGCAGTTTTCAATTTGAAGTTCATCGACCTTCAACACCAAAGTTGTTTTAGGGCCAGTTTACCCAATGGAGTGTATTCTCCAGTGGTGGGTTTCTGCCGGTTCGCACTGGCTCGGGAGAACTGGATGGTGAAAGTTACCGATCCGGTGAGAGGAGGTTTGACCGGTGGACCCAGAAGTAACTTCCGGAATGCCTGCCCCAGCCATGTCGCTCACTCCCCCGCTGCCCCACCCACCCATCCACACTATCCTAGCCCAGTTCGGTGTCAAGTCCAATACCTGGGAGTGGAGGTGGTGAACAGAGAAGCATGGAGGTGTCCAGCAGCACAATCCACCAGACAGCAGCGGCAAGCTCAGGAGTTTTCTCCTGGATTCTCCTCTGTCCTCTGATCTCCCAAAGTTCTTTCCCCAACGTGTGATAGCTTTCTACTGGATTCCCCTCTGTCTTGCCTCCTCTGATCTCCCAAGGTTCTTTCCCCAGCGTGCGATAGCTTTCTACTGGATTCCCCTCTGTCTTGCCTCCTCCGATCTCCCAGGGTTCTTTCACCAGCATGTGATAGCTTTCTACTGGATTCCCCTCTGTCCAGCCTCCTCCGATCTCCCAAGGTTCTTTCCCCAGCGTGCGATAGCTTTCTACTGGATTCCCCTCTGTCCAGCCTCCTCTGATCTCCCAAGGTTCTTTCCCCAGCATGCGATAGCTTTCTACTGGATTCCCCTCTGTCTTGCCTACTCCGATCTCCCAAGGTTCGTTCCCCAGCGTGTGATAGCTTTCTACTGGATTCCCCTCTGCCTTGCCTCCTCCGATCTCCCAAGGTTCTTTCCCCAGCATGTGGTAGCTTTCTACTGGATTCCTCTCTGTCCTGCCTTCTCCGATCTCCCTAATTTCGGCCCTTAATCCTCCAGTTGTCTATTTTTGGGAGGTTTTCCCCTCTCCCCCCCCCCTTTCATAGGAGTCCCAAAAATTTTTGCCACATGGCTTGGGGGTGGTGGTCATGTGACTGAGTGTGCATGAGTGATGTCAAGTTGGCCATACCCGCCCGGTCACATGACTGCCAAGCCACACCCACAAAATAGGCCACAGCCACAGAATAGGTTCTAAAAAAATGTGAAACCCACCACTGGTATTCTCCCATACTACCCACCCAGACCTTAAACATTGTCAGAGCTGTAAAACCAAGCATGACATAGGAAATTACTTAAGAGTAGTTTCCTTTATTGTTCTTCACCTGTAGTCAGAATCTTGCCAGACTGTGTTTGTACAGCTACAGATACACTCTGGGAAAAGCTAGGGAGGAACTGTAGAACAGGCCCATTTTTCACAAAAAACTGGGTGTGCAGAGGGTTTGGGAAGTCTGCAGAGTGCTCCTGGGGGCTGGGAAGGGCAACAATGGGATGCATGGGGGTTTGGGAGGCCAAACATGGGCCTGTTTTTCACAAAAATGGGATGCATAGAGGATTTGGGAGGCCTGCAGAGTGCTCCTGGGGGCTAGGGAGGCCAAACACATTTTTTTTTTGTTTTCCTCTTTGAAATCTTAGTGTGCCTTATACTCCAGTGCATCTTATCATCTGAAAAATGCGGTACCTATGCTTTGAAAAAAATAATTGTGAGACGTGATTGTGTTTAACAACAGAGATGCCATCTCAAAAGCAAATCAGGTTTCTATTGAAAAATGGGGGGAGGGCATAATGCAATGCCACTAAATATTCTGAAAGGGTCATTATGGAAATATGGAAAGAAAGAATATTGTGTCAAAATAAAGGATTAAGATTTACACATGTGTTTGTGTGTGTTGAGTGCAGGCTTTTTTCTTAGCAGAACAATTCACAGAATTGAATTGCAAATTTTGATTTCATGGAATTTTGTTCTTCCTGCTGTTAAAACAATAGAGCAAGCCTAAGATTGTAGCAAATATGCTATTTGTTATCCTAAAGATTTAATTCGCTTAAAACCATTGGGATTCCTCACACTTTCTAACAGTGCTAAATCCTCTCTTCCTTTCACAATTTGGTTTATGGAATAATTACCTTCTGATAAGAACAAGAGTGACTGCAGGAACAAAGTGACACATTGTGATCAAATTGTGCCCTGCAAAATATACATTCCTCCTCTATGCGAAGTAAGACAACATTACAGAACAATGATGAAATCTATGTGCTCCTATAATGTCTCATAGAGGGGAAAAACATTATCTGAATTGTAATGTGAAATAGGGTCATTTATCTGCAGTATAAAATCATCCGTAATAAAATGCGAGCGTACTGTACATTATCAAAAAGTGGAGTTCTAAAGCAGACTGAAAGACACAGGAAATTGAAAAATGGATGTCAATCAGTTGAGCAAAGATTTGAAATTCTATTTCAAATTCTGTTTAGAGAAGAAGATCAATATATCCTTCCAGAAAATAAATTTTAACAAAGACAAAGATCATGATTGTAACTATACATATATTTCTGTGGTTACAACAACAAGATGAGGTTTACCTGAGTTCAATAGGCTTGTCCCTTTTCAATTTCATCATATACTAGCTGAATACCCATGCTCCGCTATAAAACTATGTGATAGGGCTTGATAAATTGACACTTACAGCTTGAAAATTAATGAGTAATGTTAAGTAAGTAAGCTCCCCGTTAGGAGAGCGAGTTTGCAGAGAAGCGTAATGAGAGTAGTATGGAAGAACACGCACAAACCAGCATATAGAGACACTGAATAGTATAAAATATAGTAGTTTACTATGTGGAAATATAGAGGTATTCAGAGTTCAATTTAAAGTCCAAGTCATACACGATTCAGTCAGTCAGTTATCAATGTTCTCAGTTAAGGAATGATTCTTCGAACACAGTCCAGTATCATATAATCAGTTCAGCACATACAGTTGCTAACAGTAGCAAAAACACACAGTAACTCACGATACAGTCTAACACGCAGTATTCACCGATCAGCATCTAATGAACAGAGAGCTAACAGTCATTCCGACTCCCTCTTATGGCTGCTTGAGGTAACAGCAACCAATCATATTACAGCAGTACTTAAAGAAACAGTACTACCATCCTGGTTTATGTATTGCTAAACCAACTGTTAGCTTACATTCCTAACAAGTAATTATGATCAGCCTCTCTTCTCCCTCAGGTTGGCCCCATTGATCCTCTTCTATCCCCTTCTCTCCCTCAGGCTTGCCCCACAGAAACCTCTCCTATCTTACCGCCTTCTCTCCCTCAGGCTTGCCTCACAGAGCCTCCCCTATCCTATCCCCTTCTCTCCCTTAGCCTTGCCCCACAGAAACCTCTCCTATGTTACCCCCTTCTCTACCTCAGGCTCCTGTCCAAACTCCCAGCCAGCAGGCTGGATGAGTCACGCACTGGCCTCGCCAAAGTGGCAGTTTGAACAGCAATCTTTTCCAATGGGGAGGGGGAGTAGAACTACTTAGCATCAGAGCCAGGGGTGGGTTGCTGCCGGTATTACTGCCAGTTCACAACCCACATGCAACATGCACATGCACATCAGACGCACGCAATTTACAGCGAGCTGCACATGTGCAGTCACTACAATTCAAAATGGCGCCGCCCAAGCAGCAGTGAGGGAACTGGTTCAGGGGCGTGTCAGGCCTGGGTCACTGCCGGTTCTGCGACCCAGGCCTAATCCCACTACTGGTTTGGCTAAACTGAGCCGAACCGGCAGCAACCCACCACTGATCAGAGCATGTTAATAATAATATGACAAATACTAATAATCTGATGGTCATTTTGAAGAATCCTTTCTTAGCAAGCACCTAGAAGCCCAGAGGAACATACGTGCCACATTTCAAGTTCGTAGGCTTTGCGGTTCTGGAGATTTCATGATTCCTGCATGAATGTTTTTGCTTGTATATATATAGATTACTGTTGTGGCGCAGCAGGAGCCGTTGGAGCTGCCACCAGACTCCGAGAGCGAGGGTCCTTATGAGTCGGCTCTGGAGGACCCTGGGCAGGCTTCTGACTCTGAGCAGGGATCGGAGAGTCTGGTCGGCCACCAGGAGGCGCCTGAGGCATGGAGCAGCAGTGAGAGCCAAAGGAGGAGGGCTCTGGATGCCATGCCTTGGAGCAGTGGGGAGGAGTCACGGGACAGTGACTCAGACATAAGCAGGGAGTTCTTAGATGCCTGTTATCGCCACGCCCACAGGCGCAAGGAGCAAGGGCGCCGTTACCGGTGGTAATTGCTCTCAGCTGCTGATAAGTAGACTCCCCTTCAGTCTATAAAAGGATTGATTGAGCATACGCCCTTTGCAGAAGTCAACAAAGGAACTATTCAGAAAGTTCTGTCTTGGAAGCTTAGCATGCCGGACAGCTGCTATCGTGTCTCTGTGTCGGAGGGTTCTGAGAGCCTAGTCGTGGTGGATTGCTGCCAAGGATCTGTCTGTCTGTGCAATAAATCCTGTTGAAGTAGTTTTGGTCCGGAGTGTGTTCTGTGTTGGCGAGGGAAGAAGGGGGGTCTGAACAGATTACCATGGCTTAGATGGAGGCATAAACAAACCTTTGCATCTTTGCATATAGTACCTGTTCAACAGCCAAGAAACATCTGTACCAAATGCACTACCTGTCTATAGTTTAATAATACGTTAACTAGTCTATATAATGTATAGATTCTTTCTGCAAAGGTTGGGTATTTCTTTTCTTGTTCTTTGGTAGCTGAAGGCCACATGCTCTCAAAGCAGAAAGGGCACTTTGTAGAGGACTTCTTAGAAAGATTTTGAGGTCACACAAAATTACACAGGGCCATTCTGCATGGCAATTTTTACTTGATTACCTCCTGTGGTCTAATCTGTTTGGAACAGAAGCTGGCTAAAGAAATCTTTTTCCAAATGTCGTTGAAGGCTGATGACACTTCCCTGTCCCTTTAAGCAAGCTTCTAACTCTCCCTTTTATGCCATGTCTTCATTCTTATACTTTAATCCATATTTTAATCTACTTTATCCCCCCTTCTAGACTCTATTAATAAAATTGAGTCTAGCCTATAACAGGGTTCCTCTTTTTGATTAACAATATAAGCATGCAGAATACATAACAGCAAAAAAGCAAGGAAACAAGCAATGCACATTTTAGGGCTTATCTTCCGGAAGTACTTTCTCCACTCCCAAGAGTGCAATTTGAACATATGAGCTAATGGGTTGCTTATGTAGGGGCATTATGCAAAGGAGAAAGGCTAAGCTTGCGATCCCACATAACAAAAGAAACAGCATTTGTTTAATCCAACCTGTTCCCAGTAGCCAAGAGAACCATTCATCTGTCCCTTGCATTCTTTGACCAATTGAGGAAGCTTGGTCTCATAGTTCTTTTACCACCCCCTGGACTGCCCCTGATCTATTCATATAGAAACAACAATCTTCTCCCAGGAATACATATAGCCCACCCTTTTCATCAGTTAAAAGATCTATGGCACGCCGGTTCTGTAAAACTACTGCTGCCAAGGAATCTATCTGGTCTTGGACTTCAACCAAGATGCCAGCAATTTGGTTTAGGCTTTCTTGGAATTCTTCCGACAGTTGCCTGAACTGTGTGATGGAGTGGGTCATTCCATCCACACACGTTCCAACTGCTGTCCCTATTCCCAGGATCGCTAATAGCGGAATTAGGAGCAGCACTCTTTTCTCGACATGTCCCATGAGTGGTACAGGGAGAGCCTGTACCATCCATTTTAGGGAGGAGGTGTATAAGAGTGCATGTGCCAGTCCAATTGGTGGGTAAACATAGATATGCATTTCTCCCACATAGAAAGAAAACTCAATTTTCTCCTACACATATGCTGATGTTCATGGAGAAGGCATGGGCTCGGAGGTTCCTTTCATTAGTCCAGACTTGTAAGGTTCCTACTAGGAACATACCAGTCAAGGGATGTAATGGAACTTCTTGATTAGGGTCCATTAGCTTATTCCTAACCGCCCTGCCGCCCTGTTTAGGGTGACCCGCTCCCTCTTGTCACAGAGGACGCAGGGGGCACCCTTGCAGGGCAGAGCAGAGGAGTTTGGGGAATATCTGCAGGACAAAGTCGCTCAGATCCGGAGCGGATGGCCCCCCCTCAGTGGACCGGACGGGCCGCCAACAGCGAGTCTTGTGGGACCATCCTGGGAGGAGTTTGATTCTGTTGCCCCCGAGGATTTGGACAGGTTGCGTGGACGGCTGCGACCCACCACATGTTTAATGGACCCGTGTCCCTCCTGGTTGGTACTGGCATCTTGGGAGGTGACCTGAGGCTGGCTTCTGGGCCTGGTGAATGCCTCATTGGGTGAGGGATCCTTACCAACCGCCTTGAAGGAGGCGGTGGTGAGGCCCTTACTTAAGAGGCCTTCACTTGACCCAACGGAGCTAGCTAATTACCGTCCAGTCTCCAACCTTCCCTTTCTAGCGAAGGTTGTTGAGAATGTGGTGGCGCAGCAGTTTCCACGACACCTTGACGAATCTGATTATCTAGACTCACGCCAGTCCGGCTTCCGACCCGGGCACAGCACGGAGACAGCCTTGGTCGCGTTGGTTGATGAACTCTGGAGGGCCAGAGATAGAGGCTGTTCCTCTATCCTGGTCCTATTAGACCTCTTGGCGGCTTTTGATACCATCGGCCATGGTATCCTATTGCGCCGGTTGGAGGGGATAGGAGTCGGAGGTACCGTTCTGCGGAGGTTCGGCTCCTACCTCTCCGACCGGAAGCAATGTGTGTTGACAGGGGGACAGAGGTCGACCCCGAGGCCACTCACTTGTGGAGTGCCACAGGGGTCGGTCCTCTCGCCTCTCCTGTTCAACACATATGTGAAGCCGCTGTCTCACCTGGACTACTGTAACGCTCTCTACATGGGGCTTCCCTTGGGACGCGCCCGAAGACTGCAGCTAGTCCAGAACGCAGCCGCGCGGGCGGTCATGGGGAGTACCAGGTACTCCCATGTGACACCGCTCCTGCGTGAGCTGCACTGGCTGCCTGTGGTCTTTCGGGTGCGTTTCAAGGTTTTGACCACCATCTTTAAAGCGCTCCATGGCATAGGGCCCAGTTACCTGCTGGATCGCATCCTCCCACATACATCCCAGCGGCCAATTCGCTCTCACAGAGAGGGGCTTCTCCTGGTGCCGTCCGCTAGGCAATGCCAGCGGGCGACGCCAAGGAGTAGGGCCTTCTCTGTGATGGGCCCAACCCTCTGGAATGACCTCCCCCCCCCGACATCAGAACCACCACCGACTTCCGCTCCTTCCGGCAGAAACTAAAGACTCACCTGTTTCGACTGGCTGGCCTGGCATAATTTCAACGCCTATCTCCTGGCATTTATATTTTACTGGTTTTTAAGGGTATTATTCTATAGTCTTAATTTTATTGGGTATTGGGATCTTAATGTCTGTTTATTTTAATTATTTATTAGCAATACAGTCCTGCACATCTTTCATCCTCCTCTTATGCATCTATCCATTTTATATTTGTATATATATATATATTCCATGTAGTAATTTTAATTGTTTTAATTTTGTTTTTTGACATGGACTGTACACCGCCCCGAGTCCCTTTCGGGAGAGGGGGCGGTCTATAAGCGCTAATAAATTGAAATTGAAATTGAAATTGAGATCATCCGTGGTTTTGGGGTTGAGTATCACCTCTACGCTGATGATACTCAGCTGTATATTTCAACCCCAAACCACCCCAACGAGGCTGTCGAAGTGATGTCCCGGTGTTTGGAAGCCGTCGGGGTCTGGATGGGGGACAACAGACTTAAACTCAACCCCTCCAAGACTGAGTGGCTGTGGCTACCGGCACCTCGGTTCAGCCAGCTGATTCCATCGCTGGCCATAGGGGGCGAACAATTGCCCCCTGTGGAACGGGCGCGCAATTTGGGCGTTCTCCTTGATGCCCGGCTGTCAATGGATGACCATGTGGCAGCCGTGGCAAGGGGGGCGTTCCACCAGGTTCACCTGGTGTGCCAATTGCGCCCCCTACTGGACCGGGATGCCCTACGCACGGTCACTCATGCGCTGGTGACGTCCCGCCTGCATTACTGCAACGCTCTCTACATGGGGCTGCCCTTGGGACGCGCCCGGAGACTGCAGTTAGTGCAGAACGCAGCCGCGCGGGCTGTGATGGGGAGTATGAGGCACTCCCACGTAACACCTCTCCTGCGCGAGCTGCACTGGCTACCTGTGGTTTTTCGGGTACGTTTCAAGGTGCTGATTACCATCTTTAAAGCGCTCCATGGCACGGGACCTAGTTACTTGCGGGATCGCATCCTCCCACATACATCCCTGCGGCCAATTCGCTCACACAGAGAGGGACTTCTCCTGGTGCCGTCCACTAGGCAATGCCAACGGGCGACACCAAGGAGTAGGGCTTTCTCTGTGATGGGCCCAACCCTCTGGAATGACCTCCCCCCCGACATTAGAACCACTACTGACCTCTGCTCCTTCCGGCAAAAATTGAAGACTCACCTGTTCCGACTAGCAGGCCTGGCATAATCACAACTGTCCCTCCTGGCAAATGTACTATCAACTGGTTATTTTAGGGGTATTGTTTTTTAATTCATTGTGTGTGTTTTAGGGGTTTAAAAACTTATATTTATATATACTGGCTTTGTACAGTTCTTTTCATTCCATTTTTACCCTCCTCCATTCCAACTGTACATATTTAACTTTTTATTTTATTTTGATATATTTTGCATGGACTGTACACCGCCCCGAGTCCCTTTCAGGAGAGGGGGCGGTCTAGAAGCACGGTAAAATAAATAAATAAATAAATAAATAATTCCTGAGGACTGGTCCTTCAAAGAGATATTGGGAACTGGTGTTCCTAGGGGAAAGTAAACACAAAATTCCGTAGTGGATTGAAAGCCAAATGGGAAGTCGGGGTGGCTGGAATGGCCTTGGACATCTTCCAGTAGTCAGAGTCCCCTCCCATCAGTTAAAAATGAGTGGAGGTGGGAGCGAGAAAGTGACTTTCTTTTGGAAGAGCTTGTGAGCAGAGGGAGACATGCTGCGAGTTAATTTCACATCCACAAGGGTTTTCCTGGGGGCAAGGTATATTTCAGATGGGCATTGTTCCTCTGATAGTGACCCCACAGGAATGCCATGTTCCTGATATTGTTTGATGCACAAGGAGGGTGACCTATAATTTCTACACCAACTGCTATGGAGCCAACGATAGGGAGACGGGTCAGTTTGATTAATTAAGCTTCTATCTAATTCCAACACTCTTAACATTTAGTCCCCTTTTCTCAATTGTTGCAGGGGGGCAGTTTTCCCTATGCTCTGCCCTTTTTCTTACAGGGTTTGTCAGATAATTGACTTTAGGTGTTGGGATTGGCTTACGGTTCTGTCTCCAAGCATAAATGATGTGACGTTGGCGGGAGTGGACCTGTTCCACATCCTGTAACTTGATTCCACCCTGTTCTCTGGGATTTTTAACATCCTCGGATCTTTCTTCAAGAGCAAGGGGGTTGCTCGGGTATTTTTGCAACATTGGGAACTACTATTCAAGACGTTATCACTTGGAAAGCCCTTTGCCAATAACAGCCAGAGTCACAAAAGGCTCATAATTGTCCCTCACACAAAACTTCTCCTAATGCAATTCTTTTAACCTACTGAATCACCACATCAGGGAGAAGGCAGGGGTTATATATAGTTTGAGGAAGGGCAATATCAGTTTTGGGCAATCCACAAAACCAAATCTTATTTGCTAAACATATCACCCACAATCCGAAAACTCCTATTATACTGCAAAGAACCCATTCCCATGGTTCCTCAAACATAAGTGTCATCAGATGATTCTTTTTTCTCTTGATTGCAATTAATGATCTTAGCCTCAGCACCTGTCTTTTTTGGGAGGGGGCGATTCCCAAAGGACGAATACCCAATACAACAAATCAAAATAAAAGTAAGCACAATTACTAAAACAAGAGATAGTGCAGCAAAGGCCATACCTTGACAGGTGCTCAAACTTTCTAATACATTTTATATCTAATAAATGGAACGTTGTCTTCCTCTTCCAAATCTTCAGCCTTCCGGTGTGGTTTCAGTAGGGCTTCTTCTGCCCCATATGTGATCTACCCATTGCTGGTAGGGTAGCTTATAGAGGGCATATCTTTAAACGTATTACTAAGGGATGGGATTCTTCCGAGTCAGCCTCCCAGTATTCTTCAGTGGCTGGTTTAATGCGGGTTCAATGAATCCAAGACTTGGATTCTAAAACTTTTACTGCAAGTGAAGAACACATAGCTACAGTATACGGGCCCTTCCATCTAGGTTTCAAGTTCTCCCCTTTCCAGTGTTTCACCTACACTCTGTCCCCCATCTGAATATTATGACTGGAAGTTGTTAGAAATGGTGGGAAAACAGAGGAAAACACAATACTGTTGGATTTCCTGTATTTACTTATTCAATTCCCCCACCATTTGATTCACCCCTGAGGACCCTAGCTGTCCTAGGTCCCCTATATGATTTTTTTTCAAATTATGGCTTATAACTGGTGGCTGTCCAAACATCATTTCAAAAGGAGATAATTTAAGTTATTTATGTGTAGTACATCTCACAGACCAGAGAGCTAAGAGTAAGGCGTCTACCCATTTAAGGTGAGTTTCAAAACACACCTTATCTTTTCCTTAAAAGTGTGATTCACACATTTGCTAAATTTCTTTCCTGAGGCCGTTAAATGACCTCTTTCCCTATAATCGGCAGTATTGATATGCAAAGTAAGGAAGGCATACAGAGTCAGTTCAGATGTTCACCCTTTCATTCTTTGTCCTCTCTAGCGCTCAGATCAAAGTCCATAATTCCGCTGTTTCTAAGATTCCTTGAATTGCATGGCTGGTGTAGATAGTGGTAGGCTGTCCGAAAGTTAATTTATTAGCTTCCTCCATTAGGAGAGCCATGGCGGCTAGAATTTTTAGGCAATGTGGCCAGCCTTTTGCAACCCAGTCCAGTTGCTTAGATAGATAAGCCACAGGTTGCTGCCAACTTCCCTTTTCCTGCATCAGGACTCCCAGAGCAGTGTTGCCTTTCTGAGATATGAAAGCCATGGCTAGCATGTGGGCATTTTCGGGATCCAGGGGATTGATTGGGGTGTAGGTTTTATATGCTTCAACCAGCCTTTGGAAGAAGGCTTCGGGACTTTTGTCCGGTTTTTGGTTTGCAAGAGAAGGCTTGGACTTTTTCACTGGAGGTTTTGTAGCCTGCTCTAAGCCCTTAAGAATTAGTGCCTGATAGTCCCAGAGGTGGGGGGGGGTTGTCATGTCTCCATAGGGATCCCGTTGTGGATCTTATCTTGGAAACCATAAATTTAGCGCAGCCTGAAGGCTTCCTCTGTCTGCGGATTTTTTCCAATGGCACTACTTAATCTTTCTCTCTCTTCTCCATTAAGGAGAGTAGTAATTAACTGTTCCAATCCTGCCAGGTTGGATTATGGGTTTTGATAATAACCCTGTTGTTTCCAATTTGTAGTTGTGAATGGGACGTATTTAAATAGAGGCTAAATTTCTGCCTGCTCCTGTCCATCTCTTTTGATCCACTTGGTGAAATGGAGCTAGGAACTGACTTCTGGTTCGGGAAGCAATGGGAGAAGTCCATTGGGCTGCAGGAGAAGGGGGTCTGCAAAAAGGACTTTCCACTTTTTGCTTTTCCCTCTGGTCACTTTGTCCTACTGCTAGCATTCTGTAGCTGCCTTGTATGATAAGGAGGAGCATATGGAGGGGGACCTTCCTCTTCATAGGGTGCAGTCTTTAGGAGAGGTCTTTTTTCAGGGTGACTCTTTTTGACCTCACAACTTGCCATTTCCTTTTATTCAAGCCACACAGACCTTCATGGCTTCCTTTTTGCTAACTGGAGGGCTCTTTCTCTGACTGGGTGTGGGATTCTAACTACTGGCCCCTCCTTGACAGTTCTTCCGGCAGTTCCCCTGGCCTCCCACTTTTCCTGTCTAAGGGCCTCGGCAAGAAAAATTACATTTCTTCTTGCCCTTTGAAGTTCCTTCTTCTCTGAGATTTTGAACCCACTTAATATACGTTTTGTATGCTCATTCCACAAGTTCAGAGATGCCTTTCCTGGCCCCCCCTTTTTTTTTCTTCTGTAATTTTTTTTACCCTAATGTCATCTGCAGAGTGACCAATGAAGTTTATATTGACCATTCTCTTATTTTCTTCAACCTCAGGATCTAATGTGGTATATTGCCTAAAGGTTTGATAAATGCATTCTAGGAATTCCCCTGGATTTTCATCCTGTTTCTGTTGAATTTAATAGACCTTCCCTAAATTCTTAACTTTAGTTTGAATCCTAACAAAACTAAGGTCCAATAGTTTTGCAGCTGAATGGACTAGGTTCCCAATCTGGTTCCTTCAGTAACCATGTCCAGTCTGGATCTTTTGCATGATCCTTCTGCAAAGGCTTATTCATAGTTGCCTTCACCAGTCTTCTTTTCTCTGGGGTTAATAAAATTTCCATCAGACTTTGTATGTCAGCCCAAGTAGACTGGTGAGTTCAGAAAAATGGATACAAAAAGGACATGCATCTCATCTGGATTTTCTCTATAAGCAGAAATTTAATTTTTCCAATTATAAATCAGCCATTGAGAATGGAGCATATATCCACACCTTACGTAGCTCCCCCTCAGCTTCTGGCAATAAAATTCCCTTAGGGGCAATTTGAGTTTTTATCTCAACTGCTCCCTTGGACCAGGTTTGTGGTCCACTTGATTTGTCCCTTCGATAACCTTTTTGGTTTTCTTCCTAACCAATATCTGATTCAACCTTTTGTCTTCCTGGGTCTCCTACTTCTTCAGTGTCAACAATTTCATGTACACAGATACACAGGTGGGGGTCACTGATGTCAGAGACTCTCTCTCTTTTCTTTTTAACAAAACAAAAAACACTTAAACACATCAACAAGGACAACCATGCAAGTTAAAACAGCACAAGAACTAAATGTTTCATTGAGACTCTCTTTTTCTTTTTCTTTCCTCCTTGAGGCTTGTACAATGGGGGTGAGGATAATTTCTCTGCCAGAGACTTTACTAAAACTTTCTTAAAGTTTTTTTCAACATGCATTGGAGGGGCGTTCGAGGAATGCACCCCCCTCCCATGTTCTATTTCTAATACACTTTTTGCTGACCTGCGGTCCCAGAGGCTCACGGTCACCAACAGGAACTGCAGCAGATTAACCTCCCACACAAACCTAGAGCCTCATTAGGATATGCTGGTTCCGTTTGGAAGGGATGCTATCCCGGACTCAGGGGGGTGATCGGGCCCCCTCTTCCACTCCTAACTGAGTGGGTCTATAATTCCCTTGATACTTGCCTGCAGGCAACTTCTTTCTCAGCTGGCAGAATTTTTATTAACTTGTGCTGATCCTTACTTCTTGGATTGGTGGTGTCCTCTGGATGCCCAAGAGAGGCCGTCAGCCCTCTTCTGGAGAAAGGTCTCCATTGGCACCTGAAGATGGGCAAGACAGCCTCATTGGGGCACCAGTCGGTTCGTTCTGTCCTCAGCAAAATATTGCTCTAAGTCCTGCCCATAATCACCAGAATTGTTGCAGAAAATAACAGGCTTAGATTTCTCAGGATACAGGAAAAGTTTATTTGGCAGCCAGGTTCAGAAAGCTGACACGTAGCTAGCATTGGAAATTCTGAACAACCTTCATTATCGAAGCACACATTCTTATACATTCTCAAAGGCAGTGTAACACGGAAACACTTAACTCATTTCTTATTGGTTACCTTGAGGAAAAAGCCTTATAAGGAGATGGAGTCTTACTTCTCCTTTTGTCTTGGGACACAGATACGGATTATGTGTCTTTATGCAGATTTTAATTGAACCTTGTGGTTTTGGACTTTTGACATAGGGACATTTGCTGGAACATATTGTGGTTGAAGGCTGATGACATTTCCCTGTCCCTTTAAGCAAGCTTCTAACTGTCCCTTTTATGCCACATCTTCATTCTTATATTTTAATCCATATTTTGGTATAAGGAGGAGGAGCTTCCTACGAATGGCGATCGTCCTCTGAGCTCCAGGAACACCATGGAGCTCCCGACCGGGTAGGGACTGCTGCCGGCCCCCATACCATCGAAGGGGGTCGAGAGTTGGACAGCCCGACCACCCAGGCATGTTTCAGGCTGATATTAGCCCGACAGGGTGGTCGGTGAAGAGCGGAGAGGAAAGAGGCTCGGAGGGCTGTAAACAGCAAGGAGAGAGCAATGGCGATGGCGTGGTGCGATTGCGCAGATGGCGCTGGTGCTGGCGCCGAAAACACCGAAAGGAGAAGCTGAAAAGCTAGAAATGCCAGAAGAGGAGTAAGGAAGAGGGGGTGAGAGGCTCTGGAGGCCCCCAGAGACCCAGAGACATCAAAGGGCTTAAGGGGGAGCAACGGGATGCAACAGGACATTGGAATAATCAGCTGATAGGTGAGAAGGGCTGGGAAGCAGCCAGAGGCAGAGGCAGTCGGAGGATCAAAGGGAGATGCCTGCGGCGGCAGACGAAGGGAGGGAGCCGCAGCCAGGGACTCCTGGGTTATTTTATCATTCCTGGCTGCTCCCATACCCCTCCAGGCCCCCCCATCCATCGGGGGGGGGGGGGCTGTATCCACCTGGAAACAGCTAAGCTGAACTTTCATCTACCCTCCACTATTTTTGCTACCTTTGCCTTCCCCCTACCACCTGGGATATTTAATCATTTCTCGCCCTCCCCCCTCCTGCCTCCAAGTACCAAGTACCACCTGGTCACTGGAATATCCCCTACCCTCCATTGATACTCTTCTGTTTATTAACTTTCTACGCTCCATTCCACCGAGACTCTATTAATTACTAACTTTGCATTATCTGCACCCCTACCCTACTGGGACTATTACAACGTTTTAATTTATTCGAGGTCTGATCTGCTCCGCCTGCGGGAGGCCCCTCTTTCGCAGGTATGGCCCTTGGCTCTCTCAGGGGCCAGCCTTGATGACGGGTTTGTGAACCCCGAGAGGTGGAAGAAGAGGAAGCTGAGGGGCTTTTTAGCTAAATGTTTTATATTGTTTTTAGGGGGTTCTGGGAAGGGAGGGGGGGATAACCAGGCCAGGAGGGAAGCCAGTGCCAGACGAACAGGTGAGTCCAGGAGGGAAGTGAGCGGAGTGGGGGGGGAGAGGGAACAAGTAATTCCAATAGAGGGTTATTTGATTACAACGGTCGCGGGGAGGGGGGGATGCGAGGACAAAAGAAGATTACAAGGTCGGTTGGGAGACCGTGGCTGTTGGCTACGCCCGGTCGTTTGTACCAACCCCCGCAATCTAGGTGGCCAGGAACTACAGAGCCCGGGCCTACGGCTGATGCTTTGCAATGCAAGGTCCGTAACCAACAAGGCCCCCCTCATTAATGAGCTGATCTCTGAGGGGGAGCTGGACCTTGCAGGGATAACGGAGACCTGGTTGGGCCACGAGGGTGGTTTACCCCTCGTGGAAATGTGCCCACCAGGTTTCCGCGCATTCCATCAGCCTCGGGCCCTGGGTAAGGGTGGTGGGGTGGCGGTAGTTATACGGGAAGGTCTAGAGCCGAGGGAGTTCACTGTTCCTCAGATATCCGGGTGTGAGTCCCTTGGTGTGAAATGGGGCCCAGGGAGGCAGTTGGGTTTGCTGATTGTATACTTGGCTCCTCGCTATACATCAGCGGCCCTGCCCGAGCTCCTCGAGCTGATCTCGGAGACGGCGGTTGAGATCCCCAGGCTTGTGGTTATGGGGGATTTCAACCTGCCGTCGACGGGAGCAGCGTCTGAGGTGGCTCGGGAGTTCATGGCTTCCATGACAGCCATGGGCCTGACCCAGTTAATTCAGGGCCCCACACACGAAGGTGGCCACACATTGGACCTTGTTTTTGTATCTGAGCAGTGGACGAGTGATCTGGGTATAGGGGACTTTGTTGTTACACCCCTGTCATGGTCGGATCACTCATGTCTCCGGCTGGACTTCCCTGGCGCTACCCCCCACCGCGAGGAGGCGGGACCAGATGGTCCAAGCTGGTACCGCCCCAAGCACCTGATGGAGCCGGATAGGTTCCAGACGGAGCTTGGGCCATTACCTGTAGCCCTGACCCGCGCTCGGTCAGAGAACCTAGCGGCCGCCTGGAATAGGGCGGCGGCTGGGGCCTTGGACCGGGTTGCGCCTTTGCGACCTCTCCTGCGGCAGCGACCCACCCGGGCTCCTTGGTATACCGAGGAGCTGAGGGTGATGAAGCGCCATAGGAGACGTCTAGAGAGCAGGTGGAGGTCCTCACACTCCGAATCTGATCGAACACAGGTAAGAGCCTATTTACGGACCTACCTTGTGGCATTAAGGGCGGCCAAACGTAGATATTGCGCTGCTCTTATTGCGTCCGCGGATAACCGCCCTGCCGCCCTGTTTAGGGTGACCCGCTCTCTCTTGTCACAGAGGACGCAGGGGGCACCCTTGCAGGGCAGAGCAGAGGAGTTTGGGGAATATCTGCAGGATAACGTCGCTCAGATCCGGAGCGGATGGGCCCCCCTCAGTGGACCAGACGGGCCGCCAACAGCGAGTCTTGTGAGACCATCCTGGGAGGAGTTTGATTCTGTTGCCCCCGAGGATTTGGATAGGTTGCGTGGACGGCTACGACCCACCACATGTTTAATGGACCCGTGTCCCTCCTGGTTGGTACTGGCATCTTGGGAGGTGACCCGAGGCTGGCTTCTGGGCCTGGTGAATGCCTCATTGGGTGAGGGATCCTTACCAGCCGCCTTGAAGGAGGCGGTGGTGAGACCCTTACTTAAGAGGCCTGCACTCGACCCAATGGAGCTAGCTAACTATCGTCCAGTCTCCAACCTTCCGTTTTTAGCGAAGATTGTCGAGAATGTGGTGGCGCAGCAGTTTCCACAACACCTTGACGAATCTGAGTATCTAGACTCACGCCAGTCCGGCTTCCGACCCGGGCACAGCACAGAGACAGCCTTGGTCGCGTTGGTCGATGATCTCTGGAGGGCCAGAGATAGAGGTTGTTCCTCTATCCTGGTCCTATTAGACCTCTCGGCGGCTTTTGATACCATCGACCATGGTATCCTATTGCGCCGGTTGGAGGGGATAGGAGTCGGAGGTACCGTTCTGCGGTGGTTCGGCTCCTACCTCTCCGACCGGAAGCAATGTGTGTTGACAGGGGGACAGAGGTCGACCCCGAGGCCACTCACTTGTGGAGTGCCACAGGGGTCGGTCCTCTCGCCTCTCCTGTTCAACACATATGTGAAGCCGCTGGGTGAGATCATCCGTGGTTTTGGGGTTGAGTGTCACTTCTACGCTGATGATACCCAGCTGTATATTTCAACCCCAAACCACCCCAACGAGGCTGTCGAAGTGATGTCCCGGTGTTTGGAAGCCGTCGGGGTCTGGATGGGGGACAACAGACTTAAACTCAACCCCTCCAAGACTGAGTGGCTGTGGCTACCGGCACCTCGGTTCAGCCAGCTGATTCCATCGCTGGCCATAGGGGGCGAACAATTGCCCCCTGTGGAACGGGCGCGCAATTTGGGCGTCCTCCTTGATGCCCGGCTGTCAATGGATGACCATGTGGCAGCCGTGGCGAGGGGGGCGTTCCACCAGGTTCGCCTGGTGCGCCAATTGCGCCCCCTACTGGACCGGGATGCCCTACGCACGGTCACTCACGCGTTGGTGACGTCCCGCCTGGATTACTGCAACGCTCTCTACATGGGGCTGCCCTTGGGACACGCCCGGAGACTGCAGTTAGTTCAGAACGCAGCCGCGCGGGCTGTGATGGGGAGTACGAGGTACTCCCACGTAACACCTCTCCTGCGCGAGCTGCACTGGCTACCTGTGGTTTTTCGGGTGCGTTTCAAGGTGCTGATTACCATCTTTAAAGCGCTCCATGGCACGGGACCTAGTTACTTGCGGGATCGCATCCTCCCACATACATCCCTGCGGCCAATTCGCTCACACAGAGAGGGACTTCTCCTGGTGCCGTCCACTAGGCAATGCCAACGGGCGACACCAAGGAGTAGGGCCTTCTCTGTGATGGGCCCAACCCTCTGGAATGACCTCCCCCCCGACATTAGAACCACTACTGACCTCCGCTCCTTCCGGCAAAAATTGAAGACTCACCTGTTCCGATTAGCAGGCCTGGCATAATTACAACTGTCCCTCCTGGCAAATGTATTAACTGGTTATTTTAGGGGTATTGTTTTTAACTTATTGTGTTTGTTTTAGGGGTCCAAAATCCTATATTTATATATATTGCTTTGTACAGTTCTTTTAATTCCATTTTTAACCTCCTCCATTCCAACTGTACATATTCAATTTTTATTGTATTTTGATATATTTTGCATGGACTGTACACCGCCCCGAGTCCCTTTTGGGAGAGGGGGCGGTCTAGAAGCATGAATAATAAATAAAATAAATAAATAATAAATATTTTATTCTACTTTAGAAGGAAGGAAGGAAGGAAGGAAGGAAGGAAGGAAGGAAGGAAGGAAGGAAGGAAGGACCTTTCTTTTCCTTTTCTTTTTCTCCATATGGAGGTAATGTCTCCATTCAATGGCAACAAAAACATAGAACATATAATTCAAGAATGAAATAAGGAGCAGGGAGGGCTGTAGACAACAATGCTACATAATGTCCTTTTATCTGCTGAAAACATTTTTCCCTGCAAATAAATGCACTTTCTCAAGTTGGATAAATGCTTTATTTCTGGCATTCAGCTGCTCCCTTCCCATGTGTCACCCTGAGAAAAGCAGAAGCCTTGGTTTTATTGAATAAATAAAGGATTTCTCAAACCTGCTGAAAGCAATAAATAGTATTGCTTTCTTGTGGTATAGAATGGTGCACTGCAAATAGTGAAACTTCCAAAAGATGAAATTGCTTCTTTGAATTTCACACAAACGGTTCAGGACAAAACCAGTAGATGGTCCTGGTCCTGAATCCTGAAGGAGGTTTTTTTTTTTTTTTTTTAAAAAAATAAGGCCCAGGAAGCTGAAGGCTGAACTTTGCAAATTTGTATTTGCAAATGGTCCACTCAGTCTCAACAACTGAAATAACGCAATGGTTTGGCATGGTTTCGAAATCTTGGAAGGTGAAATCAGGTCCCTTTAATACATATTTCTAAAAAAGTTACAGAAGCAGCCAATACTATACAAGGCAGTAGAGTCCAAATCAGTTTTGAAACATCTGAATAGAGTCAACCCTTTGAATTGACTTTCTTATTCCATTTAGAAAATCTATTCAGTTTGGGGATTTGGAATCAAACCTGCAAATCACATATTTACAGAACCCTAGAATCTAGTCCTCTAGGGATGCTGTGGGTGGCTCAGTGGCTAAGACACTGAGCTTGTTGATCAGAAAGGTCGGCAGTTTGGCGGTTTGAATCCCTAGCATCGCATAACGGAGTGAGCTCCCGTTACTTGTCCCAGCTTCGGCCAACCTAACAGTTCGAAGGCACATAAAAATGCAAGTAGAAAAATAGGAACCACCTTTGGTGGGAAGGTAACAGCGTTCCATGCGCCTTCGGCATGCTCTTTCAAAAGGCAACTGGACTTTATTTGTTTTTCCCTGAAGACATTTCGCTGGTCATCCAAGACACTTCTTCAGTTCTGCAATACAGTTCTTCAGAACTGAAGACGCTTCTCAGATGAGAAGCAAAACTTCTTCAAAGAAAGTCCAGCTCAGAGGTGGCGTTCAGCTGGTTTGAACCGGTTTGGGTGAACCAGTAGCTTCGGTGATCATCTGGCCCCGCCCACTCACCCCTGCTCTATCCTGTCCTTTATTTCCTGCTTTCTAGGTCATCCCAATTGCACAGCACAGCTGATTCCGCCCTGGAAGTTTTACTTACCATTGCTGACTTGGAAGGTAAGCAGCTGAGCTTCTAAATGCTCCATTTTCAGTGCTGTACCTGTGCATGAAGCGTGCATGTATGCAAAGCTCACTGAATCAGTTGTAAAACCAGCATCATCCCACAACTGGTCCAGCTGCCTTTTGAAAAAGCACCTTTGGGACAACCAGGGCCTGGGTGACCAAGAATCTCTATAGGTGAGAACTCTTGCACTTTTGACCATAATCGGATTAGAACAACAATCACAACTACATTTGTTCTCTTTCATGTGGCTGTGAAATGGGCAGTTCATTTATTCTGTATCAGCTTTTCCCTCCCCAATGATAACCTTTTCTTTTTTTGCTTCTTGATGGCATACATCTGGATCTCAGCTTGATGTGAGTAATTGTAATTGTAAGGGTTAGCTTAACATTAATAAACAACAGAATATTAACAGTTTGCTTCTATATCGAATGGTTCTAAGGCTCCTTGTAAAGCCTACCAAGTCCTAAGCCTACTAATTTGAAGCTTAGTTCATGTCAGAAATAGAGCTTTCCTTACTATTTCTCAGTGCTTGATTTGCTTTTGGCACTCAAATATGTCTAGCTAAAGGCATGGGAGTAATGCAGTCACATAAAATCTCCATTGCTTTGCTGATGTGCAATGCACTACTAATACAGAGCTTTAGAACCAAGGTGACTCATGAAGAGCCGAGGTGGTGCAGTGGTTAGAGTGTAGTAAAGGTTCCCCTTGCACATATGTGCTACTCATTCCCGACTCTAGGGAGTGGTGTTCATCTCTGTTTCAAAGCCAAAGAGTCAGTGCTATCTGAAGATGTCTCTGTGGTCATGTGACCGACATGACTAAATGCCAAAAGTGCACAGAACACTTTTACCTTCCCATCAAAGGTGGTTCTTATTTTTCTACTTGCATTTTATGTGCTTTCGAACTGCTAGGTTGGCCGAAGTTGGGACAAGTAATGGGAGCTCACTCCATTACATGGTGCTAGGGATTTGCACCACCGAACTGCCGACCTTTCTGATTGACAAGCGCAAGCACTGTAAAGTGGTATACAAATCTAAGTGCTATTGCCATTGCTATTTCTTGCAGATATTCCAATGTTATTTTGTTGTTTGCAGTTAGTCTTGTGCAGTCTTCTTGCACCAGTTAACTAGGTGGCCCCCTGTTTCTTCAACTTCGTTACAGAGGTGGAATTGTCTGTCTTCTAAATTCTGACTTTTTATGCATTTGTTCTTAAGACTTACCCATAGTATTGCAACAGTATTCCGTGGTGGAATGAAATCTGGGGCAAAATCGCACAATTCTATTGGAATGCTGTAACTACCATATTGCTTTGAGAGGGGAGAGGGACTGGAAAGTTTGCTATATTTGTACTCAGCCAAATTTAACTTCAGCTCCTTTTCTTTCTTTTTAAAAGAAAATCCAGTCCCTGATTCCGCTGGAGACATTTTGCACAGAATAACATCATGTACATTTCAAATTTTAGGAGTGTTTTTGGTCATTGGACTTTAAAATGCTCTTTCTTTGAAGACTGGAAAATTTTCATATCCTGTCATTACAATTAATTAGCTTGAGACTAGCATGATGTTTAGAGTTTTTCGTCTTTTTTTAAAAGCGTGGATTAGGTACCTTATCAGGGGGAGATTTGCATAATTTTATTGCTTGACTTCCTTTGATAAGCTGGATGTCTACATTCACTTTGTTCCTGAGGAGATTAGATATATTTCTCTCCTCTCGGAATTTTGTATGTGGATGGCAAAAAACCCAACACTATGAAACATGATCACACATCAGAGGGGAACTCCGCATTTGGTATTCAACAATTGAATTCCAGTCATCTGAAGTAATTAGTTCAATCTACTTAAAAATCAATGGCAACACAGGCTCATTCTGTGTCATATTCTAGTCTTAATCGGATTTGAGATTTTAGGTTTCAAGCAGAGGAATGCTCATCTTCTTAATTGAACCAGCCATTCCTCAGCTGTATAAAAAGTAGAAGGAGGAGGGGGGAGAAGAAGAAGAAGGAGGAGGAGGAGGAGGAGGAGGAGGAGGAGGAGGAGGAGGAGGAGGAGGAGGAGGAGGAGAAGAAGAAGAAGAAGAAGAAGAAGAAGAAGAAGAAGAAGAAGAAGAAGAAGTAGAAGTAGAAGTAGAAGAAGAAGAAGAAGAAGAAGAAGAAGAAGAAGAAGAAGAAGAAGAAGAAGAAGAAGAAGAAGAAGAAGAAGAAGAAGAAGAAGAAGAAGAAGAAGAAGAAGAAGAAGAAAGACAACACACTTGCATAACCTGTGGCCCTCCAGATGGCTTGGAGCTAGAAGAATTCTCTTTCTGGAAATCATGGCCAAGGACCCAGCTTAGAGAAAGCTTGTGTAGCTTTCTTGTGAAACAAAACTTTTGCCAGACCAATTCTCGAATACAGCTTGTCTGCCTAGAATCCACACTGTATATCAGACATTAATGTGATCTAGCAGGTCCAGAGGTATTTCACGAGAGGAGTACTCCACTCCACTGCTCACAATAGAATCCCTTATTCCACCAGGCTTGAAATTTTGGGCTTGGAGATCCTAGAACCGTGATGGCGTACCTTTGGCACATGTGCTACAGGTGGCATGCAGAGGCATGCAGGCTCTTTAACGGCAATCAAGACATCAACCCAGGTGAGCTCCACCATGCATGCGTGCGCATGTCCCGCTGGTCAACTGATTTTCAGGTCTCTTCAGTGCATGCTGTTTAATCAAAATGCAGTTAAAGCACTATACAAGCCATTGAGAATATAACTATATACATCCAACGGGAACAGGAAGTGCCTCACAGGAGCAGATAGAGGTAAATCCTAGATAGGCAGAAAATGCATCACGGAACAATGGAGATGAATGCTAGAGAGGAATAAAGCTGCATACAAGGCCAACATAACACACCTGTGACAGTGTGCACTTGCAAGGAGGTCAGGGTTAGGGTGATCTTGATTCTATCCCTCTGATGAAACCTAGGATTGCATTGGCTGTTTTGGCTGCTACAAGCTCATATTTAAGTGATTTTCCACTAAAAACTCCCAAGATCCAGTTGTGGGATTCAACTGGTGTAACAACTGGTTCGCTTTGCATGCATGCACATTGCATTTGAAATTAACACTAAATCTTCCTGCAGCCCCGGTGAGTATAACAGCTGACATGCAGCAATTGCTCTGTCGTGCTGATTAGCTGGGCTTCAAACAAAGGTAATATAGGATGGAATAGAGCAGGGGCTGGTGGGCGGGGCCAACTGATTGCTGGAACAACTAGTTCACCCAAACCAGTTCAAACCAGCTGAATCCCACCCCTGCCAAGATCCCTCTCAAAGTTACTGCTATTGAACCAGCTTTCTCCTAATTCTGTAACTCAACAGATTACTTTACACTTACAAAATACTATATTTATTATTATGTATCTATAATTTATTATTGCTGCATTACTATTTACTATTACTGCATTATTATTTATTATATTATTTTATTAATGTTTATTATATTATTTTATCAATGTTTATTATATTATTTTATTAATGTTTATTATATTATTTATAAATAATATATGTATTAGTATTACTACTACTACTGTACTATCATTATCATCATCATCATCATCATCATCATCATCATCACTCAATATAGGATAATCACTGTATTATACAAATTGCAGTATTAAGGTGGTTTTTTTTTTAGTTTATAGCACTACCCAGCATTATGGGAAAAGTTTCATAACATGATAGTAGGACACAAATAAACATAGAAAGGATTCTCTAAAATAGAATCCATAGATATCTTTAGTCTGAGATCTCTCAGAAATTTTGATTGCGATGATGTTTCAGTTCTAATTAGGATTCCTGCATATTTCTGCTGAATTTGCATATATTGTATAAGGCCAAGAACAGGTCTGTCTGCTCAGTGTATCATCAGTTATTATTTCAACAATGCTGGTATAGAGGTAGATTAAAGAATGAGTGGGATAAGTATTAGCAGAAAAAGTAAAATCAGTTTAAACTGGAGAACTACAGAGCAACTTGTCAGAAAACGTATGTGTGTCAGAATTTCCTGTCCTTTGTCATTTTTAATCTTAACTAATGGAATATAAAAATAATAATGATTTCAGGTAATTAAATTTTGAGCAGACTCGGCATTGTCAAGATCTCATTTGAAACCCATTTGTTGGCATGGAAACACCAACTTAATTAAAAATGGATTAAACTAATTAACCTGAAATATATCATACTATGGATTCTTTTTCTTTAGAAGAAATCTATAGCGGAAGTACTAGAAGATTTACATTATCCTGATCTTTTCTTTCTTACTTCATGGCTGTAAAGTTACGTTGTGTTTCTTAAAAATTCCAAAAGACTGAAGATTTTCAAGTGAATGCCTGTCACAACTGGGCAGACAGGTGGTATTAATGATGACACCTCTGCAAACAAATTGTCTTATTGTGGAAAAAATAAAACCAAGAGCAACAACCAACCTGGTACACATTGTGGACATTTTTGAAGATATCTAGGAAGTTTTACTAAGGTCCTTCAAGAAATGAGAAAGATCCTGTAGCAATTGCTTGGGGATTCAATTAAAGATCATGTTGGTTTATCCGTCTGTTCAATTTTTTTAACCGATCATTGAAACCAAACAAATACAAATCATGCATTGATTTGACTTGTAGTCCACCTTTCTGCTCAATCACTCAGGACACCCACAAACTTTAGAAACACTGTCTAAAAGTTTAGAAACAAGTGGAATGCTAAATTCATTTAACTCTTCCCAGGCAGACAAGAGCACCTTTTTTAAATGCTGAAAAAGTAGGTACCATATGTATTGCTTAAGGGGACATGCTCTGTGGTCTATGCACAACTCTGAAGAAAGTCCTCTTCTACACAAAAGACAGACAGGCAATAGCATCCGTCATTGTGGCCTGCCAATGGCCAGTGGAACTGGCAGCAGATTTGGACAGTAAGGAGGTTGGGGAGGAACATGGGCCAATCCCGGAGTCTGGGAAGGCTCTGATGAGGGCTCTGTGTCGGAGGCAGAGAGGGGGCCAGAGCCGTATGCCAGTTATCAACTGCCTTCAGAGGCAGACATCAGTGAGGCAGATGAACAGCTGGAGCCTGTTCCCAGTATGCACATGCTCAGAGTTGTCAGACGAAGGGAACAGCTAAAGAACAGGGGTTGACTTGGGAGTAAGGCCACAGGTGGACAATGAAGCCCGCCCCCAAGGAAATAAAAGAGAAGGGGTGGAGTTTGCAGGAGAAAATTAGTTTGCTTAATTGGTTCGTGACTGTCCAAGACTCCTTGCCAAAGTTTTGCAGATATCGGCCTGTCAGCTCTCCCAGCCAGATAAAGTCTGTGACTGTAAATCCTCCCTTGAAAGACTTTGCTCGATGTGAACGAGCAGAATTCACAGCAAATTAATAAAAGGGGTTTTTTTGTCAGGACCAGGAGTTTGCTTCAGGCTCTTGGGAAACTTGGTTGGAACATCCATGGGATGGGAAAATCACAAAAACAGCATTACACCAGGAGCTGTGTTGGCTCAATGGTTAGAATGCAGCATTGCAAGCTGACTCTGCCCACTGTGAGAAGTTCAATCTCAACCAGCTCAAGGTTGACTCAATCTTCCATCTTTCCAAGGTCAATAAAATGAGAACCCAGACTGTTGGGGGCAATATGCTGACTCTGTAAACCACTTAGAGAGGACTGTAAAGTATATCTCTAAGTATATAAGTCTATGTCAATGAGATGCAAGCTGCATCATGACATTGCAAACACATTCAAAGGGACAGGGCTATTGCCGTAAATTACTTTCATCATGTTACAGTCACAAACGCAGGAAGCATCTTAAAAAAACACAACCTCAACCTTTTGCAGCCTGGACAGTTGTATAGCGGGAATACACTTTTCATTTAGCTGCTATGTTGCTTCAAGCATTCCAAGTAAACACCAACAATTTCCATTATTCTGGTAAGTAATTGTCTCCTGGAACGTTTTGTTAAAAAAACTGATATGACTCTGAAATTTTGCATGGCTAACTATCTAACTTTTTATTTATTTATTTGTATATATTTTATTTTGTCAAGCATGAATTAGATAACAGATAGTATTATAAACATGATTATGAATGCATGAAATGAATACCAGTATAAGGGAATGTTAGGACAGGGAAGATAGGCACACTGGTGCATTTATGCACGCCCCTTAAAGACATCTTAGGAATGCGGTGAGGTCAACAGTAGACAGTCTAAGGTCTAAGGTTTTGGGGGTTTGGGGATGTAACAACAGAGTCAGGCACTGACCACTGTTTCTGAAGTCGTATTTTCTGCAATCAAGTTTGGAGTGGTTTACCTTAGGTTTGTATCTATTGTGTGCTTGTGTGTTGTTGCGGTTGAAGCTGAAGTATTCATTGATAGATAGGACTGTAGCAGATAATTTTACGTACTACGCTTAGGTCGGATCGAAAGTGGCGAACTCAGGAGTGTCAAACTCGATTTCAATGATGGACACATCAGGGTTGTGTTTGACTTGGGGGGGGCAGGGGGACATGGCAAGGGAGGGCATGGCCAGCTTCATGTCACCCATGGTGAAGGTACCTTTGGTGACCCAAGAGTGCTGCCAGCAAAAACACTCTCTCGGGCTCTATTTTTGGCTGGGACAGCTGCCTGCCAATGAAAATGGAGCTCAGGAGGGCTGTGTGTGGGCCTTGTGAACTCCGTTTTCCACTGCCATGGCCTCCTGCAGCCTCCTGCCAGTGAAATCAGAGTTCGTTTTCACCAGCAGAGGGTTTGTTTTTGCTAGCAGAGGCACCACAGGCCAATCCGCTATATCTAGGGCAGCCCTTTGGGCCAGATCTAAGAACCCAGAAGGCCGGGTCACAGCCCACGAGCCTTCAATTTGGCACTCCTGACCCATTTTGCTTTGCTTCCAATTTATAGTCGGATCCTCTTAAAAAAAAAAACTTAGCTCCCCATAGTCAAGTTGAAAAGGGGCCAAGAAAGCAAAGTGCTTTCTTCAAAGTCCTTAATGCAATCTGGCTGATTCAAGGAAAGGTAACTGAGACTGCAAGAGCCTTAACTATATACAAGCATTCCTCAGCATAGCTAACACCTGGAAACCTGATGACAATTTTGAATTGACTTGGAAAACAGAGCAGTCTCTAAAGCAGGCTTAATCCCATTAGTTTTTTTTTTCACTAGACACTGGTCTGTGATCACAAGTTTTTTAAAACTGAAGAGCCCAAGAAGGGAGACATGAAAGAGTGCCTAGCTGTAGAATCATGAATGTCAGATTAAATGGATTTAGGACATTCTTTCTTTTAATCTCCATCTTTTTGGGGTGGTTATTAAGACACAGGGCGTTCCGTGGGGATAGTCACAAAGCTGACAATTACTTCCAGTGCTGAAGCTTTTCTGTGGGGCTTAGTTTGGAATCTATTTATTCTTAGAGTAAGGGATGTGGTGGCTCAGTGGCTAAGATGCTGAGCTTGTCAATCAGAAAGGTCAGCAGTTTGACTGTTTGTATCCCTAGCGCTGCATAATGGAGTGAGCTTCCATTACTTGTCCCAGATTCTGCCAATCTAGCAGTTCAAAAGCATATACAAATGCAAGTAGAAAAACAGGAACCAACTTTTCTAGGAAGATAACAGTGTTCCGTGCACCTTAGGCATTTAGTCATGCTGCCCACATGACCACGGAGACGTCTTCGGACAGCGCTGGCTCTTCGGCTTTGAAATGGAGATGAGGACCGCCCTCTAGAGTTGGGAACGAGTAGCATGTATGTGCGAGAGAAACCTTTACCTTTATTCTTAGAGTAATGGGGTAGGTAAAAAAAAACCTTCATGAGATTAAATTGACGAGAGAACAGAAGTGTTCATTGAATCAAACTCTTCAGGTCTATTTATTTCTTAGAGTAATGGGGCAGCTAAATAAAAGTCCAGAGACTAAATTCATGAGATAACAGAGGTCATTTATATCTTTCATTGAATCAAAACTTGACAATGTGAATCATGAGCACTCCAAGTAATTAAACTAATGAAATATTGCAGCTAGTGTTAAGCTTTGATGTCACATAATGGTTAATAAATTTTAAGGCTAAAAGTCTAAGTTAATTCCTTACCAATAAAAGAATCATGATCTTATATTAGGGCCCAGCTGGGAAGAATAGAGTCACGGATGTTCTATGTTCTTCTTTTCATGAGACCCACATACCTTCCCCCAACACAACTATGTGACTTACGGTAGTTTCCTAAGCAACTAGTTGCTGGATTTTATGAGAAAGTTACTGTGCTATTTTTTTTACACCTTGCTTATCAGAAACCTCTATAGGAATGTACCTATATTCCATAAAATGAACCACTTGACTTTATTAGGGCTTTAGACAATGGCTGATGAATTGTCTTTTTATGAAATACTAGCCAATAGCCCAGTGTTGCCCCAGGTATTTATTGATAGGGAGGAAAATGTCCTGACCAAATGTAATTTCTAATGCTGGATTTTCCTGCTTATCAGAAAGACCCCCTTGTAGAGTACTGTGAAGCCGTTACCATGGCAACTCCACTGCATTGTACAGTAGAAGCTATTTTACGGCAGAACAGTAGAATCCATTAAAAGGCACAACAGGTTGCATCTTAACAAAACTCCCCCCCCCCCCACAAGGGGTATTAAGGATGTCTTACCCCTCCAGTATTTGTTTCCAGAGGGTAAGTCATCTGTGTATCAAGTTTGGTTGAAATTGCTCAAGGCACTCCAGAGCTATACTGGAACATACATACATAGATACATAGATACATACATACATACACCCATTTTACAGATAGAAAAAAATAGAAGATAGATGATAGATCGATAGATCAATAGATAGATAGATAGATATAGATTAGTCAATCAGTTTACAATCTTAATCAATCTATGTAAGATTTGGGAGTGAAATAGTTCCTTCCATTACCTTTCCCATATTCCTGAGCAATCATTCTACCAGAGAATCAGGTCTTTTGTTTCTCGTTGTCTTTCCTTTCTCTTCTATCTTATCATCCCCAAATTTAAAGTTTTTATACATTTTTGAGCAAGCTGTCAGCCTGGTTTCCAAACTAATTCCCCCCTCCCTTCATTTCATTCCTTCTGCTTTCCTTCTTTCCTATCTTCTCCTCTAATCTCCACATTTACGTTTGGCATAAATGTGAAAATCAGAGTCAGTTGAAAAACAAGAAAAAGCTGGCTAGATATCATCACTAACGATACAAGGACGTGAAGAAGCAGTTACTGACATAAAAAGGTGCCCGTCGGGTGAGGAAAGGTTAAAAGCAACTCAATGATTGAACAAGCGTGATGTAATCATTTAAAAAATGCCAAGCCAAGAATGTCCCTAAGCTGAATTTTTGCAACCTACTGCTGATATTAAGGAAATCTTGTCTGTCCATGCTTTCAATATGGGGCTACAGATAGTGATTTATTTACAGAATTGTACATAGGATTAAAATGGGAGGAAATGTAAAATGCTTTAACTATTAGAAAGACTCTACAACAGTGATGGCGAACCATTTTTGGCTCGCGTGTCATAAGTGGGGGGAGCGCAGGGGGCCATGTGCTGGCGTGCTGCACCCATAATGCAATGCGTGACCCCCCCCAGTGTGCATGCATGCACTACAGGCGCAACCCCCCATTTTTGCATGCTTTTTTCACCCTCCCCAGGCTCCAGAAGCTTTATAGGAGCATGGGAAGGGTGAAAACAGCCTCCCCCACCCCCCGGAAGCCCTCCAGAGGCTTCAGGGACCTTCAGGAGGCTTCCCTGAAGCCTCCGAAGCAGTCAAAACGACCCTCCGAGCAAACCGGAAGTTCCGGTTTGCTCGGAGGGTCATTTTGAGCGCTCCGAAGGCTTGAGGGACCTTCAAGAGGCTTCCCTGAAGCCTCTGGAGCAGTCAAATGTAGCGATCACTGGCCTGGATTGAAGCTAGGCCCAAGTACAAGATAAGTTTCGCTTTCCCATTCCTGAATATTTACAAGATTTCCTGTAAATCAGGTGACCATGAAGAAGCTATGTGCAGTATCATGTTTCTGTATATGTGGCAGTAGTTATCTATGCATATGCTTGGCTATTTGACCAATAGAATGTTATTTCTTTGTGTAAGCTTCCTAATAAAAGGGGTCGGACGGAGCAATCTGTGTGCACCCCACCTCGAGGACTTCATGGTGTCGAGTTGTTTTTTGAGCCAGGTGCCCCCATGCTATGGCATGCACCCTTGCGAGGGTCCCCGGAGAAGCAAGCCTCCCCCCGGTCCTTGCAGATGGTAAGGACCCCCTCACCAGTGCAGCTTCGCAGTCAAAATGACGAAGTCTGGTTTGCCCATAGGGGCGGTTTTTTGCACTCCGGAGGCTTCAGGGAAGCTCATGAAGCCTCTGGAGGGCCTCTGGGTGGGGGAAGGCTCTTTTCGCCTTCCCCAGGCTCCTATAAAGCCTCTGGAGCCTGGGGAGGGCAAAAAATGGCTTTTAAAAAGGGTGAACTCAGCTGGCCAGCGTGCTGACAAATGGCTCCGCGTGCCACCTGTGGCAGGCATGCCATAGTTTTGCCATCTCTGCTCTACAACATTATTAGGTTTAATTTAATGCCAGCATGCTGACTGGGAGTTCTGGAAGTTAAAGTCCATATATCTGAAAGTTGCCAAGATTTAGAAAAATGTATCAAATGACTCTTCCTAACTTTCCTTAAAAATGATCTGAACCTGCCCAGGAAATTTCTTTTGCTACTTCATCCCCTTTCTCTTTTATTTTCTACTAGCTGATAACCTGGATATTTATTTATCCCAACCCGCCTTCCATAAATGTAGCTGCAATTTCAAATGTTGGATTTTCCCCCTTATCAGAGGAAGCCCCCTTGTGGAGTACTGTGAAGCCATTACCATGGCAACTTTACAGCGCTTTACAGTAGAAGCTATTTTAAGGCAGTACAGTAGAAGCCATTTTAAGGCACAACAGGCTGTATCTTAATAGAACACACATCCCGAGGGGTGTTAGGGGTGGTTTACCCCCATAGTGTTTGTTTTCAGAGAGTAAGCCATCTGTGTACCAAGTTTGATTGAAATTGTGTGTTGTATTTGTGCTGATAGATAAATAAAGAGAGACTAGTATAGACCTATTTCAAGCTATTTAGCTCTCATCGGCTAACCATACCCTTACCAGGGGTTGTAACACTCATACATACATACATACATACATACATACATACATAAATGCGTACGTACGTACGTGCGTGTGTGCGTGTGTGTGTGTTGCATTTGTGCTGATAAATAAATAAAGGGAGACTAGTATAGATCTATTTCAAGCTATTTAGCTCTCATCAACTAGCCATACCCTTACTGGGATTTGAACCTGGGCTGTATTACATATTAGGCAGAAGTATTAGCCACTAAGCCACAGGCTCTCCTCCATATGTATATGTGTATGTACGTACGTACGTACACACACACACACACACACACACACACACACATATATATATACACGTACATACATACATACACACACACACACACACACACACACACACACACATATATATATATATATATATATATATATATATATATATGTACGTCTTTGGTTGTTCGGGTTTTCTCCCGCGTAGAATTGGATTGCTCCTAGAAGCACCAAGCCGGAAGCAGCAGCCTGAAGATGATGAATGAGACTTCATCGAAACGTCGTGAATATACTTCCAATTCTACGCGGGAGAAAACCCGAACAACCAAAGACGTACATACAAACACCCGCGAAAACCTCAGAAAACATATATATATATATATATATTTCAAGCTATTTAGCTCTAGCCATACCCTTACTGGGGTATATATATATATATATATATCCCCCAGTAAGGGTATGGCTAGAGCTAAATAGCTTGAAATAGATCTATACTAGTCTCTCTTTATTTATTTATCAGCACAAATGCAACATACATACATACCAGTGGTGGGTTTCTGCCGGTTCGCACCGGATTGGGCGAACTGGTTGGTGAATTTCACCGATCCGGTGAGAGGAGGTTAGACCAGTGGACCCAGAAGTAACTTCCGGAATGCCTGTCCCAGTCCTGTCGCTCGCTTGCCCTTGCTGTCCCATCACAGCTCGCTCGCTCCCCCGCATGTCCATACTAAACTAGGCTAGCCCAGCCTGCCATTCACTGATTGGTTGGAGTCCAGCCAATCAGTGAGCGGGCTGGAAGCAATTTGTTTAAAAGCATGGCACCAGATCTTTCTCATTCCCGAGCAGCTGTCGCATTGCACTTGCTGATTGATCCTCCCATTTCTTTGCCTTCCAGGTAAGCAACTAAGCATGGGGGCGGGGGGGAGGCTAGCTTATGCCAGCTCGCAAAAGCTGCGGGCTGGCGTACACCAAACGGCCGAAAGCGGGTGGGCGGTGGTGGCCTAGCATTCACGTATGGTTATCTAATGCAAAAATTATTAAAGAGCACATGTGCTTCTAAAATATTTATATAACTTTCATTTTTACCTCAAGTTTGTTTGCTTATTAGATTTGTATCCCATCTTTATTACTTTATAAATAAAGTATGGTGGCAAACATACCTAATACTTTTTCCTCATTCTGTTTTCCTCACAATCATCCTATGAGATGGTTGGGCTGAGAAAGAGAGAGGAGGGGAAAGGAGGGGAAAAGGAGTGGGGAGGCAGGAACTGGCCAAAACTGCCCATGCAAGAAGGTGACTTAGAACTCAAATAGGACTAGAAATCACAGTCTCTTAACCACTAGATTAAACTAGTTCCCTTTATTTTATATAAATGAGTCCCATGTCTCATTATATTTATCCATACAATGTCTACATCTTTAGTCAATTTACTTATGAGCAGATTGTTGTCAAGGACATTTAAGAGATGTGAGAATTGAATGGAATGGAATAGCAATAGCAGTTACTTATATATCACTTCATAGTGCCTTACAGCCATAGAGTCAGCCTCTTGCCCCCAAGAATCTGGGTCCTCATTTTACCCACCTCAGAAGAATGGAAGGCTGAGTCAACCTTGAGCCTGGTGAGATTTGAACTGCCAAATTGCAGGCAACCAGCAGGCAACAGAAGTAGCCTGCAGTACTGCACTCTATCCACTGTGCCATCACAGCCCTTGGGATGGGATGGGATGGGATGGGATAGGGTAGGGTAGGGTAGGGTAGGGTAGGGTAGAGTAGAGTAGAGTAGAGTAGAGTAGAGTAGAGTAGAATAGAATAGAATAGAATAGAATAGAATAATGGAATGGAATAACTTTGTTGTTACTTTATACATTAATCAACATACATTAAAATGAAATTTTGTTGCATATAGCTCTCAAAGGGTCACCACCTTCAATATACACTACAAAACATGACAAAAGAAACAAATAAATAAATACAAAATTATGCATATATCCACATATATTATATGACACAGAGAAACAACACAGTTTAATTTGAATGTATACATATAGATGGCGAGAAAAACTAATCTTCTGAGGTTACCAGATGGATGGCATAGGGAACCAAGATGTTACAGAATCTGATAGTCCTGCTAGAAATACTTCAGAACCTCCTTCCACAGGGAAGCAACAGAAACAGACCAAAAAATAGGTGTATGTTGTCTCTATCAATGCTTTGAGCTCTAAGTGCTTATAAGCAGTATCTTGAATAATGGGAAGCGAGCTTCCTATAATCTTCTCAGTTGTTCTTACCACTCTCTGTATGGACTTTCTATCTGATGCGCTGCTACTACCAAAACAAACAGGGATGCAGTTTGTTAAAATGCTCTCAATCTTGCCTCTGTAAAAAGTGGCCAGGACAGAAGAAGAAAGACATACTCTCCTCATTTGACTCAGGAAATGCAGACACTGGTTTGCATGCTTCACTAAGGATGGCATGTGAAGAGACCAGATGTCAAGTCTGTCTCCAAGGTGACGGGTAACATGACAATGACAATGTCATGTCTGCATTCTGATCTAGATATTGAAAAGCTGAGTTAGCTGCTAGCACAGAATTGTACTTGAACTGAATTAGAACTGTGCTAAATGTTGAGAAGACTACAGTGAGGGGGTTAATCAACAAAGGTGATTTTGATGTGGAAGGAATTTTTGTTCTTCCAAATAATTGATTGAAATGTGCAAATCTGGGTAATTTTTTAAAAAAACCTCCCTATTTGGATTTCTTGGGAGATATCATTCCAGAAGGCAAGGGTCACAAAAGAAGTGGGATCCTGCAAAATGACATTGCCATAACCTAGAGCAGAGTTCTGCCAGAATTCATTTGGTGAAAGTAGTTGTCAGCATTACAGAAAGGCCCAACTCCAATGAAACTCTGAGACAGGCATTTTCTCAAAGTTGCCATTTATTAGCATAGGTATACAGAAACCTCTGGGAAAACCCGAATCTGAGATTTCCGGGTCTTCCCTCAGTAAGTCAAAAGTCCAAACCCATCCCCTGCACCCATCAGTCCATCACCTTGTCCAATCCCAATCTGTCCCAACTCAAGACATCACTTCAACCACTCCTTCTCCAGATGCAGATGACCTTAACTGAAAAGAAGAATGCTGTTATGTCTAACTACATTCCCTCTACTAAACCCCCTCTCCTACTTTCCCAGGCACATAGAATGTGGCAGCGTGGAAGCTTCCGGTGTTAATATGCCTTCCAGAACTGACAGTAGTATTTGGAGACAAGCTTTCCCTGAAGCAGCTGAAGGAGACCTGTTTGGGCCATGAGGGGGGTGTTCCCCTTAGCAAACTATGCCCACCAGCCTTCTGGGCATTTCACCAGCCAAGAGCCCAGGGCAGGGGCGGGTGGCGGTGGTGGTTATTAGGGAAAGTCTCAGACCTCAGGAGATCACTGTGCCTCAGATAGGCGGGTGTGAGTCCCTTTTTGTGAAGTGGGGCATTGGAGCTCAGGTGGGCCTTTTTGTTACGTACCTGTCTCCCTGCTACGTTTCATCAGTCATGCCGGAGCTGCTGGATGTATTAGCTGGATTGGCGGTTGATTCCCCCAGGCTTATGGTCCTGGGGGATTTCAATCGGCCTTCCATTGGCGAGACATCCGAGTCAGCTCGGGAGTTCATGGCTTCCATGAAAGCTATGGACCTAACTCAGTTAATTCAAGACCCCACCCATAATGGGGGACACACGCTCGACCTGATTTGTGTCTCTGGGCAGTGGATGAATGATCTAGATTTAGGGGGTATTTCTATTCAACCCTTGTCATGGTCTGATCATTTCCTCATCAGGCTTGACTTCCATACCGCTACCCCTCGCTGCAGGGAGGTGGAACCAAGTAGATGGTTCCGCCCCAGGCACCTGATGGACCCCGAAAGGTTCCTGATGGAGCTTGGGACTTTTCTTGAATCCCTTGCTCACAACTCGACCGAAGCCCTAGTGGAAGCCTGGGATAGGGTAGCCGCTGGGGCCTTTGATCGCGTTGTGCCTTTGTGGCTTCTGACCCGGTGTCGATCCCGGGTGGCTCCCTGGTTTACTGAGGAGCTCCGGGAGATGAAACGCCAGAAAAGACGCCTAGAGAGTGGCTGGAGGGCCAGCCGGTCCGAATCTGACCGAACACTAGTAAGAATTCATATTAAATCCTACTTAGTGGCGATAGAAGCAGCAAAACGGCAACATTTTCCCGCTCGTATTGCATCCGCAGATAACTGCCCAGCTGCCCTGTTTAGGGTGACCTGCTCCTTACTTAACCAAGGAACTGGGGAAGACCCCTTGCAGGGTAGGGCTGAAGAATTTGTTCAGTATCTGCAGGATAAAATCGCTCAGATCCGGACAGGCTTGGACTCTGACTGGGTAGATTTGGGCGAGCTGATGGGGATGAATCTCAAGGAGACAATCTGGGATGAGTTTGACCCTGTGACCCCCGAAGGCATGGACAGGATTATGGGGAGACTCAGTGCTGCCACTTGTGTGCTGGACCCGTGTCCCTCTTGGTTAGTTTCGGCTTCCTGGGAGGTGACACGAGGCTGGCTCCAGGCGATTACCAACGCTTCATTGAGAGAGGGGTTCTTTCCCACTGCCTTGAAGGAGGCGGTGGTGAGGCCCCTCCTTAAGAAGCCTTCCCTGGACCCAGCTTCTTTAGCCAACTATCGTCCTGTCTCCAACCTTCGCTTTGTAGCAAAGGTTGTCGAGAGTGTGGTAGCACGTCAGCTTCCCCAGTACCTGGATGAAGCTGTCTACCTGGATCCGTTTCAATCGGGTTTCAGGCCCGCGTACAGCACGGAGACGGTATTGGTCGCATTGGTCGATGATCTCTGGTGGGCCGGGTACAGGGGCTGCTCCTCTGTCCTGGTCCTATTAGACCACTCGGCGGCTTTCGATACAATCGACCATGGTATTCTACTGCGATGACTTGGGGGGTTGGGAGTGGCTGGCACCATTTTACGGTGGTTCTCCTCCTACCTGTCGGATCGGTCACAGTTTGTGTTGACTGGAGGGCAGGGATCGACCCCCAGGTGCACCACTTGTGGGGTGCCCCAGGGGTCGGTTCTCTCACCCTTCCTGTTCAACATATATATGAAACCGCTGGGCGAGATCATCCGTGGTTTTGGGGTACGGTATCATCAATATGCTGATGATACTCTTCATCTCTACCCCAAACCACCCAAATGATGCCCTCGAAGTGATGTCCCGATGCCTGGAGGCTGTGCGGATCTGGATGGGGAGGAACAGGGTCAAGCTCAATCCCTCCAAGACTGAGTGGCTGTGGTTTCCGTCATCCCAATTTGTACATCTTGTCTATAGGGGGAGAAATTTTAGCCCCCTCAGAGAAGGCCCGCAATCTGGGAGTCCTCCTGGATACGCGGCTTAGTTTAGAAGAACACCTGATGGCCGTGACCAGGGGGGCCTTTTACCAGGTTCGCCTGGTACGACAGTTGCGCCCCTTCCTGGGTCAGGATGCTCTGTGCACAGTCACCCATGCCCTCGTCCTTTCTTGCCTGGACTACTGCAATACTCTCTACATGGGGCTGCCCTTGAAGAGCACCCAGAGGCTTCAGCTGGTCCAGAATGCAGCCACGTGGGTTATCATGGGGGTACCTAGGTGCTCCCATGTTACACCCCTTTTAGGCGGCCTGCACTGGTTGCTGGTTGTTTTCCGGGTGCAATTCAAGGTATTAATTATGACCTTTAAAGCGCTCCATGGCTTAGATCCAGGGTACTTGCGAGACCACCTAATGCCACCAGTAGCCTCCCACCGTCCAGTACGATCCCACAGAGTTGGCCTCCTCAGAGTGCCATCAGCCAGACAGTGTCGACAGTGACCCCCAGGGGGAGAGCCTTCTCTGTGGGAGCGCCTTCCCTCTGGAATGAGCTGCCCCCAGAGCTTTGCATAATCCCTGACCTCTGGTCCTTCCGACGCGCCCTAAAAAGTTGGCTTTTCCAGCAAGCCGGCCTGGCCTGTTAATTTTATCTCATTTTTTAAATTTTATTGTTCTATTAATTGGGTTTGTTTTTTGGATATGTATCTAATTTCTTTTTAACTTTCGTGATATGTGTTTTTTAATGTTGTAGGCCGTCCTGAGTCCTTTGGGAGAAGGGTGGCATATAAATCCAATAAAACAAACAAACAAACAAACAAACAATTTCCAAAAAAAGTAAGAGATAAGAGGAGGAAGTATTCCTCCTTATCAAAGAAATTATATAATAAAGGAGTTTGGTTTAGATGGTTATTGCCAGAAGGAATGTTGATCTGGGAGGGAAACAGAATTAGAATTAATACAGTTGTGGAGGCAGAGGCCTTCATTAAAAACATAGTGCCCTCCTAGAAGATGTAAATATAAGAGGTAGTGAAAAAGGTGACAATACACAAGATATGAAGGAGGGAGGGCCTGCGGCTCCACCTGAACACAAGGGGAGGGAGTAATATCAAAAAGACTCAGGTCACAAAAATAAATGTATTTGAAATATCATTGTAATTGTTGATATATTAGAAAGTGGCAAAAGAGATGATTGAACACATGGTTGATACAATGTATAACAAGACGCTGTTTCTGTTTATCTTTTATCTTTTGTTTTTTTTTTTCTGTAAAAGTTGTGAGATTTGGAGAGATTTCTACCTCTAGCACGATGGAACTGCCAAATTTTTGTATATCCACTTACTCTTTCCCATAAATGTTTAAACATCAATAAAATTCTTTTTTAAAAAAGGTGCTGCAAAAGGGAGGAGGTTTTTTTCTTTTTTTCTGACTGCGTTCTTGTGTTCTGCGATGCGTGCATTTATTCTCCTATTAGTTTGACCAATGTATGTGGCCATATAAGGCAAATAGCACTCACTCATCATGAAATCTCCAGAATTGTAAAGCCTACAAATTTGAAATTTGGCACATATGTTCCTCTTGGCTTCTAGGTGCTCGCTAAGAAAGGATTTTTTGAAATGACCATCAGATTATTAGTATTTCTTATATAGTAATTAACATGCTCTGATGCTAAGGCATTCTACTCCCCTTCTCCACCTGAAAAAAACTCTGTTCCAACTACCAGTTGCCTTATATTAAAATGCTCTGATGCTAAAGAATTAGACATTCTACTCCCCCTCCCCACCTGAAAAGAACTCTGTTTCAACTGCCAGTTGCCTCACATTCCGTTGCCTCAGTTCAAATTGGTACACATTCCATTCCTTTACTCATGAGCGGCCTTGGGCTCCTTACAGTATTAAACGTTGATACCTCACCAAAATGTCTATGCCTATGGAACTGCTTCTGGACTCAAGGCTGCGGGAACTATATTCCCTTACGTATTTCAATCACCGACCACCACTGAGCCAATGGATTGTGAACCGAATTTATCCTGTATAGCCCAATCACATAGTTTCGTTGTGAAGCATGGATATTCTGTTAGTATTATTAAAAGGCTAACATTTGCACACACCATATTTTCAATATTCTGGTCTATTGATCTCCCCAAGGAGATTACTGAAACCATCCCATCCTACTAATAAATGTTAACAAGCATCATCTCTTATCATTAAGCACTACTGCAATCTAGGGAATTTAAAACAACTGACAAGGAAAGATTCAAGAAAGGCATGCTTTACAAACCCCAGCCATGTTAGAAGGACACTAAGAGGATCAGTGACATTTACTACAAGTGTACTCATAGCATTTCATTCCCCACTAAACTCTGTTTTAGGGCAAGAAATACGTTGGGTTTTTTCAATCCCACTGACATCAACAGAGACGTGATCTGCTTTTCAAGAGCACCTGATAATTGAAGTCCTCCTCCTCCTCCTCCTCCTCCAACAGCACCACCACATTTGCTGCCCGATGCTGCAGCTGATGTGAAGCCCCCAAAGCTTCCGCTGGTGCCCCTGCCCGTGGCAGTGGCGCCTCCCCCTCCGCTTGGAGCACCTGAGCTGGGCCCCGCATTACCCCTGACCTCTCCTCCTCTGCCGTGCTTTTGAGGAGCCATGAGGCTGCGGGAGCCAATAGGAAGGCGGCGGAGGGGGCGGGAGCAGGAAAAAAATGCCTCATGGCTTCTCAAAAGCACGGAGGAGGAGGAGGAGGCAGCAAGGGTAACGCGGGGGCCAGCTCAAGTGCTCCGAGTGGAGGGGGTGGCACTGCCACTGCTGCCACAGGTGGAGGCACCAGCAGGAGCTTTGGCAGCTTCACCTCAGCCGCAGTGCCGGGCGGCAAATGTGGTGGTGCTATTGGAGGAGGAGGAGGAGGAGGCGGCAGCAGTTATTCTGGTGGTGGCGGGGGCTCATCGGCATCTTCAGCGGCAGCCCTGCCCCAGTGAAAAAACCCGAAGATGGAGCAGATCCACGCAGATGATGTCGCCGCAACATGACTGGAGGAGGAATTCTGGAAGTTGAAGTCCACAAGTCTTAAAACTGTCAGGTTTGAAGACCCCTGGGGTTTTTTCCCCTAAAGGGTTAGTGGTGCAAGGATATAGAGCAAATTTTTAATCAAGAACACCCTCCCCCCCCCCCGGTCAATGGTTTCCTGCTTTACCAATGATAAAATCTGGTCACCTTATTGTTGTTAGTTACAAAGTAGTGTCTGACCCATTGTGACCTCATGGACTATGTTCCTCCAGGCCTTCCTATCCTCTAACCATCCTCTGGAGTCCATTAAAGCTCATGCCGACTGCTTCACTGACTCCAACCAGCCACCTCTTTCTCTGTCGTCCCCTTCTTCTTTTGCCCTCAATTTTTCCCAGCATGAGGCTCTTCTCCAGTGAGTCCTTCCTTCTCATTAAGTAGCCAAAGTATTTGAATTTCATCTTCAGGATCTGGCTTTCTAAAGAGCAATCAGGGTTTGATCATCTTGTAGTCCAAGTGACTTGCAGGAGTCTTCTCCAGCATGAGAATTCAAAGGCCTCAATTCTTTCACCCTTAGCCTTTATGGTCCAAATTTCACAGCCATCTATTGCAACTGGGAAAATCATAGCCTTGACTATACACACTTTTGTTGGCAGGGAGATGTCGCTGCTTTTTAGTATGCTGTCTAGATTTGCCATATCTTTCCTCCCCAGGAGCAATCGCCTTTTAATTTCTTGGCTGCAGTCCCCATCTGCGGTGATCTTGGAGCCCAGGAACATAAAATCTGTCACTACCTCCATTTCTTCCCCATCTATTTGCCAGGAATTGAGAGGGCCAGATGCCATGATCTTAGTTTTCTTAATATTGAGTTTCAAGTCAACTTTTGCACTCTCCTTCTTCACCTTCATCAAGAGGCTCTTTAGTTCCTCTTCACTTTCTGTCATTAGAGTGGCATCATCTGCATATCTGAGGTTGTTGATATTTCTCCCGGCAATCTTAATTCCAACGTGTGATTCATCTAGCCCCGCCTTTCCTATAGGAATTATTTCTTATAGGAGACAAAAGACTAGCTTTGTTGCCCTTTCTTACAATGGTAGGGTCCCTGAATGTTAACTTCACTGCAAATGTTGTACAATAAATATTTATCACTGAGAGGCCTATAACTACAGTGATATATATTTACGTCAGGAGTGAGTGACGGACAAAGAAATCAAGTGTTATTCATTTTAAGTGTCTGCATTTGTTCAAAAGAAATGGATATTTATGGAATCCAATGGATAAAACTCTGGTGAGTGGAATTCATACACATTCATCACTTGGAAACGAGTGATCGCTCCACAGGGACCTCTTCCAAAGAAGAGATGAAACACAATACACATTTTGCCTTCCCCAGCGCACCCCCTTTCATATTTAAATCTGGAGGCCATAAATTGAAAGAAGATGGAAGACATCCTAGGACTTATCAATGCATAGCAATCTAAGCCATTTGAAGAAATGTGTGCAGGAAAGGAGACCCAGCATAGTGAAATTAGTAAGACGCACTCCTGTCTTTTCCTATCCTTGTGGAAAGGATAAAGCAATCACCTTTAAAAAAAATAAAAATAAAAGCTGAACTAAAACATTCTCTGCACCTCAAATTCACACTGCTTCCTCGAGTGACGTGACGAATACGGCAGCAATAACTGCAAACTTTGGTTGCGTCCCAAAGGAGTTATGCAAATAAGTAGACTTACCTGGCAGGAGTATTTGGATATCTCTTTTCCTCTCTCCCATCCCTTCATTTCATTAAAAGGAAAAAAAACTATTATTAATATTGCAGAAAGAATAATTGCAACCACAGCCTTCCTTCCATAGAAGGCTTGTACAGTGCTCGTGTCAGAAGGAAGGCTGAGATTATATCAACAGACCCCTCACATCATGGACACAAACTCAGGACAGTGCTATAGGTCAGGGGTCCCCAAGCGCCAGTCTGTGGCCTTCCAGGAACTGGGCCATGCAAGTGAACAAAGCTCCTATTGTGGCCCGCCAGAGGCCAGTGGAGTTGCCAGCAGATTTGGACAGTGAGGAGGTTGGGGAGGAACATGGGCCAGTCCTGGAGTCTGGGGAAGGCTCTGATGAGGGCTCTGTGTCAGAGGCAGAGAGGGGGCCAGGGCCGTATGCCAGTTATCAGCTGCCTTCCGAGTCAGACATCAGTGAGGCAGAGGAACAGCTGGAGCTTGATCCCAGTGTGCGCATGCGCAGAGTTGCCAGAAGAAGGGAATAGCTAAAGAACAGGGGTCGACTTGGGAGTAAGGCCACAGGTGGATGATGAATGGCCCCTCCCAGAGGAAATAAAAGAGGAGCGAAAGGGGGGTGTTTAATTTTTTTAAAATTATTTAACATTTTTTCAAACATTAAAATCACAATTACACTTTTACAGCTTTCTGTTATCGGTATTTCTTTTTTCTGATTTCGGGTTTTCCATTTTCCATTCTATTATTTTATACATATTCTTCTTTGTTTCATACTTTCTCATTTTTACAACATATACATCTATATACAATTTTTCCATCTCTATTGCTTTCTAAGTATATGCCATCTCTTTTCATTGTGTTTATTATGTGTTCCTTATGGATTGATTTTACATCTCTTTTCGAGCCAGTTATACCACCTGTTCCATATCTTGCAGTACTCTGTTTCCTCTCTGTCTCTTAGTTCCATCATTAGTTTGTCCATTTCTGAGCATTCTAACACCTTTTTATGGTTTCTACATTTGATGGAATGGTTTTTAGTTTCCAACTTTGGGCATATGAAATTCTGGCAGCAGTGATTATATGAAGCATTAAATATTGGATATCCTTACTGATATATTTTTTTATTATTCCTAGAAGAAACAGCTCAGGGTTCATGTCTATCTTTTGTTCTATTGACAATTAGTTTGTTTAATTGGTTCGTGACTCTCCGAGACTCCTTGCCGAGCTTTGCAGATATTGGCCTGGCAGCTCTCTAAGCCAGATAAGGTCTGTGACTGTAAATCCTCCCTTGAAAGACTTTGCTGGATGTGAATGAGCAGAATTCACAGTCAATTAATAAAAGGGTTTTCGTCAGGACCAGGAGTTGCTTAATGCTCTTGGGAAGCTTTGGTTAGAACAGCCCCATCTGTACATACGCCGAATTCAAGGCAGTGCATAAAACCACATGTCCCCAGTTCATATAAAAACTACCCTTCATGTAACAATTCCCTTGTACCCAAAAGGTTGGGTGGCACTGCTATAAGCTATTGCATGCCCAAACAATTAGACCCAGGGACAGGTTTTTCCCATACCATCACTCTTCTGAACATCTAATTCTCACAGTGCTGTCTAATGTCTATGATACCATACCATATATCTGATGTCAGGCCTGCAGCCATCTTTTCTTTGGGATCTTTGGCCTGCCACACTTTCTATTATTTTACTATGCATTTTCCATTGTGGGAAAATGGGAGGGGTCATTGTACGGAGTTAGATGCTATGTAGCCATAACAAAATTCTTTCTAGAAAGCCAAGGCCATCCTTTGCCTCTGCACCTCTGCACCTCGACTGGAACTGGATGGGTGGAATTGCCAGCATGGCAGTGGAAGTTTGGACCATATGTTGGACTTGTGGTTGTGGGGGCAAGAACTTGAACTTTCAACTGGATGGAGAAAATCAGGAAGCTTTCAGATTCAGGTTTCCCCAGATGTGCCAACATGGCTCTCTTAATAAATTGGAACTTTAATTGGAGCAATAATTTCCCTTGACATTAGTACAATTGAGCGGGTTCAGAAGTACTTTATGAGAAAAGATTTGCACTCTTCTGTACATAATAGAATTCCCTATTCTCGAAATTCTTGGTTTAGGTAACTTGGAACTGTGTCGCATGTGGTCAGACTTAGGTATTGCTTACAAAATTGTATGTAGTAATGTTTTACCTATAAATGATTTTTTCTGTTTTAATTGCAATAATACACACATGAACAACTGCTTTAAACTCAATGTAAATCATTCTAAAATTGACTGAAAAAAATACGAATTTTGTAATCGAGTTGTCAAAGTCTGGAATGCTCTATCAGATTCAGTTGTCTCAGCTACAAATTTTCACAGTTTTAGTCACAAATTGACTTCTGTGGACCTCACTTCATACTTAAGAGGTCCGTAGAAGGGGCGTGCATAAGCGCACTAACATGCCTATCATCCTGTCATTGTATTTTTATATTATTCCTGTTTTTGTTTCTATTTGACAAATTGTAATAAAATAAATAAATAAATATTTACCCACGTAGGATGATTGTAGTATTACTATTTATTCCTTTTTATTATCTTCCTTATTCCCTCTCCTGTAAACTCTATATATGCATTAGGAAGGGCATCCAGCTGGTAAATGCTCAGCTCCATTCAATTGACTTAACACCGATAAAAGGAATTACTAAACAGCCAAGTTTAGTAAAAAAATTAAGTAGTTTACAGGAATCTTTTGAAGTAATGGTGAATACCTGGTTAGAGTTAGATAAGGATCTATAGAATGAAAGAGTTGTAGACTTGTGCCTACATGAGAATTCTAGGTGGATCCCTCTTTTAACTCATCTTCTGCCTGTACTCCTCCAACAGAAATATCAGAATAAAAATATCAAAAAAGTTTGAAAGTCCTCTATCTGCAAGTGGTAAGCTTTACCAAGACTCTCCATCCATACTTTCTTTGTCAGAAATATGGAGGTGGAGGCATGGAAACTCTTGACATGGGGATTTAAATGCAATGGGAAATAGTTTTAGACATGTACTGCTGTAGATGAATCTAATTCCTACCCCATCCCCACTTAATAACCTGCGAGTTCTTTTCCAACTTTTAAAATCAAAACAATGATTTTGCAATTTTCAAGATTGTCTTCTTTTTTGTAGAAAAAAAATCTACAAGAAAAGGTGGGATGGAGTGAGAGCTCAGAGGTGGGTGCACATGACCAACATTGAAAACCTATATTTTTAATTTTTTTATCCAGTTGGCTACAACAAATGCATACGTTCACATCTCCCTCATGAAAAGCTCTAATGTTCCAGTCTGGCCCTTCCTCATTAATATTAGTTTAAAACGTCCAATTCCTCTAATCATCAACTTATTTAAAGTAAAATTATCTGCCTATGTTTTTTTTTTAAATCGCAAATTGATAGAATAATTAATTTGACTGCCATGTCCACCATCTCTTATAAATCCGGCCTGTCAAACACAGATTCTTTCTAATTAGTTCTTGGCAGACTGTGACAATAACTCCAAGCAATGTCTCATGAAAGAAACTGACAAAGTCTCCACAGTCCTGAAATTACAGTATATTAGGCGCTGGCAACTCAGAGCCTAAGGGCATTGTCTGCCCCCTCAGGTCTTTCTGGTGAAGTCTGCTGAAGTTAAAACTCCCATTTTGATGGAGCTGAGCCGCTTCCTCAAATGTCAGAGACTAGGTACATGGATGGTTTTAAAAATGATTTATACATTCCATGCAAATACGTACATAGGCAAGTTCCAGGACTCTGAAGCAAACTCTCTTGTATGCCCTTTTGATTCTGATTCTGATTTTAGATTCTGTTCTACAGAGGAATTATTGAGTCTGTCATCTGCACCTCTATAACTGTCTGGTTTGGCTCTGCAATCAACAAGACAGACACAGACTTCAGAGGAAATTAGAACTGCAGAAAAACCAACGGCTACCAACCTGCCTTGCATTCAGGGCCTGTACACTGCACGAGTCAAAAAGAGGGAGGGCTGTGAGAATATCAACAGATCCCTCACATCCTGGACATAAATTGTTTCAACTTCTGCCCTCAAAATGATGCTATGGGGCACTGCACATCAGAACAACTAGACACAAGGACAGTTTTTTTTTCCAAATGCCATCACTCTGGCAAACAACTAATTCCCACAACATTGTCAAGTTATCTAGTAAGACTGTATTACTATTCTTCTTCTCTTCCTTCCTAGTACCTACTGTATCTCTTCCCACTTATGACTATAACCATGTTGCTTGTATCTTTAAAATTTATATTGTTTGGTTTGTTTCCTGTATTATTTGATTGCTTATTAGTAACCTATGACTATCACTAAGTGTTGTATCTTGTGATTCTTGATGAATGTATTCTATTTTATTTTTCTTTATGTACACTGAGAGTATATGCACTAAAGATGTGCCTTCACGGCCTTCATTTTCGACCATTTTTTATCCTCGGGAAGCCTCCTGAAGCATCTGGAGGGCAAAAAACAGCCCAAAACGAAGGCTGAAATCAGTTGGCCACGTGCACACGCTGGAGCTGACAGGGCAATGCCCCACGTGCCCTAAGAAATGACTCCACGTGCCACCTGTGCCATAGGTTCGCCATCATGTATCTAGGTCATCATTGTACTGATCTCAGAAGGATGGAAGGCTGAGTCCACCTTGAGCTGGTCAGGTTTGAACTCCTGGCCATGGACAGAGTTATCTTGCAATATACTGCATGTTAACCACTGTGCCACCAGGGCTTCTAAAGTTGATAACATAGTCTACATATTCTTCATTGTTCTAAATAGCCTTATGGAAAGGCTACTGACCATTTGAGTCATGATGGAAACTAGAAGTCAATTGATGGAATGCATTTGAGGCACAGTATACTTGTATAGCAATAGCATCTAGACATATATTGCTTCATAGTTCACTGTGCTCTCTAAGCAGTTTACAGAGTCAGCATATTGCCCCCAACAATCTGGTCCTCATTGTTCTGACTTAGGCTTTCTGATACCGAAAAAAGCACTCGCTTAGTCCCCCAAACTCTCTTTTTATTTCAAAGGCTGTGGATTATGTTCATTCACAGCACATAATGAGTTCCAAATGGTTTGTAAAGAGTCCAACAATAGGCTGCCAAAGTCCTTCAGAATAAGACTGATAAGCACCTACCTTTATCTTTCTTGAAATGCTGTCAAGACTTAATTGAAAATTAGCTTGGCAAGGCCACACAAAGCAAAGAGTCAAAATGGAGCTTCAGATGGTAAACTGACCAGCATGAACCGAGTTGCTTCCTGCAAAGGCTCACATGCCTTGCTCCTCCTTTATGTCCTATGGGAGAGGCCAATCACCTCCAAGCCTTACTCCCGAGTCGTCCCTTTTGTCTTAACTGTTCTTGCCTTCTGGCAGCTCTGCGCATGCTTGCACTAGAAACAGAGGGAGCCTGTACCTCTGCCTCTTTGATGTCCAACTCTGGAGGCTCCAGAGGCAGCACATAACTCCCAGATGGCCATGCCCCCCCCGTCTCAAATTCAGAGCCCTTGTCCAAACCTTGCCCAGACTCCAGGACTGGTCCATGTTCCTACCCAATTCCTTGCTATCTGACCCTGCTGCCAGCTCTGCAGGCTGGCAGCGGACCACAACATTCATTTTATCAACTTTGGAAGGAGGGAAATGAGGATTGAATCCCTGGCAGTCATTAGAATTAACCTGCAATACTACACTCTAACCCCTGCACCACCACGCAGTGCTTGCTATGCTCCAATTCTTGTTTCCTTCAAATTCCTCCCCAACTTCACCTGTTCTACAAAACCCATCCTTCAGGCTTTATTCTGAATAACTCTAGCTTAAGGTTCCTTCCAGCATCAGAGACAGTGGTCTTCTCCATGGTGGGCTGGGATTGCCATGGAACATCTGTAATTTAAGGACACTAGAGGGAAATAACCAACCCCCATTTTAGGGGTAATGGACAACATTTCCATCCAGATATTTCAGCCACTCCCAATAATAATTAAATCCATTGCAACTGAATTAATTCAGACAAAGTATTTGAATAGCATCACCTTTGTTCAATTTACTTTATTTACAATGATTCATGCCCTCTGCTTAAGGAGGCCATGATGCAAAAGGCATTAGTTTTGTCATGTTATGCAATGATGTATATGATGTGTATCACTGTAATGAACTGATGTATAGTTAATGGATGTTCAGACAAGATAAACAGCTTCTTTCCTCAGTTAAACTCTTGAACTTAGGTTGCTATGCTCCATCAACTCCTCTCAAAATTTCCATCCATGCTTCACTTACTGCAATGACCTACAATGTGCTCAATGAGCGGAACTGGAAATGTGGTATGTCTATAAAGGGGCTTTACTGTTTTATCACCTTGATGACACTAAGAGTTATCCTACTGGATTATAAAAAGGAAGGCAGCAGATGTTTTCAGGCAGTGGAAGAGAATAATTTAGGCTTGTTTTCACTAATGAGCCATTGCCTTCCATCTTTGGAATCCTACAACCCAGACGGGACAAAGATATGGGAATCCTTCGGTTTTACATGTTACCGTTCTGTAGCTATAGGCAGAACAGACAGAATCTTTTGGTGAACATTTTGGTTTTGGTTGTGAGGATACAAATAAAAAAGGTCTTGAAACTCTAGAAAGTGTGACGAAAAGAGCAATAAAGGTGATTAGGAGGCTGGAAGCTAAAACATGAAGAATGGTGGCAGGAATTGGGTGTGTCCAGTTTAATGAAGTGGGATGTGGTGGCTCAGTGGCTAAGATGCGAGCTTGTCGATCCAAAAAATCAGCAGTTCAAATCCCTAGTGCCACATAACGGAGTGAGCTCCCGTTACTTGTCCCAGCTTCTGCCAACCTAGCAGCTCAAAAGCATGTAAAATGCAAGTAGAAAAATAGGAACTACCTTTGGTGGGAAGGTAACAGCATTCTGTGTGCCTTCGGTGTTTAGTCATGCCGGCCACATGACCATGGAGACGTCTTCATAAAGCACTGGCTCTTCAGCTTTGAAATGGAGATAAGCATCGCCTTCTAGAGTCAGGAATGATTAGTGCATATGTGCAAGGGGAACTGTTGCCTTTTACCTTTAGTTTAATGAAAAGAAGACTAGAAACATTATGACAGCAGTGTTCCAATATCTAAGTGGATGCCACAAAGAAGAGGGGGTGAACCTATTCTCCAAAGCACCAGAAGACAGAGAGAGGCAATGGGTGGAAACTAATCAAGGAGAGAACCAACCTAGAAGTAAGAAGAAATTTCTTAACAGTGAGAACAATTAATCAGTGGAACAAGTTGCCTCCAGACATTGTGTATACTCCATCACTGGAGGCATTTATGAAAAAACTGGACAACTATTTGTCTGAAAGAGTATATAGTTTCCTGCTTGAACTGGGGGATGGACTAGAAGACCTCCAAGATTCCTTCCAACTCTGTTATTCTGTTAATCATCTGAATTTGGGCCTCATCCTAAACAATGAACCAAAGTCTAGCCTAGTCTAGTACCAATGTGGACACTGTTTCCACACCAGCTTATCTTTCCTTGGTAATACTGGCATTTTCCTCATGGTGTCTGGGATGACGTGTCTTCTAATGTTGTAAATATTTTGTGAATTCTGTCTTTGATCAAACATGGCTTTGAAAGCGGGTATTTAAAAAAAAGAGAAAAAATTTGAGTGCAACTGAAAAGTTAAGAGTTGACTGGAAAAAAAAACTAGAATGAAGAATTTGGGAACAGCGTGGTGGCAAGAAACAACCTTGTTGTGCATCCTGTCAACATAAGAAATATGCTTTCCAGTATGATGCTTCCCATACCAAAGTTGAAAGTGGAGCAACAAAAACATGAAAATGGCTTAGGAAACAATACCCATTTGATGCAAGAACAAAGTGGTCTATGCAACAACATTGATGTAGTGTTAATGTATGTAGAGTGGGATGTAGGACGGCGGCTAATATGGTAGGAGAAGCATATGAAAATACATTTCAAAGCTAGCCAGGGATGGTTGGGGGTGATTTTGTAAACAGTATGGATTCAGGAACAAGGGATGCTTTGGTGAAGCATGAAATGCACCAGCAGTGAAGTCTTTAGGCATAAAGTCTGCTTAAAATAGTCAATGATTAAGGTCTCATTCTATCAAAAATGTAGAATGCCTTTGAGACCAGTTTGTTCTGGTGTTTGGTCCCTGAGCTTTAAAACATGAACCACAAACAGCAGGACTAAACGAAAAAAATCGGTAAGGAGTGCAGATCATTGTTACTTAGTACAAATGTCAATGGATAGATGAATGCCAATCATTGTCAGCAAGTCACATCATCCTAGAATGTTGAAATATTGTGTGCAGCAACTGCCACTCATATAGTATAATTCATAGAAGGCACAGTTTACAAACACACTTTTCAGGACTGGCTCCGCAGTTGCTATGTTGCCAGAAGTCAGAATATCAGAGTGAGATGTTGGAAGTGTTGGCTGAGAACATGACAGTGTTTCCAGTCATTCATCAGGGGAAAAATAAAGTGGGCAAACATTTTGATACTAAATTAACCAAACCAAATGGATCTAGGATTCATTCTGGCCCCAACAAAAGCAAACTAGGAAACAATCAATATAAATCATAAGGATATGAGCAACAAAGTTACAGTCATAAGTGGGAGGAGATGGGTGATAGCAATAATGAGAAGATTAATAATAATAGTAATGCAGACTTAGTAAATAGTTTGACAGTGTTGAGGGAATTATTTGTTTAGCAGAGTGAAGGCATTCAGGAAAAAACTGTTCTTGTGTCTAGTTGTTCTGGGGTGCAGTGCTCTATAGTGTTGTTTTGAGTGTAGGAGTTGATAGAATACTAGTTGATAACCCGGCATTGCTTGGATATTTATTTATAGGGGGGAAATGTCCGGACCAAACGTAATTTCTAATGTTGGATTTTTCCCCTTACCAGAGGGAGCCTCCTTGTGGAATACTGTGAAGCCGTTACCATGGCAACTCTGCTGCACTGTACAATAGAAGCCATTTTACAGCAGTACAGTAGAAACCATTTTAAGGCACAACAGGCTGTATCTTAACAGAACACACACCTCGAGGGGCTTTAGGGGTGTCTCACCCTCACAGTATTTGTTTCCAGACAGTAAGTCATCTGTGTACCAACTTTGGTTGAAATTGCTCGAGGCGTTCCAGAGTTATGCTGGAACACACACACACACAGACACACATTTTTATATATATAGATGAAAGGTCAACATTCCTTATTTTTTTAGAAAAATAAACAGAATCTTTGCTGCAGCTTGGAAAGCAGTTAAAGTTCCAACATTAGCTAATAGAAGTGGGCTTATGCTTTGAGAGGCTACCACGATGACTACCACAAAACCATAAACAAAGCTGACAGAGAGAAAGCATCAGTGGGCCGTGTCCGGTAGTAGTCAGGGGAAGATTAAGAGGATCTTAGATATCAGGTAATGATAGAGGCTGAGATGGTCAAAGTGGCTATGGTCAACATGAAGGAAGAGGACAACCACGAAAAGAAAGATGAAGACATGATAATCAAGTTGTATGTGTAGATATCCTATCTCAGCCATCTTATAGTTTTTTATTCAAACCTCATCCAGCCTCATCCCACTCTCATTTTCCACTCTAGGAAGATAATGAGCTTTGTCAAAAGGCAACTGGGCTGGGTTTTTTTTTTCCTTGAGGAAGAAAAAGACGTTTTGCTTCTCATCCAAGAAACTTCATCAGTTCTGGCAAGATGATGGGGGGCTATGGAGGAATTAGATCTGGCAACATGGGGAAGGGAGGTTGGAAGTATATTTATTTGCTGTCATCTGGTCTTCATATCTGCAGAAGGTTGACAATAGTAAAGGAAGTTACTCATGTACACACTGTATATTTTGAGGGTTGAAAAAACAATTCACCATTTTACAGGCATTGAGCTTTAACAGACAACACCTTCTCCCTCATTAGTCCATTAAATCTAGGGCTAACTGATTTGATAGCAATTCTGTGAAGCATACAGTATTAAAAGCAAAATAACTACAATAATAGGAAAAAATAGTAAACCTCTAAAGAAACTAAATAGAGACATGGTGGCTCAGTGGCTAAGATGCTGAGCTTGTTGATCAGAAAGGTCGACAGTTTGGCGGTTCAAATCTGTAGCACCGTGTAACGGAGTGAGTTCCCAATACATGTCCCAGCTTCTTCCAACCTAGCAGTTCGAAAGCGTGTAAATGCAAGTAGAAAAAATAGGAACCACCTTTGTTGGGAAGGTAATAGCGTTCCGTGCGCCTTTGCCATTTAGTCATGCCGGCCACATGATCATGGAGACGTCTTCGGACAGCGCTGGATCTTCAGCTTTGAAATGGAGATGAGCACTATTAAGTAATTAAGCTCCCCATTAGGAGAGCGAGTATGAAGAGAAGCGTAATGAGAGTGGTAATAATAATAATAATAATAATAATAATAATAATAATAATAATAATAATAATAATAATAATAATAATAATAATATATTTATTTCTTAGCCGCACCCTCTCCCGAAGGACTAACATGCACAAACCAGCATACAGAGACACTGAATAGTATAAAAATATAGTAGTTTACTATGTAGAAATATAGAAATATTCAGAGTCTGGTTTGTTTGTTTGTTTGTTTGTTTGGATTTATATGCTGCCCTTCTCCAAAAGGACTCAGGGCTGCGTACAACATTAAAAAAAAAAACACATCCCAAAAGTAAAAAAAAAATTAAATACATATTAAAAAAAAAAAAAACCGAATTTAAAAGACAATACATTTAAAATAAGTTAAAATTAACAGGCCGGGCCGGCTTGCTGGAAAAGCCAACTTTTTAGGGCACGTCGAAAGGACTGGAGGTCAGGGATTATGCAAAGCTCTGGGGGCAGCTCATTCCAGAGGGAAGGCGCTCCCACAGAGAAGGCTCTCCCCCTGGGGGTTACCAGCCAACACTGTCTGGCCGATGGCACCCTGAGGAGGCCCACTCTGTGGGATCGTACTGGACGGTGAGAGGCTACTGGTGGCAGTAGGTGGTCTCCAGTGACGTGCAGTCAGGGGAGGCAGGGGAGGCGGAGCCTCACCACTCTCATCATGAAAATAAAAAAGAATTACTCCAGGAAGCCGTGAAAGTGGCTGGGAGAGGCGCGCGGCTTGGTTTAGCCTCCCTGGACATCTCAGCAGCAGCCCCAAGTGTGCCGATCTCGCCATTTTTTACATCGGGCGAGCCCAGGATCCTTGCAAGGGGAATGGGACGTGTGCAGGAGGCTCCTCAGCTCCAGCCTCAATCAGCGCAGCCGCGGTCCCCTTCATCTTGCCTCAGGAAGGAGGGGAATGGGACCACGTGTGCAGGGGAAGGGGATTGCAGCTCTGCTAATCTGAGGCTGTGTGCTGAGGAGCCGCCCGCACACGTGGTCCCATTCCCCTTGCAAGGATCCCGGGCTCGCCCAATGTAAAAAATGCCTAGGTACCATGTTTCCCCGAAAATACAACCTGTCCCGCGCTCACTGACCTAGCGTTATCCCGAAAGCACCAAGTTACAGGAGCCATGGGTGGGGGGAGCGCTCATGTTGCTTGCCGCCTTCAGTATACCGCTAGGTTGGGGAGTGGCGTTCTGTCCGGCCAGAGGGGAGAGTTGCCGGGCGGCTGCTCTCTTGTGAACTGGCTCCCGAAGAGCCGGGCACAGCCTCAGGGGCGAAGCAGCCATGAGGTAACTATGCTCACGAGCAGCTGCCCGGCAAATCCCCTCTCCAGCCAGGAAAAGCGCCATTCACCAAGCCCTTGCACAGCTCTCCCAGGCCACCGCCGCTGGCTGCTGCTGCCCGCCGCCACCCGCCACCGCCCCGCTCCGCTCCGTGCATAACTTCCAAACTCCAAAACTTCCAGCATCGCCCGCTCTAGGAGTGCTCTCTATGGTGGGCCGGCTGCTGGAAGACTGTCCGGAAAACTCTCTGTCCAGCAGCCGGCCCACCATAGAGAGCACTCCTAGAGCAGCCGATGCTGGAAGTTTTGGAGTTTGGAAGTTATGCACGGAGCGGAGCGGCGGCTGGCGGCGGCGGGCGGCAGCGGGCGGCGGGCGGCGGCGGCCAGCGGCGGTGGCCTGGGAGAGCTGCACAAGGGCTTGGTGAATGGCGCTTTTCCCGGCTGGAGAGGGGATTTGCGGGGCAGCTGCTGAGGTCAGTGAATGGCGCTTTTCCCGGCTGGAGAGGGGATTTGCCGGGCGGCTGCTCAGGTCAGTGAATGGCGCTTTTCCCGGCTAGAGAGGGGATTTTCCGGGCGGCTGCTCGTGAGCATAGTTACCTCATGACTGCTTCACCCCTGAGGCTGTGCCCGGCTCTTCGGGAGCCAGTTCACAAGAGAGCAGCCGCCCGGCAACTCTCCCCTCTGGCCGGACAGAACGCCACTCCCCAACCTAGCGGTATACCGAAGGCGGCAAGCAACGTGAGCGCTCCCCCCACCCCCGGCTCCTGTAACTTGGCGCTTTCGGGATAACGCTAGGTCAGTGAGCGCAGGACAGGTTGTATTTTCGGGGAAACACGGTACCCAGGCATTTTTTGCATTGGGCGAGCCCGGGATCCTTGCAAGGGGAATGGGACCACGTGTGCAGGCGGCTCCTCAGCACACAGCCTCAGATTAGCAGAGCTGCAATCCCCTTCCCCTGCACATGTGGTCCCATTCCCCTCCTTCCTGAGGCAAGATGAAGGGGACCACGGCTGCGCTGATTGAGGCTGGAGCTGAAGAAATTTCTCCATTTGGGCTGCGCCCCTGCGATCGGAGCAACCACGTGGTTTGATGACATCACCAGCCTCACCAGTCATAAACGTCACCGCACGTCACTGGTGGTCTCGCAGGTACCCTAGGCCTAAGCCATGGAGCACTTTAAAGGTCATAATTAATACCTTGAATCGCACCCGGAAAACAACCAGCAACCAGTGCAGGCCGCCTAAAAGGGGTGTAACATGGGAGCACCTAGGTACCCACATGACAACCCGCGCGGCCGCATTCTGGACCAGCTGAAGCCTCCGGGTGCTCTTCAAGGGCAGCCCCATGTAGAGAGCATTGCAGTAGTCCAGGCGAGAAAGGACGAGGGCATGAGTGACTATGCACAGAGCATCCCGATCCAGGAAGGGGCGCAACTGACGTACCAGGCGAACCTGGTAAAAGGCCCCCCTGGTCACGGCCGTCAGGTGTTCTTCAAAACTAAGCTGCATATCCAGGAGGACTCCCAGATTGTGAGCCTTCTCTGAGGGGGCTAAAATTTCTCCCCGTATAGTCAAAGATGGGACAAGATGTACAAATCGGGATGATGGAAATCACAACCACTCAGTCTTGGAGGGATTGAGCTTGAGCCTGTTCCTCCCCATCCAGATCCGCACAGCCTCCAGGCATCGGGACATCACGTCGAGGGCATCGTTTGGGTGGTTTGGGGTAGAGATGAAAAGTTGGGTATCATCAGCATATTGATGATACCGTACCCCAAAACCACGGATGATCTCGCCCAGCGGTTTCATGTATATGTTGAACAGGAGGGGTGAGAGAACCAACCCCTGGGGCACCCCACAAGTGGTGCACCTGGGGGTCGATTTCTGCCCTCCAGTCAACACAAACTGAGACCGATCCGACAGGTAGGAGGAGAACCACCGTAAAACGGTGCCCCCCACTCTCAAACCCCTGAGTTGTCGCAGTAGGATACCATGGTCGATGGTATCGAAAGTCGCCAAGAGGTCTAATAGGACCAGGACAGAGAAGCAGCCCCTGTCCTGGGTCCACCAGAGATCATAGACCAACGTGACCAATGCCGTCTTTGTGCTGTACCCGGGCCTGAAACCCGACTGAAATGGATCCAGGTAGACAGCTTCATCCTGGTACTAGGGAAGCTGACGTGCTACCACACTCTTGACAACCTTTGCTACAAAGCGAAGGTTGGAGGCCGGACGATAGATGGCTAAAGAAGCTGGGTCCAGGGAAGGCTTCTTAAGGAGGGGCCTCACCACCGCCTCCTTCAAGGCGGTGGGAAAGAACCCCTCTCTCAATGAAGCGTTGGTAATCGCCTGGAGCCAGCCTCGTGTCACCTCCCGGGAAGCCGAAACTAACCAAGAAGGACACGGGTCCAGCACACAAGTGGCAGCACTGAGTCTCTCCATAATCCTGTCCATGCCTTCGGGGATGACAGGGTCAAACCCATCCCAGATTGTTTCCTCAACATTCATCCCCGTCGGCTTGCCCGAATCTACCCAGTCAGAGTCCAAGCCTATCCGGATCTGAGCGATTTTATTCTGCAGATACTGAACAAATTCTTCAGCCCTACCCTGCAAGGGGTCTTTCCCAGTTCCTTGATTAAGTAAGGAGTGGGTCACCCTAAACAGGGCGGCTGGGCAGTTATCTGCAGATGCGGCCTGGCCTGTTAATTTTAACTTATTTTAAATGTATTGTCTTTTAAATTCCGTTTGTTTTTTGGGATATGGATTTAATTTTTTTTTAACTTTTGGGATTTGTGTTTTTTAATGTTGTACGCCGCCCTGAGTCCTTTTGGAGAAGGGCGGCATATAAATCCCAAAATGAACGAACGAACGAACGATAAGAGTGGAAAATATTGCCATTTTGCCGCTTCTATCACCACTAAGTAGGATTTAATATGAATTCTTACTAGTGTTCGATCAGATTCAGACTGGCTGGCCCTCCAGCCACTCTCTAGGTGTCTTTTCCGGCGTTTCATCTCCTGTAGCTCCTCGGTAAACCAGGGAGCCATCCGAGATCGACACCGGGCCAGAGACCGCAAAGGCACAACGTGATCCAAGGCCCCAGTGGCAGCCCTATCCCAGGCTTCCACTAGGGCTTCGGTCGAGTTGTGAGCAAGGGATTCAGGAAAAGTCCCAAGCTCCATCAGGAACCTTTCGGGGTCCATCAGGTGCCTGGGGTGCAACCATCTAGTCGGTTCCGCCTCCCTGCGGCAAGGGGTAGCGGTATGGAAGTCAAGCCTGATGAGGAAATGATCAGACCATGAGAAGGATTGAATAGAAATATCCCCTAAATCTAGACCATTCATCCACTGCCCAGAGACAAAAATCAGGTCGAGCATGTGTCCCCCATTATGGGTGGGGTCTTGAATTAACTGAGTTAGGTCCATAGCTGTCATGGAAGCCATGAACTCCCAAGCTGACTCGGATGTCTCACCAATGAAAGGCAGATTGAAATCCCCCTGGACCATGAGTCTGGGGAAATCAACTTGGTTAACGGTCCAAGTCATACACAGTTCAATAATTCAGTTATCAAAATAGTCAGTCTAACACACAAAGTATAGCTAAACAGTAGCAAACCACAATACCTCAAAATACACCAACCAGCATCTAACAAAACAGAGAGCTAACAGCCATTCTAGCTCCCTCTTATGGCTGCTTGAGGTAACAAACCAATTACATCTATTAAGCATTTAAAGTAACAGTAAAGTAATCATAGCTTATATACATTGCCAAGCCAAGCCTAGGGTTACATCCCTAACATTCTCCCCTCTTGGGTTGTCAATGTATTTACACACAACTTCACATTCTCAATCCATAAACATCACAACATGGTTTATGTTTGACCGTACCTTGTGCTTTGGTAAAATGATCAGCAACGTTCTCTTCAGACATGCAATATTCTAGTTTAAACATTTTATAGCTAACACTTTGCCGTACATTCATATATCTTAAGTCGGTATGCTTTAACCTTGTCTTTACAGCAATATTTGTTGCCATCTGGATTGCTGCTTGGTTGTCCTCGTATACAACAATAGACTCACGAACATTAATTCCCATATCTATCAGTAGTTGCTTGTAACAAATTAAATCGGTACATAACAAAGATAAACATGAAAATTCGGCCTCCATTGTAGACAAACCTATATGCTTCTGACGGATAGACAGCCATCCAACCAATGCTTTTCCCAAGAATATCGCAATACCTGATGTAGACTTACGCATGAAAACGGCAATTGCAAAACTTGCATCAGCGTATGTGGTTAATATCAGCTCATCCTTAGGCTCTAAGTATAATGTATAGTGTATTGTCTGTTTCAGATACCTTAATACACATTTTGCTGCTTGCCAATGCCGTTCAGTGGGTTCGACATTAAACCTTGCCAATTGATTAACGCTATATGAAATATCTGGTCTAGACCAATTGTTAAGATAAGATAAACTACCAATTAGGGATCGATAAATATTCTTATCAAACACTGGGCTTTTGTTATCATCATTGCTAAATTCCTGACTCATAGGAGTTTTAGCAGATTTACACAGTTTTGTAATTCCTCAGTAACTGATTATCTTATCAGCCTGTGATATTTTATATCCTCCCCTAGTCTTATCTATCTTCACTCCAAGATATTTCTTTATTTCACCAAGATGTTTTATTTTAAACCTCTTTTTTAACAGTGTAATAATTTCAATGGCCCTCTGCTCTGTTTTAGTAATCAATGCTATATTGTCTGAAACAATAACAATAATGAAGTCATATCATCACTTTCTAGCTTAAATAAACAAGGATCAGCCAATCCAGCTTTAAACCCTATCCTTGCTAATTCCTTTACTATGCATTGATTCCACTCGTAGCCTGACTGTTTTAAACCATACAGGCTCTTTTTTAATTTCCAACAATCAGTGTTGCTATCAGTGTTTAATCCTTCAGGTTTCTTTAAATAAATAGTGTGTTGCAATGGTGGATGAAGGTATGCTGTTTCAACATCTAAATGATTTATTACATATCCATGCTTAGCTGCCCAAACTAATGATGCACGCAATGTTATGGCTTTTAAACTTGGTGCAAACACTTCATCATAATCAGTTGCCAACTGGTTGAAACCTTGTGCTACCAATCTAGCTTTATGGGTAACTGTTCCATCTACACTTGATTTAATCTTATAAATCCATTTACACCCTATCGCCTTTTCACCTGGTGGTAGTCTCACATTCTCATATACCTCCAGATCTTGTAAAGATTTCAGTTCTCTGTTCATTGCTGCTTTCCAAACTATTTGCTCCTCTTTAGGATACATTGATAGTTCATTATACGAGATGGACTTCTGGTCCCTGCAGGCGACGGACGTTTCGTGTGCCGCTTGTCTTCTCGGTGGGCTCCGTTTGGCGCACAGGGGACCTTGTTGGAACCCCCCAGACTCGGCGGCAGCTGGTGGGGTTTTTTCCAGCTTCGCCCCAGGAGCCGGGGAGCAGAAGGTGGGGCATGCTTGCCCCTTTGCCGAATGGGCTCCGGAGGAAATAAGGTAATCAAAGGAAGCGTGGCTGAAATGTTGGTTGTGGAGGATCCTTCCTAATCTCTTCAACTATCGGTAACGGATAAGCAGTATGCTATCGTAAGTTTTTGTTCAATCTATTTTAAACTGAAGATTGGAGGGGGGAGTTTTCTTCTCTAACCCCCCCTCAGACAAAGCGGCATTCAAACTCTCTCTTTCCATTTCGGAATGAAGAGAGAACAAAGGCTGACTTGCCACTCAAATTAACTATGTGAGAAAGACTGAAATCACAGTTGCAAGAGTGCTTGCTGAGCTGTTTTTAAAAAATTAAAACTTTTGCTCTTCTCCCTGCAGAAAGGAGGAGTCAAGATGGCTCCCCTCCGTTCTCGTTTCTGTACTTATAAATGAAGTCTGCCTTTTGAAACCACCCTGGGAAAAATGATAATTTCTGGCATCCTTTAATATCTCCCTTGAGGGTGCTCCGGATCTCTTCTGCTTCGTGGACTTTCTGGATTTGATTATTTGGTTTTTCCCTTCCTAGCGTACCTCTGTGTCTTGGAACAGTGAAGGAGAACTAACTTTTTACTTTCGGATTTGCCTGCTACCCTGGACCCGCCCGGCTGCTCGCTCCAGCGACGCCATTTTCTTTGTAAAAGATTTACCATCTCTGAACTTAGACAATGGGACCCAAGAAACCACCAACGGGCAAGTCACTTTCGGCTCCTGCATCGGCGACTTCCAGCCCAAGTACCCAGCAGCCGAAAATTACTTCATTGCTACAAAAAGAAGCAGCTGGAGAAAGTTCAAAAGAATTATCTGTCAACCAAATGTTTCAGGAAATTATGAGAGGCCAAAACGAACTGAGGAAGGAAGTGGCAGACCTCAAAAAGGAACTCAGAGGGGTACAACATAACACAACAGAAAATAAACAGAGGATTGCGGTACTGGAGGAAGGGGCATCTGGGATGGAGGAAAGGGTTAAGGAGGTCCATAAGGGAAATTTAGAACTGGAAAACTTTATGACCAAAATAGAATAGGAAAGAATGTCTTTTTTTCTCAGGTTCCAGAATCTACTAGAGACAGAAAATGAAGATCTTAAAGATATTATGAGCACAATTTTAGCAGAATACCTTAAGAGAAACAAAGAGCAGATGTGGTGGGATATGGACCTGGTCTATAGAATTAATTCAGCATATGCCAGAACTCATAATGTTCCAAGAGAGGTACACGTTAAATTTCTCAGGAGGACCACAAGAAACGAGGTGCTAGGGGCCCAAAGGGCAGGACCTCTAAAATACCAAGATAAAGAAATTACCATTCTTAAGCAAATTCCAAAAAAGATTAGAGAAAAAAGGAGGAAGTATTCTTCCTTATCAAAGAAACTATACAATAGAGGAATTTGGTTCAGATGGTTATTGCCAGAAGGAATGCTGATTTTCTGGGAGGGAAGCCGAATTAGAATTAAGACAGTGGATGAGGCAGAGGCTTTTATTAAGAAACATTTTTCCCTCCCAGAGGACGAAGATAGCGGAGGTGGGGGGGGGGCATGGCTCCACCTGGGGGCAGGGAGGAGGGAGCAATATCCAAAAGGCTCAGGTCACAAAAATAAATATATCTGAAATATTATTGTAATTGTTGATATACTAGAAAGTGACAAAGAAAGAGATGATTGAACATATTGTTGATATAAAGTAAGAATTCTGTTTATGCTACCTTTTACATGCTATTTTTAAAATTGTAGAAGTGTGAGATTTGGGGGGATTTCTACTGCTAACATGGGAGATACTAAAATTTTCTATGTACCCTATTATCTTTTCCCTATAAATGTTTTAAAACCGATAGTTCATTATATGTTGCAGGAACTTTATCTACTTGACATGCAACAGATGCCTGATTCCTATCAGGTGGCCGCATTACACAGGTTGACCTTCTGGTAATTCAGGGCTTATAGGTGGACTATCCTGAATGTCCTCCTGCTTTATCACTTCCTCCTCCTGAGTAGTTCCTTCCCTTCATCACACATTTCTAGTATTCCTGATACATTATTTTGGTCTACTCGGGTTTCAATTACTACCTCATCATTATTTTCTAGATTGTTCCAACCAACATGCTCCAGAAACTTCACATTTGCACTGTGATAGATCTTAATTGTCCCATGTTCCCAGAACCTATAAGATCTATGATTTGAGTCATAACCTACAAATATTCAATGCCTTGCACGAGTTTGTCCCTTTAATCTAATCTGTGCTGGAATATGCACCCATGCAGGAACTCCAAATGTGTGCAAGTAGCTCAAATCAGATTTCCTACCATGCCAACGAGTAGATGGTACCTCTCCAGTAGAAGCATTTACAACATTGTTCAGTAAATGATTAGCACACATCATGGCTTCACCCCATAATGTTTCAGGCAATCCTGAATTGGCTAACATGGTTCTAGTCATAGCTTGTAACGTTTGCCCTCTTCGTTCTACAAACGAATTATGTTGAGGTCTATAAGGAGCAGAACGTTTATGCTCAACACCAGCTGTTTTTAACATAGTTTGGAACTTACAATTTGTAAACTCCGTCCCATAATCAGTAACTACATTAATAACCTTGGCTTTTATCTTCCTTTCTGCAAATCTCAGCCAATTAAAAAATTGTTGAAATGTTTCTGTCTTATCTTTCATTAAATAGCAGAAACCGTATCTTGAGTAATGATCCATGATACTCAAAACATAATAGGCACCTCCCAAACTGGGTTTTATAGGTCCAATTAGATCAGCAAAAACAACTTCTAAAGGTTCCTTCGTTTTAAACCCATTATATCTGTTTGCTGGTGTAACCCTGCTCTTTTCCTTACTACATACATTACAATTTAAATACTTACTGCAAGGTTTTAATTTTACTCCCTCTGACAACTTTATAGTTTGTTGTAGCTTCTTGAAATTAATGTGCCCCATACGCCTATGTAGCAGATGTATGCATTCATCATGTGGCTCCACATTGTCATACACTGAATTTGCAGTATGGTCATCAGTTGTAATATATAAACCATTTGTTAATTTTGCAGTAATCCTATTACCTTCCTTTTCAATGATACATTTATCTCCGCTAAAGGTTACTACATAGCCAATCTTAACTAGAGCCCTTACTGATAATAAATTAAATTTCAGTTAAGGTATATACAACATGGATAACTGCTCATTTACAAACGAACACCTTGCCATACCTTCACCAGATGCTTTCACCCTCCAACCATTTGCCAAAAATACATGTTGCTTGCTGGCAGACATTTTTATAAAACAATTCTCCACTATCAACAACCCATGAATCATGGCTTATTGGTGCATTTCTAGAGATAGTCAAAGTAGACATACCTAGGTTGACATTATCATTTTTCTTAGCCTTTCTAGTATTCTGTCGTTTTTCATTTTTACAGAATCTAGCTATATGCCCCTTAGCCCCACAAGTAAAATATTTTCTAACAGTATAGGCAGTTATAGGTGACTTTTCATGTTGTGGTGGTTTCTCTCTCAGTTGCTCTCTTTCCAACCTTCTTCTTGACTCTTCCAACAGGCGTGCAGTTATGTCAGTCAATGTTAGTTCATTTCGGATTAGGACCTCGAGTGACGATACAAAATCATCATAACTCTCATCCAATGATGACAGAATGATGTAAACTTAATGTAACTCTGTGAAAATAAGTTCCTTTTTATGTAGCTCTTGGAAAACTCTATTCATAAAGTTTAAATGAGCTAACTTATCTCTACCCTTCAGAAGACGTGCCCTAAACAGTTTTCGGGTAAGATGTATATGTGCACCTACGGTGTCACATACATATATCTTCTTCAAATTCTCCCAACATCTTGCTGCAGAATTCTCCCAACGAATATGAAGTAACTGTTGGTCAGTCAATGTTAGACCAATTATACACAATGCTCGTTTGTTGCATCTTTGAAACTCTGCTATCTTCTTGGCATCATCCTCGTTATCTGGATTCCAAGAAGTCACGTCCAGTGGATTCTGTACAGCATCCCACAATCCTTCAATACGCAGAAGTAAGCTGCACTTCATTGACCAGGAAACATAGTTTGTTCCATTCAACCAGATTATTAGTGATAAATTTGCTGATGGTGCGTGTGCCATCTTCTCCATAATAGTAAACACTTACAAACTAAACAACTATCTGTATACGGTATTGCGTATCAACACCAACTCTGTTTTCAGTTATGTCTGGTTCACTCTGGGTGTCAGGCCTGTAATTATATTTTTTTTAGGATCTTTGGCCTGCCACACTTTTTAATAATTCTCTATGCTGTTTCAATAGTGTAGTAGTTGGGAGGGGGGAATAGAAAGGAGTAGGATTGTAGAATGGATTGTTGACATTCTTTTGTAGAAGCCAAGGTCATCTTTTGTCTTCGCATCTCGACACCTGGCTGGAAGAAGATGGGTGTACATGCCAGTGTGGAAGATGATGATTGGAACATGTGATGGATTTGTGAGTGTGGGGAGAGATCATGAACTTTCTACTGGGTGAACTTACAGGATGTAATTCAGAGTTGAAATTTTCCATAGCCGTGCTAAATTGCCTGCGGAATAAATTGCACCATTAAGGATGTTTTTCCTTGGACAATGATTTATTTCTGCATGGTATTTAGAACCCTAACATTATTTCAACTCTCTACTTCAAAATAATTCACTAGCACCCTCCCCCTCTCAAGGGGGAAGGGCTGGTGATGGAAGATCTGGTGATGAGGTCTCAGCATTCCCAATGCTGACCGGGACAGCGTAAATATCAGCGAAGAATAAATGAGAAGCTTTTGGTGATAAGAAGCTGAGTGCGGAACTTCAAAGGCAATGGAATGCTGCTTCCAGTTTAATTGCATCAGGAGGAATGCAGGAGGAGACAGGACAAGACGAATGAAGGTCGCAGAAATATTTCTTCAGCAAATTGTGAGTGCATGCTCCCCCTCCTTCCCCCCAGCTTGGAAACAAGGCTTGGAAAAAAAAAACCTAGAACAGAGGTTTGGGCTCCTTCCAGACGGCAATAAATGAAATGGCTTGTCACCCTGCAATTAGCTGGGAGAAAGATTCCCTTTCAAAATGGGAATTTCAAAGGAGGCAGGAAGAAGGAATTTTTCCAGCATCTGTCACTTGCAAGCCACCACAAATGGGGCTGCAACCAGTAAATGAAGCAAATTGGGCAGTAAATTGGGCTTTCCTCCCAGGACTTGGATGGAAGAGATGCTACTTACCAACTCCTTTGCCATCAGCATGGGGAAATGCTCCAAGCCAGCAGAGGGCACCTACTTGGGCCATAACACATCCAAGCCAGCAAAGGGCACCTACTTGGCCCATAACTCCTCCAAGCCAGCAGGAGGGTCCTTGGCACGTAAAACCCCTTAGCCAGCCATCATTGGTTGAGCTGCAACCTGTGAAGCAGGCAACCCCGGGATGGGTCTTAACCCCAGGTCATGGATGGGAGGGATGCCAGTGGGCACCTGCCCTCCCTCAGCAGATGGCACCATGGCAGAAAGCTGGGCAGTGGCCAACCGAGGGATTGACCTCCCCACCGGTTCCAGTCTCCCCTGCAAGGCCCAAAAAGGTTCTTACCAGACCTTCCTACAGAGAAGAAATCTCCATGGAAGAAGGGATTACCAAGCAGAGGCCTGCATTGTGGATGGTGGGAAAATGTGCGCCTGCAAGGCCCCAAGTGGTTCTTACCCCACCTTCCTACAGAGTAGCAATCACCAACATGGAAGAAGGGATTACCAAAGCCAGGCCTGCAAGATGGGAAGCGGAACAAGGTGCATCTGCAATGCCCCAAAAGGTTCTTACTCCTCCTTCCTACAGAGAAGCAATCTCCACCATGGAAGAAGGGTTTACCAAGGGGGCAGCTGCAAGTTGGAGAGCAAGTCAGTGTGATGAAACGGTTCCTGAGTTTAGAGATGTAACTAGGTTCCATTCCTCGTGGGGCCCAATTAAATGCCACCATTGTTGTCAACTTGGCCACAGAGCGTCAGAGTGCTTGGCTCCAGCCCCAATGCCACAAACGTGCGCACCAACCACCACGGCGGTAAAGAGAGGGTCCCAGATGCCACCACAGAAGAGTCATCTGGGCCAACAACCTCTGGAAGAGGATCCCCAACTTAAGGTGAGGAAGTGTCCTACCAAGGGGGAGGCCTCGGAAGAGGAAAAGGGCAGACATTCTCCGGAGGAGGATCCCCAACTTAAGGTGACAAAGAGTCCAACTAAGGGGGAGGCCTCGGAGGGGGAAAAGCCTAAACGACCTCTGGAAGAGGATCCCCAACTTATGGTGACGAAGAGTCCTACCAAGGGGGAGGCCTCGGAGGAGGGAATTGCCGAAGAACAAATGTGTGTACCAGTCGCCATGGTGGTAAAGAGAGGGCCCCAGATTCCAGCACAGAAAAGTCATCTGGGCAAACGACCTCTGGAAGAGGATCCCCAGCTTAAGGTGACAAAGAGTCCTACCAAGGGGGAGGCCTCGGAGGAGGGAATTGCCGAAGAACAAACGTGTGTACAAATTGCCACGGTGGTTAAGAGAGGGCCCCAGATGCCCGCACAGCAAAGTCATCTGGGCCAACAGCCTCTGGAAGAGGATCTCCAACTTAAGGTGATGAAGTGTCCTACCAAGGGGGAGGCCTCGGAAGAGGAAAAGGGCAAACAATCTCCGGAGGAGGATCCCCAACTTAAGGTGACAAAGAGTCCAACTAAGGGGGAGGCCTCGGAGGGGGAAATGCCCAACCGACCTCTGGAAGAGGACCCCCAACTTCAGGTGACGAAGAGTCCTACCAAGGGGGAGGCCTCGGAGGAGGAACAAGGCCAGCCGTGGATGATTGAATCCAAGAGCCCAGAACCTACAGCACCTGCAGCAGAGAGCCCTAAACGGCCATGGGAAGAGGTCGCAATGGACTTCATCGTGGAACTCCCAGACAGCAGTGGGCATAAAGTAATTTGGACTGTTATTGATTTGTTTTCTAAGCAGGCACACTTCATTGCTTGCTCAGGATTGCCATCCGCAAACAAATTAGCGAAAATGTTTGTGAAACACATTTATCGCCTGCATGGAGTACCCAAGAGGATCATTTCAGACCGCGGAGTCCAGTTCACAGCCAAGTTCTGGAGAGAGGTCCTGAGATCTATTGGGTCCACACAAGAACTGAGCTCAGAGGTTCATCCCAGCATGAACGGCGCAGTAGAGGGAGCCAATGCGGTGGTGGAACAATGCATCAGGTGTTTTGTGGACTATCAGCACGACAACTGGTCGGACTTGCTACCCTTCGCCGAAGTGGCGTAGAACGATGCGGTCCACAGCAGCAGAGGATTAGCGGGTTTCCAGATTACCAGTGGCATGGAAGTTGTTGCCATGCCTGAGTTGCCTAGAGAACCTCCTTCTTTCATGTCTTTGAGTGAATGGATGGACATGCTAAAGAAAGGATGGGAGAATACGAAGAAGGCTCTAGCAGTTGTGGCAGAAGCCTACCAGAAGCAAGATGATCAACATCGCTCACTCCTAAACCCCTACCGTGTGGGGGGAAATGTTTTTGTATCTACCAAATACATAAGATTAGAAATGCTTAGCAAGGAATTGGGTCCAAAATTTCTAGGTCCATTCCCAATAGTGAAGATAGTTAACTCAGTTACAGTTCAACTCAGTCTACCCAGAAGTCTAGGAGAAATTGACCCAGAATTTCATTGTAGCTTGTTGAAACCAGTAATTGGGTCTAACAGAAGAGCATCCACCCAAGCTCAATCTCCTCCTTTAGTGATGGAAGGGGAAACACAATCTGAGGTGGAAAAAAATGTAGATTTCAGGCTGAATAGGGGTTGCTTACAGTACTTAGTGCATTGGAAGGGTTACCCTTGGTCTGAAGCTAATTGGGTAACCAGTGGGAACCTAAAAGTGGAGAAGTTAGTAAAGCAATTCAATGGGAAGTTTCCCGAGAAGTCAAGGGGTTCCCCTGGGTGGAGAAGAGGTGGTTAATTTTGTTATATTAACTTTTATGTTATTCTCTTTGCAGGAAACATTTTTCTTTTGAGGAGAGGCCGCCTGTCAGGCCTGTAATTATATTTTTTTTAGGATCTTTGGCCTGCCACACTTTTTAATAATTCTCTATGCTGTTTCAATAGTGTAGTAGTTGGGAGGGGGGAATAGAAAGGAGTAGGATTGTAAAATGGATTGTTGACATTCTTTTGTAGAAGCCAAGGTCATCTTTTGTCTTCACATCTCAACACCTGGCCGGAAGAAGATGGGTGTACATGCCAGCGTGGAAGATGATGATTGGAACATGTGATGGATTTGTGGGTGTGGGGAGAGATCATGAACTTTCTACTGGGTGAACTTACAGGATGTAATTCAGAGTTGAAATTTTCCATAGCCGTGCTAAATTGCCTGCGGAATAAATTGCACCATTAAGGATGTTTTGCCTTGGACAATGATTTATTTCTGCATGGTATTTAGAACCCTAACACTGGGCCCATAACCAGTGTTAAGTAATTAAGCTCCCCATTAGGAGAGCAAGTATGCAGAGAAGCGTAATGAGAGTGGTATGGAATAACACGCACAAACCAGCATACAGAGACACTGAATAGTATAAAAATATAGTAGTTTACTATGTAGAAATATAGAAGTATTCAGAGTCCGGTTAACAGTCCAAGTCATACACGATTCAGTAATTCAGTTATCAAAATAGTCAGTCTAACACACAAAGTATAGCTAAACAGTAGCAAACCACAATACCTCAAAATACACCGACCAGCATCTAACAAAACAGAGAGCTAACAGCCATTCTGGCTCCCTCTTATGGCTGCTTGAGGTAACAAATCAATTACAACTATTAAGCATTTAAAGTAACAGTAAAGAAATCATAGTTTATATACATTGCCAAGCCAAGCCTAGGGTTACATCCCTAACAAGCACCACCACCTAGACTCGGGAACGACCAGTGAGGGTTTCAAAAAATTTTGGAAAAAATACCCCCCCCCCAAAAGACTGCAAATGAAGCCAGTTTTTTACCCCTAACCCTAAGGACAGGAAAGACAAAGCCACTCGAATAAAAACCATCAAAGGATTGTGGGAAATTATAAAGGACAGTGCCAGGAAGCTCACAAAACCATCAACCACCTCAGAATTACCTAAACAACGAGGGTTAAACACACTAAATCTGGCAAAGCTGCCTTGCACCAACCTGGCCTGCCCATAGAAAAGCAGCCACTTTGAGACACATAAACCTGGTCTAAACACTTAAAAGCAACATATTGCATCACAAAGAAAACATTTGCAAAAAGGAATAACATTTCTTGTAGTAAATATATTTTATAAACCATTAAAAAATAAAAATGCCCTAAAATAATTTTTAAAAAAGATATTCTATAAATAAAAAAATCCTTAAAAACCATTGTTAAGTATTCCACCAACAATAATTTATACTGTAACCATTTTAACGTATTGTACCAGCAATAGTATACTGTAAACATTATTCCACCAGCAATAATTTAAAATGAAACCATTAAAAATATTCCATACACAATAAATTACAATAAAATGATTTAAAACAATTCTATGCATAATACAGTTTAAAGTATGGAGGATAGAATTTTTAAAAATTGTTTATTTTAATTTATTTTGGACAGAATTTTTTTAAAATAGTCTAAGACAATTTAAAAAAAGAATTCACACACAATAAATTGAAGTAAACCATTTTAAAATATTCTATACTCAATACTTTTGAGTAAAATTATTTTTAAAAATTCTATGCACAATAAATAAAATATTATTTTAAAATACATTAAAAAAAAAAACCCGGGTCACTTACCAGCAGGCAGAATCAGCACCACTCCGATGCGATGGATGGATGCAACAGGCAGCAGACAGGCAGAGAGGCAGCAGGACAGGACTGCTTTTGCTAGGGAAATCCAGAAGGCCTTCCCTTGTGAAAGCTACCCTCCCGCCGCCCCCACCGCCCACGCCAGCCCGCTGCTTTTGCTAGGGAAGTCCGGAAGGCCTTCCCTTGCGAAAGCTACCCTCCCGCCACCCCCACCGCCCGCGCCAGCCCACGGCTTTTGCTAGGGAAGTCCAGAAGGCCTTCTTTCATGAAAGCTAGCCTCCCGCCGCCGCCCCCTCACACTTAGTTGCTTACCTGAGGGAAGCAGCAAGCTCCTGGAAGGCAAAGGGAGTTTTGAAATGGAGGACCCGATCAGCAAGGCGATGCGAGAGCTGCTCGGGAACGAAATATTCTTTTCAAAAGAGGAATGTTGGCCGTTGGCGCCACACTTTTAAACGGGTCGCCTCCAGCCCGCTCACTGATTGGCTGGACTCCAGCCAATCAGTGAGCAGCAGGCTGGGCTAGCCTAGTTTACTGTGGACGGGCGGGGGAGCAAGCGAGCTGTGATGGGACGGCATGGGCGATCGAGCGACAGGGCCAGTGCCAGTTCCCAGAAGTTACTTCCGGGTCCGGTCACCAAATGGTTTGCCTGAAGCGGTGCGGACCGGCAAAAAACCACCACTGGGAATGACTAGCACATATGTGCAAGGGGAACCTTTACCTTTAAAGAAACTAAAGACAATATCTTCTCAACCACCAAGTTGATGGTGCAACTTTGGATTTTGTGACTGATTTTGCAATAGCTGGACTGATATTGATGTGAAAGCATCCACTTCTACTTTCAGGCAACATGACCCAAACAGTTACAACTTCCAAGACTCTTTCTCGCTTACTAATATTGAATGCCCAAGATGTTATATTGTTGTGCTTTATCTTCAATCCTGTTTGATGGAAGTATATAAATCAATCAAAATTCTGTCAGTCACTGACTTTATTCAGATTAGTGAATTGATTCACAACTGTATTCTCAATCATTCAGGTTACGGTTGTCCCAAAGATGCTTTTTCAAAAGGCAACTGGACTTCCTTTGTTTTTCCTTGAAGATGCCGTGCTTCTCATCCAAGAAGCTTCTTCAGTTCTGCTGAAGAAGCTCCTTGAATGAGAAGCAAAATGACTTCAAGAAAAAACAAAGAAAGCCCAGTTGCCTTTTGAAAAAACACCTTTGGATTCCACAACTGCTTTTGAACTGCCATTTTGAAGGCATTTGAAGCAAGTCAATGAAACTTGGATTGCATGATAGTTTATACGTGTGTCCTCAAATCACCAGACTGGAATCATCTGATTGAATCAGTGCATCAAACTGATTAGGTAACTCATCTTTAAAATTCAGTTTGAAGGATGAATTGACCAAATTGCCTTCACATTGAAACGCTTCGTTTAAAACTTAAACGGCTGTGTTGGAGAAGATCTGCAAAGTTTGATTATTATGGTAGTTCCTCTTCAGCTTATTAAAATGAACTAATTTGGAGTTGAGAACTAGTTTAATGTAGTGGTTAAGGCATTGAGCTTATAACCAGGAGATGGTGAGTTCTAGTGCCTCCTTGGGCACAAGACCAACTGGGTGACCTTGGGCCAGTCCAGTGATGGCTAAACTTTTTCTCGTCGTGTGCTGACAGCCCATGCGCATGTGTCCACACCCATAATACAATGTGTGCATGACACCCCTGCACCCCCCACCCCCCTGCGCTTGCGTATTCTCCCTCCCACACTCTCCCCCCACGCTCCTCCCCAGGCATATGTGTGCAACCCCCCACAGCCCATTTTGGGCCTAGCAGGCCTCCCTGAAGCCTCCTGGGACCAAAAATGGGATGTGGGGGAGGGGCGCCACACCCCCATGCTTCCCCTACCCCCATGCATGCACCCAAAACTCAGCTGGCCAGCAGGAGGCATGCACACAAGCACATGAAGCTGAGCTGGGGGGACAGCTCACGTGCCTGCAGAGAGGGCTCCGCCTGCCATCTGTGCCATGCATGCCATTGGTTCATCATCACAGGGCGAGTCCCTTTCTCTCAGCCCTAGAAATGAGACAATGGCAAGCCACGTCTGGCAAAACTTCACCAAGAAAACTGCATACAAGCCTCTGAGAACTGGACAAGATTGAACCAAAGAAAAACAAAATGGAATAACCTTTTGATTTATTTTGATTTAGGTATCATTTGATGTCAGTTTGAATGCTTTTAAGAAGTCTGTTAATTTAAAAACCACATTTTCTGAATGCAAACAAGTGTTTTCTGTTCACAGTGACAATAGAAAAGAGTGCCATACTATCTGGTTTTTTTTTTAAAAAAAGTCAACTGTCATAGCAGAGAATCTCTTTGATTAGATGGATGTTACACTTCAACATTTCAGAAGGGTATGCAAACTATTTTAATTCCGTTGTTTGCTAAGTTGCCAAACAAGTACAGAACTCAGTGTAATCTACTCCATTGCATTCTTATTCTGTCCTTGATACAGTGCCACAACACTTAGACACAATTCCTAATGAGTACAAGAAGCACAACACAGAAAGATGATTGCCCACAAAGAAACAGAGCTGTCCTATACTGCCAAGTTTCATAAGCAGGTTGCCCCTGTAATTGCTTTTGACATAGTCCTTCATGAATGCTATTTATCATTATCTGGCACCCATTTGGATAAGCGTCCCTTGAAAAGTTCTACCTATAAAGCCAAGGCACACATTAAACCCTTCTTCTTACAAGACTGTGATCTCAGAAGCAGATGGAATCAGCAGGTGGCTGTCAGTCATGGTTCTCTGAAATTTATCCTCAAGTGTTTGGGAACATTAATCAGTTTCAAAGGTAGTGTGTTTCTTCAATGTCACACACAGGGATCTTTTCCCATACATTGCCATCGTTGTCTTTCCTTGGAGTGTCGGGCTCTCGGCAGATGTTCTCACATCACCTTTGTGAATGTACAGATTTGGCTGCACATACAGCAATGAGTGGTAGGTTACAAGTGATTAATGAATGAGTAAAATACTTTTTGTAAAAATAAATAAATAAATAAATATTGATGCTAATACCCACATGCCATCACAAAGAGAAAAAGGAAAGAAAACTGACTCTTAACTAACATCTAGATCAATGAGAGAGATGATAGATAGATGGATAGATAGATGGATAGATGGATGGATGGATGGATGGATGGATGGTTAGATAGATAGATAGAAAGAAGATGGATGGGTGGGTGGGTAGGATGATGATAGATAGATAGATAGATAGATAGATAGATAGATAGATAGATAGAAAGAAGATGGATGGATGGATGGATGGATGGGTGGGTGGGTGGGAGGATGATAGATAGATAGATAGATAGATAGATAGATAGATAGATAGATAGATAGACAGACAGACAGACGGTGGGTGGGTGGGTGGGTGGGTGGGGTGGAGGGAGGGTAGGTAGGTAGGTAGTTAGGTAGAAGATAGATAGATAGATAGATAGATAGATAGATAGATAGATAGATAGATAGATAGATAGATAGATAGGAGAGAGAGGAGAGAGAGAGAGAGAGAGAGAGAGAGAGGACAGATCTGAGATAATAGATGAAAGAGACAGACAGTGAGAGAGATTCCATTTCTAGAGTGCCAAGATGCTTTCAAAAATATGGGGGTTTATTAGCTGAGACCATGATCAAGCATCTATGTTTCCTCATAAATTCTACAGTATTTTTGGTCCATTTACATGTTTTTAAAACTTCCCATTTTGAATGTGGGGCTGTCATTATGTGCATTTTAGAGTCCACAAATAGCACAAAATGGGGTAGCTGGACTGCAAGAGAATGCCCAAATTGTTAAAGAGAGAGAAAGAGTTCGTGGGTTGGCCATAGCGCTGAAAATTAAATCCACACACCCAGTAAAACGCAATAAATTGTAGCAGGGAGAGGAAAAAACACCCTTTACTTTAGCAATAAGGATCAGAACAAACAAAAGAGAATTTGGGAAAGGTATCTAAATGCAAAGGTGCTTATTTTTGCTGTGAAAACCGGCTTATCGGAAGGCTTTTAAGATGTTCAGACCTCAGATGAATATAATTATACTCTTAAAGGCTTTATAAAGAAAATTGCTTCAGCAGAAGGTCTTGGCATCAACCCACAAAGCCCGAACAACTTTGTAACCAGGATACCTTAGATGATCAACTTGCATTCTTCTCAATATGCCACCTGCAGGTATTCATTTAACATCAATTAGAAGGAAGTTCATTTTTTTTTTGTAAATGGCTTCCTTCCATGGAATACCAAAGAGACTGAGAGGGAGCTAACTTTATTTCAATCTTGAAAACGTGTTTATTCATCTTGGCATTTGCAAGATGCCCGTGATATTCCATGAGTTGTAGCCATTATTTTATAATGGGTTTTTTGGGGGAGGGGGGATTGGTGACTTCTGTTCTATTTCAAATGTATGCAAAATTTATTTCCATACTATAGGTCACCCTAGAGATAATTACAGAATTATAGAAATAGTTCCAAGAGTTGAATAAACACATTTATTTAAGCCGGTATGGACCATCTTAACTAGAAATATGCTGCTTTGGGATAGAATATAGAATAACAAAGTTGGAAGGGACCTTGGAGGTCTTCTAGCACAACTCCACCCTACACCACTTTAGACAAATGGTTATCCAACATCTTCTTTAAAACTTCCAGTGTTGGAGCATTCACAACTTCTGGAGCCAAGTTGTTCTACTGATTAATTGTTCTAATTGTCAAGAAATTTCTCCTTAGTTCTAAGTTGCTTCTCTCCTTGATTTGTTTCCACCCATTGCTTCTTGTCCTACCCTCGAGTGCTTTGGAGCATAGTTTGACTCCTTCTTCTTTGTGGCAGCCCCTGAGATATTGGAACACTGCTATCATCTCCTCTAGTCCTTCTTTTCATTAAACTAGACATACCCAGTTCCTGCAACCCAGTGACGTGCGATGAGGTTTATGGCTGGTGAGGCACTGACACAGTGGTGGGTTTCAAATTTTTTTAGACTTGTGGACTTCAACTCCCAGAATTCCACAGCCAGGCATGCTCAGTTCCGATTTAAAGTGACAGCATTTGTTTTTCTCCTTTGCTCCTTCTTTCTTTTTCTTTTTCTTCTCCCTTCCCCTCCTTCCTCCCTCTATCCCCCCTCCCCCCTCTCTCAAACACACACACACACACACACACAGAAGTTGGATTGGACTATCTCTCCTACCCCCTTCACTCTCTCTCACTCACTCTCTCTCAAACAAACACACACATGCACACAACGTTGGATTGGAGAGAAGAAAACCAGCAAGTAGACCACAGGAGGAGGCAGGAAGCCAGTCAAAGAGCCATACTGGAGCACACACACTTTCCCCCAGCTTCACTGATTACCGGTTTGAAAAGGCAACATGGCTCTGCCTGCAATCAAACTACACTTGGGGACTGGGGAGGGAGAGCAGCACAAGTGAGCCAGAGTCCTTCCCTCCAGCCTTTGCCCAAAGCCCCGCACCAGGAGGATAAATTTTGAATTCCTCCCCCTCCCTCCGACCCATACGTACCTTTTCCAGCTGTTTCAGAGAGGATTTCAACTCTGCTCTTACCTTAGGTCCTCTGAAGAAGTCCCGCCCAACGAGCATCCTCTACTATGAGGCAGGAGAACTGCGTGCCTCACCTACGTCAGGAATTTTTAGGCTTTTAACCATTGCTTAACTCTGCTCGAGTGATCATAAAACGCCTAAAGTCAGACTAGATGAGGTATGCAGTTCTCCTGACTCATAGTAGTGGGCGCTTTTTTAGAGGCTTTTTTAAACAGTTAAGGAGAGTCATCCACGGTGAGACAGCAACTAGTTCAGCCTGACCTCAGCTCTCGCCTTTTTCCTTTTACATTTTTTTTCTTTTCATGATGACAGTGGTGAGGCTGTGCCTCCACTGCCTCCCCTGACTGCACATCACTGCTGCAACCGTTCTTCTTTTAGTCTCCAGTCCCCTAATCATCTTTGTTGCTCTTCTCTGCACTCTTTCTAGAGTCTCCACATCTTTTTTACATTGTGGTGACCAAAACTGAATGCAGGATTCTAAGTGTGGCCTTACCAAGGAATTAATCTTAAAGTGGTATTAACACTTCACGGGATCTTGATTCTATCCCTCTGTTTATGTAGCCTAGAACTGTGTTGGCTTTTTTGGCAGCTGCTGCACACTGCTGGCTCTTATTTAAATCTTTGTCCACTAGGACTCCAAGATCCCTTTCACAGTTACTACTATTGAGCAAGGTTCCATATATACTGTACCTGTGTAAGGGGAGGTAAGGGACTGGACTTCCTTTGTTTTTCTTTGGTGATGTCTAGCTTCTTATCCAAGAAGCTTCTTCAGTGAAATGGAGATGAGCACTGCCCCCTAGAGTCAGGAATGTCTAGCACATATGTACGAGGGGAATCTTTACCTTTTACCTAATTGTGGTTAAAACAGGGACTTCCATTTTAATGAATGACTAACATGACGTGGTTCCTCACAGTGTCTTCAATCAAATGGTGAATTGACCGTTGTCTTCTGAATTGAATCCATCCTTAGCTAAAACTACATTTCCCATAATGTTTTACATTCTATGAGTTGTTTATTAGAGGGAGAAATAAAACTAGGGAGAGAAAAAAAGCAGAGGTAAGAAATACCACTTCTATATTTTTTTAAAAAGAATTTTATTGGTTTTTAAACATTTATAGGGATGGGTAGGTGGATACAAAAAATTTTTTGGCAGCTACATCGTGCTGAAAGTAGAAATCTCTCCAAATCTCATAACTTTTACAGAAAGAAAAACAAAAGATAAAAGATAAGCAAAAACAGCATCTTGTTATGCATTATATCAACCATATGTTCAATCATCTCTTTTGCCACTTTCTAATATATCAACAATTACAATAATATTTCAAATACATTTATTTTTGTGACCTGAGTCTTTTTGGTATTGCTCCCTCCCCCTTGTCCCCTGGTGGAGCCACGGCCCCTCCCTCCCTCATATCTTGTGTATTATCACCTTTTTCACTATCTCTTGTAGTTTCGTCCTCTAGGAGGGAACTGTATTTTTTCATGAAGGCCTCTGCCTCCAGAATTGAATTGATTCTAATTCTATTTTCCTCCCAGAACATCAACATTCCTTCTGGCAATAACCATCTAAACCAAATCCCTTTATTATATAGTTTCTTTGATAAGGAGGAATACTTCCTCCTCTTTTCTCTCATTTTTTTCAGAATTTGTTTAAGAATGGCAATTTCTTTATCTTTATATTTTAGGGGTCCCCCACTTTGGGCTCCCAAAACCTCATCCCTCGTGGTCTTTCTAAGAAATTTAACATGGACTTCCCTTGGAACATTATGTGTTCTAGCATATTCTGAATTGATTCTATAAACCAGGTCCATATCCCACCACAACTGTTCTTTATCTCTCAATGTATTCTGCTAAGATTGTACACATAATATTCTTAAGGTCTTCATCTTCTGCCTTGGGTAGGTTATGGAATCTGAGAAAAAGGGACATTCTTTCAAGTTCCATCTTTACCATGAAATTTTCCAGTTCTCTATTCCCCTTCTGAGTTGCCTTCACCTCCTCCCTCAACCCAACCACGTCCTCCTTCATTACACCAACCCTCTGTTTATTTTCTGTTGTTTGCTGCTGTGCATCTCTGAGCTGCTCTTTAAAATCTGTCAGTTCTTTTTTCAGTTCTTCCTGTCCCTTCATAATAGCCTGAAACATTTGGGTAACTGATAAGTCCCTTGTGCTCTCTCCAGCCACTTCTTGTTGTAGAAATGATAACATTTTTGTCTGTTGGGTCGTTGGGCTGGATGCAGAAGAAGTGGGGGCTGAAGCTGCCTCCCCCGGTGGTGGTTTTCTGGGCCCCATTTGTTAAGATCAGGGATAAGTGTAAGTCCTTAGTACAGAAGAAACTGTGTGTCAGGCCTGTAGTTATGTTCTTTTTAGGATCTTTGGCCTGCCACACTTTCTTATAATTTTCTATGCTGTTTCATTAGTGTAGTAGTTGGGAGGGGGGAATAGAAAGGAGTAGGATTGTAGAATGTATGTTGTCATTCTTTTATAGAAGCTCAAGATCATCTTTTGTCTCCGCACCTTGACACCTGACCGGAAGTAGAGGGGTGTAGATGCCAGTGTGGTAGATGATGATTGGAACATGTGATGGATTTGTGGGTGTGGGGATAGATCATGAACTTTCAACTGGGTGGAATTCCAGGATGCAGATCAGAGTTGGAATTCCATAGCCGTGCTAACATGCCTGTTATGAATAAATGGGAACTTTAAGGAAGATTCTGCCTTGGACAATGTTTTATTTCATACATGGTATTTAGAACGCTAACACTGTGTCTGTGGAATGTGCAGCTGGGTGATGTCGAGGGGACAGACAAGCCCAGAAGTGAATGTTAAGCCTCAGTCACAGTTCCAAGCCAGAAGAAGAAAGTCAAATAATCCAAATCCAGAAAGACCATAGAACAGGAGGGGCTCCAGGAGTCCTTCGGGAGGTAACATTAATATAAAGCCAGAAATTCCTTCAAAGGTAGTTCTATAATTTTTCAGTAGCTTTACATGAGGAAAAGAGATATTGCTTGGAAAATACAAATTAATGTTCTGTATGAAATGAATTTAGTGTTGGGTTTATTTATTTATTTGTCAAACATGTACAAGATAACAAGTATAGGTGGGATTCAGCCAGTTCGCACCTATTTGGGAGAACCAGTTGTTAACTTTCTAAGCAATTCAGAGAACTGGTTGTTGGAAGAAATCTCATTTTGTTTTTTTCTACTTTATAGGGCTAATCCTGTAAGGAAGGCAGGAAGGAAACATTCTGGTGTTGTTTCTAGCCTAATCTTTATTGCCCTGCTTACAGAAACTGCATCTCCCATTAAACCTTATTACATTGTAACAGCTAAGGTGAAGCGCCCATCGACATGAGTGACTTTGAGTTGGCCATGCTCACCCAGTCACATGACCAGCGAGTCCTGCCTATCCAGCTGGTCATTAGGGCAGAGAACCGGTTGTTAAATTATTTGAATCCCACCACTGAAGTATAGGTATACATAAACATGAACAAAGGAAGTAAATGCAGATAAATGGGGACAGTAAGACAGGGACAGTAGGCACACTAGTGCGCTTATGCATGCCCCCTTTATGGATCTCTTAGGAATGGGGTGAGGTCCACGGTAGACAGTTTAAGTTTGAAGCTGTGCAGATTAAAGGATGTAACAATGGAGTCAGGTAGAGCATTCCAGGCATTGACCACTCTGTTGCTGAAGTCATATTTTCTGCAATCGAGTTTGAAGAGGTTTACCTTGAATTTGTATAGATTGTTCGCCTGTGTGTTATTGTGGTTGAAGCTGAAGAAGTTGTTGAGAGGTAAAATGTTATAGCAGACAATTTTGTGTACTATGCTTAGATCAGACTACAGGTGGCGCAGTTCCAGATTGTCCAAGCCCAAAATGTCAAGAATAAGGGAATTCTATTGTGAGTAGAGGAGTTTAGTGAATCTCAATGGTAAGGGGGATTATGTTGAAGGTGGTGTCATCTGAGATCAAGAGAAAAATAGGAGATAGTATGAATCTTATTTTCAGTAGGAATCCTCTTTATAGTTAAGCCAAAATGTTTAGTAGTTTCTGCATATCTTCTCCAACTTCAACAGGACTGCTAAAGTCAATCTCCAGGCCATTGGAGCAACATTGCTAGGAAGGAAGTCCAAAGCAAATCAGGATATCCAGAACTTTCCAAAAAGGACAATGGAGATTTTAAGTCATTCAGGTCAGGGTTGTCCCAAAGGTGCTTTTTCAAAATGCAACTGGACTTTATTTTTCCTTGAAGACATTTCACTTCTCGTCCAAGAACCTCTCTCAATTCTGAACTGAAGAACTAAAGATGCTTCTTGGATGAGAAGTGAAACGTCTTCAAGGAAAAACAAAATCTAGTTGTTTTTCAAAAAGCACCTTTGGGATTTCCAAAAGAAGCAATATCTCAAGAATGCAGTGGAATTTAAATCCAAACTCTGATACCTGTTGTAACGGCATTTATCGCAACCGCCCAAGTAGCAATAATTAATATGTTTTGAAGGCAATCAATTCAAGTTAGAGCAAATGTGGAACACAAGCAGCATGAGCTGGAGATATTATTGCCAGAACTATTCAAATGTCATTTCCTATTTTAGAGAAGGCAATAATTCTAAAGAGCAAGCTACATTTGAGTATCAAATTCTTACCGATCCATTCTCTTCTTCCCTAGCAGGGAAGGGAAAGGACCTTAGATATACATAAGATTTTGTCATAGAATAGAATAAAATAGAATAGAATAGAATAGAACAGAATAGAGCAGCACAGCGCAGAACAGAACAGAATAGAATAGAATAGAATAATGGAATATAGCATAGCATAGCATTGAATTGAATTGAATTCTTTATTGGCCAAGTGTGTTTGGACACACAAGGAATTTGTCTTTGGTGCAAATGCTCCAGTGTACATAAAGAAAAATAAAATAGAATACATTCATCAAGAATCATAAGGTACAACACTTAGTGATAGTCATAGGTTATTAATAAGCAATTAAAACATACTAGGAAACAAATAAAATAATATTAATTGTAACATGATTATAGTCACAAGTCAGAAGAGATAGGTACTAGGAAGGATGAGAAGAAGAATAGTAATACAGTCTTAGTAAATAATTTGACAGTGTTGTGGGAATTAGTTGTTTAGCAGAGTGATGGCATTCGGGGGGAAAACTGTCCTTGTGTCTATTTGTTCTGTGCCCTATAGCGTCGTTTTGAGAGCAGAGGTTGAAACAATTTATGTCCAGGATGTGAGGGGTTTGTAGATAACTTCAATACCAATGGAGAGTGAAGCAGCATAATTTCCTTGAATGAATGTCTATAGATATATTTGAATGAGATACACATCCAAGTTTATTTACAAGCTCCATTTTGCACAACGTTTATTTACATGAGTGAAAAGTTTGGGCACACAAACTTTGGGACACAACCTGTGTCTTTTTCTTTTCTTGTTAGCAACTAATATCTCTTGTAATGAAAATCATTATCATGTTTAACACTTCAGGCTGCATTTCAGTCACTTAATACTAAATTTAACCTATTCACAATTAGCAAGCTAGAACATTGTTAATAGAATATGAAATTTGATCTCCAAATTACATTAGCACATGTTTCATCAAATAATTGCTGTATTTTACAGAAATGCAAAATTTGGAAGGCTTTGTAATATGATAAAATGGTTGTTTATTATTATTATTATTATTATTATTATTATTATTATTATTATTATTATTATTATTATTATTATTATTATTATTATTATTATTATTATTATTATTATTATTATTATCATGCTGTTCTGAAAGGAGTTTTGAAAATGTACTTACAGAGCTTCAGATGCATAAACCTATTAAGTGAAAAGCTGCATAGCAATTTTATTTTTAAGGCTTCTGCCACAAATCCATGCTGCAGCATCCTAAATGTTAGCCAGTGAGGACTGTGGAAGAACAATAGGCCAGCCCAGGGATGGGCTGCTAGAGATCCACAGGAGTTCAGGAGAACTTCTAGCTAAGATTTTGTCCAGTTCGGAAAGCCCACAAATCTCACTCCTGGTTGGCCCTGCCCACCCCTCCCTGCCCTTCCCCACCCTGCCCAGGAGTCCACACACAGCCAGTTTTGGATGCAGGTAAGTGCAGGGTATGTGCAGAGGTTCAGGGAGGGTGAAAAACGGGCCTACCGGACGTTCAGGCCTCGGGAACCCGGAAAGGTCATTTTCACCCTCCTGGAGGCTGAAGGAAAGTCTCCGGAGCCCGGGGAGAGCAAAAACACACACACCCCTGCTGTAGTGCACGAGGCCAACTAGGCCATGCCCACCAAGCAAATGGGCAGAGAACCCCTTGCTAACATTTTTGAAGCCCACCCCTGGGCCAGCCCACAATTAGTAATCAACATTGGGACTTGCTAAATTATTGTTTCAAGATGGTTTCTGGTTCAGTAATTTCTTCTTCTTCCTCTACACTGCCATTCTTCATTTATCCAAGAAGAAATAAATGCCAGTATGTACTATACTACAGGGGTGTCAAACTCAAGGCCCGTGGGGTGCTTAACTCCTGAAAATAGCAATGGACTGGCCTGTGGTGCCTTTGGTAGCCAAAAAGGGGCATAGTGGAGCCACGAGAGGCCTCCCCATACCCCATTTTTGCCCTGGACTCCTGCAGCACTCTGTCAGTCAAAACAGGGAATGGGTAGGGCAATGCAAGGCCCCCACACTCTGTTTTGGCCAGCAGGGTGCTGCAGGAGGCCATCTAGGCCAAAAATGGGTCATGGGGGGGGGACATGTGAAGCCCCCCCCAGCCCAGTTTTGGCCACCCGGGTGCTGTAGGAGGCCATTTCCTGGCTTGCAGAGGAGAACTACAATGCCGATCTGGCCTGCAAAGAAATCCAGTTTGACACCCCTGCTATGATAGATACTGAAGCTGAAGCTCAAAGACTTTAGCCACCAAAGAGAGGACTCCTTGGAGAAGGCCCTGATATCGGAAAAGATGGAAGACAAAAGGAGAAGGGGACAGCAGAGGATGAGGTGGTTAGATACTGTTATTGATGCAATGAACATCAATTTGGGCAAACCCCAGGAGACAGCAGAGGACTGGGGCGGATGTCTAGTGTGCTATGGTCCATGGGGTCGCCAACAGTCGGACATGACTTAGCAACTGAACAACAATGACAAAAATGCTATTGTGGTTGAGGTGTTCATCTGTGATTGGGAAGTTTTAACTCATCCTTTGAAGGAAACTTACTGCATAGTTTGGGGTTCTTGCTAAACCCAGCGTTCTTCAGACCTCCCTTGTGAATATAAAGAATTCTCCCCATGTAAGAAACCTTGAGAAAAGATGGCACTTAAATCTAATGAATGTGACCAGCCCTTGGTCCAAGAATTTGAATCAGATGCTGGCCAGATACTGGAAGAGGTTACCGAGGAGATGCCAAAACACTTAATTGGACAATGTGATCTGTGGCAAGGAGGGATGGAGCTGTCTATTCTTTAACTGTATTGAACACGTGGGAAATGACCAGAGCTGGTTTTGCATTTCAAAAGGGCTGAAAAAATGTACTCAATAAAGCAGTTCTTTAAGAAAACCAAACGTCTCAAAGTTGCTGGATTGGTTGGATTCATTCCTCGGAACCTTGACACAGAGTACAGATGGATGTGGGATCTTTTGGGGACCTCTGAAAAGACTGAGTTGTAAACAGGAAATAGATGGCTTTTCTTTTGCAGGGACGGTTGAAGATGCTATCTACACAAGAATGTACAAGCTACATGTTAAGGTTCATCTAGAAGATCAAAAGAAGAGGGGCCTGGTTTTGAGAAAACAGTAATGCCTGGTTATACCAAAGGTTCCAATCTTTCCTTTATAGCCATTGTTTTGTGAGCATTTCTATCCCAGAGATTTATAGCAGCCTCCACCTATTACCGTGATGAAAACTAAGATCTGCCTGCCTTCCCAATTTATCCCCCACAGAGATGGGTCTGACAATATAAATTGCAAATGTAGAAATCCTAAGTTACGACGTTGCCATTTTAGCTACAGGGATGCTCCTCATTTAGTTCTTCACCTTTGAGTAAAAGAATGGGAAACAAGCAGAGGTCAGATGTGTGCGAGGCTGAACACTTCTGCCAAGACAACCATCCCAAAATCTATATAGATAAAAGTGTGTGTTTGTGTGTGTGTGTGTGTGTCAGCATAACTCTGGAACCCCTTGAGCAATTTCAACCAAACTTGGCACACAGATGACTTACTCTTTGGAAAAAAAATACTGTGGCTGTAAGACACCCCTAACACCCCTCAGGGTGTGTGTTCTGTTAAGATATAGCCTCTTGTGCGTTTAAATGGCTTCTACTGTACTGCCATAAAATGGCTTCTACTATACAGTGCAGTGGAGTTGCCATGGCAACGGCTTCACAGTACTCCACAAGGGGGCTACCTCTGGTAAGGGGGAAAATCCAATTATATTTGGTCCAGACACCACCCCCGCCAATAAATAAATACTTTGCAACGCCGGGTTATCAGCTAGTAGCATCTATAGTTGGCTGCTTATGGGCTACATTCTGAATAGTGATAATGTTGAACAAAGAGGGATTTCTGTGTTAACATGCCATTTCAAGAAAAGAATCTGAGATATATCTCAGGCACCTTCACAGATGCTGTCAACCTAGAGCGCAGATCTCTTCCATAAGACTATTTTGTGTTTTTTTTCCCTTTATAAAATTCCCTGTTTAGCTTATTCATCATCATCTTCTTTTAAAGACCCCATAATCCCTTGTGGGGTGGAGTGTTGGGCAACTAAATGGAGCTGAGTATTTACTAGCCAGATGCACTTCCTGACACCAAAGTGGAGTTTTGTTCAGCAGATATATTCTCATTGTGCCCAGAGTGATAACTATCTGTCTCTACCTAGGACTGAACTTACAGCCTCCTGATTGTGAAACAAGAGCTCCACCTCTAGGCCACTGTGCCACTCCCCTGTTTAGCTTATTGTTTAAACTTAAAACATCTGGGCACAGCACCTTCTCTAAATGCAACTCTGAAATTTGACTAAAAGGAATTAAGAGTATTGTCCTTTTTAAAAAAATAAAATAAAATGTTTAATTCAGTGAATTCCATTTAATGTTCAAGAACGTTGAACTGATGTTCCATCTGAGGATGAGAGAGAGAGAGAGAGAGAGAGAGAGGAGGGAGGGAGAGAGAGAGAGAGAGAGAGAGAGAGAGAGAGAGAGAGAGAGAGAGAGAGAGAGAGAGAGAGAGAGAGAGAGAGAGAGAGAAACCTTCTGAAAAGAAATCAATTGTAGTTCAGTTTACCAGAAAAGCTATGCTTGCTGGAACTAATTAGCTCTCATGTTTTTTGGGTGGTTTTTTTTTAGCTCTGTTTGAAATGAAACAACCTGGCAAATTAAAATTGAATGGTAATCTACCGAAGGGATTCCAGTTTCCCCTTACTTAAAACTGGGTAACCTTATTCTTTCAGTCAGTTATGTTGACCTTAATTTTTTTCAGAGCAATTCTCTGGGGTGCAAAAATTTAAGCAAACCTGCTAGCATTGTTTTTATTCAATGCCCTCCTTGACTATATATATACTGTTTATAGGTAAAGGTTCCCCTCCACATGTGCTAGTCATTCCCGACTCTAGGGGGAGGTGTTTGTTATGTTCCTCGACCTACGACCGGGGATTACCCTGCCTGACAGCCAGCAACAGCCAAGCTGCGCCTGATTGGCTAAGACGTGGCTTGGCTGAAGCGCGGGCTGTTCCTCCTTTCCCATTGGTTTCCCTGCTTGACAGCTTCGTATAAATAGCTGCCAAGCAGGGAAAGAGTGCTTCTCTCCTGTATATTTGTTGACTGCCTGTTGCAATAAATTCTGGAGTTACCTCAGCTGTGTCCAGCCTCGTTCATCGCTCACTATTTAATAGGGTTCATCTCTGTTTCAAAGCCGAAAAGCCAGAGCTGTCCAAAGATGTCTCCGTGGTCATGTGGCCAGCATAACTAAATGGCAAAGTTGCACGGAACACTGTTACCTTCCCACCAAAGGTGGTTCCTATTTTTCTACTTGCACTTTTTTTACATGCTTTTGAACTGCTATGTTGGCAGAAGCTGGGACAAGTAATGGGAGAGCACTCCGTTACATGATGCTAGGGCTTTGAACCACCGAACTGCCAACTTTTCTGATTGACAAGCTCAGTGTCGTAGTCACTGAGCCACCACGTCCCATATGTGTGAGAGTGTGTGTGTGTGTGTGTAAATGTATATACGTTTGTCTGTCTTTCTAACTATCTACATATTCAGTCGGTTCGGACCGATTTGGGTGAACCAGTAGTTCTGGCGATCAGTTGGCCCCACCCACTGCACCTGCGCTAATGTATCCTATATTTCCTTTGTTTGAAATCCATCTGATTGACGTAGCAGAGTGGATTGCCACTCCTCAGCTGTTTTACCCACTGGGGATGCAGTAGAAGGTAAGTTTTAGAGTTTTTTTTCAAACAGACTGCGTGTGAAGTGTGTATTTGGTTGTTACACTGGTTGAATCCCATTACTGCCCTGAAGGCACAGATATAAACCTCCAACTGGCCTCAATGACTCTCAGAAAGAGTGCTAATGACCAGATGACTGCAAGCAATATAAAGATTTATACTTTCATCCTCCATCATTCAGTCAGAACTTAAAAAGCTTCATGGATAAGAAGAGAAATGTCTTCAAGGAAAAACAAAGGAAGTCTAGTTGCCTTTTGAAAAAAAGCACCCATGTTCTGACGGATTGAGACTCTCCACAGACATTTCTTCAAGGTTAAACTTAGGAAATAATTAAATTTTAGTCTACAGTGGGGGGGGGGGACAACAGGAGGACTTTAGCTTGTATTAAAAGGCTCTCATGAGCTATACTTTATTTTATCAGATGCCTAGAGCTCACTTAAGTTTATGACATTTAATAAAATGTGTTAGTTAGAAAAGGTTCAACAGATTCCTTCAGATATCATTCCAATTACAGATAGTCCTTGACTTACAACCCCCTAGGGAGACAATAATTTGTCAATAAGCAGTGTTAAATAAGGCATCCTGTCACCGCACCTGATTTTACAATCTTTTTCGTTGCAGTTATTAAGTTAATCTGGCTCCCCATTGACTTGGCTTGTCGGAAACCAGCTGGAAAAATTGCACATGGTGATCACCCGAGACCATAATCATCATGAATGTGTTGCCAAGCACCTAAGTTATGATAACAATCTTATCACTTATATACCACTCCAAGGTACTTCACAGCCCTCTCTAAGTGGTTTGCAGAGTCATCCTCTTGCCCCCAACAATCTGGGTCCTCATTTTACTGACCTTGGAAGGATGGATGGCAGAATCAACCTTGAGCCCAGTGAGAATCAAACTTTTATGAAGTCTGAATTCCAAACATATCAACATCAACACTTTAGTGTGCTATTATTTGTCATCATGTTCAATACTTCCAGTATTTCCTTTTGGAAATAATTTTAAACGCTAGTTATAAAAAGTTAGAGATTGTTTTAAATTGAGCTCTAAGTCCTGATCACTCTAAATATATCCTTGCAATTTCCTTGACAGCAATACAGAAGTAATTCGTCCTTTTTCTCTGGAATGTTTTCACAGTCTCCTGGCCTGTTTTAAAGCACTGAGATTTCCGTATGAGATCCCATCCAGATATTAACCACATCCAATCCTCCTCAGCCAATAACAGCTACAAGCTACCTGCAAATAGAAAATCCCCAATTGTGTTCTCATGCTTTGTTTCTCCTTCTCTCCTTTCCCCCCATACCTTATTTGATTTCTTAATCCAATGTGGAAGAAGGCTACCTCTGCAATAGATTATATTCCTGATCATAACTACATTAAAAACAGACCATATCTCCCTTCCACTGAAGTTGGCATGAAAAATTGAAGTGCATTAACGAAGATGAAATACAATTGTTTGGCTCTAAATCTTATTCTGAGGTGGCTCAGTGGCTAAGACGCTGAGCTTGTCAATCAGAAAGGTCAGCAGTTTGGCGATTCGAATCCCTAGCGCTGCGTAATGGAGTGAGCTCCCGTTACTTGCCCCAGCTTCTGCCAACCTAGCAGTTCCAAAGCATGTAAAAATACAAGTAGAAAAATAAGAACTACCTTTGGTGGGAAGGTAACAGCGTTCTGTGCACCTTCAGTATTTAGTCACGCCAGCCACCTGACCATGGAGACGTCTTCGGACAGTGCTGGCTCTTCAGCTTTGAAACGGCGATGAGCACTGCCACCTAGAGTTGGGAACGGCTAGCACATATGTGGGAGGGGAACCTTCATCTAACTTAACAAAGATGAAATACAACTGTTTGGCTCTAAATCTTACTCTGCTTCCCTTCCCTACAAAACAAGCAAACAAAATTTTCCACTTTAGCCAAGCTTTGTCTTGTTAAGTAACTTGAATTTTTAAGACATTTATGCAGGTGGATTCTATTTTTCTATTGTCTTATTACAGAGTGTGCTGCTTTTTAACAATGTGTTTGAACAATGCAAGTTTGTTTTCAGCCTGGTGCCCAGTGCCAAAGCTTTGCCGTTCCTCCTTGCCTTTTTTTTCCTCCTGCAAACAGGGTACAAAGAAGTTAACACCACATTTTCTCACTTGTTTTTTTGTGTAACAGGAAGACCTGTTACCCTGTGATATTTCTCAGTCGGTTAATTGCTCTGTGTTGCATTTATAACAAAAGTGCTTCGAAAAAGGCTTACAACTTTTCCGTTTCACGTCTCTCATGACAGCTGTATTGACAAATCAATAGTCATCAACATACGACCACAATGGATCCCAAAACTTCTGTTGCTAAGCGAGTTCATTTGTTAAGCGACTTTTGTCAGCAAAATTCATGTTAAGTGAATGTTGTCAACAAAATTCACCTGTTCAGTGAATTTTGTCATCCAAATTCATTTGTGAAGTGAATTTTGTCCCATTTTATGACCTTTCTTGGCTCAGTTGTTAAATGAATCACTGCAGGTGATAAAATTAGAAATGGGGTTGTTAAGTGAATCTAGATTCCCCCATTGACTTTGCTTGTGTAGAATGTCAGCACCCACCCACCTTCCTAAAGAATGAAATATTTTGGGGAATATTAAAAGGCAGGATAAAATATTTTTCCTAAAGCAGAAATAAAAAAAAACAGCAACAACAACTTAAGAGTGGCAGAAACCAGCCCCAGCTTCCTTGCCCCAAGGAGTAATTGAGGAGGCCAGCTTTTAGAAATGCAGATTTGGTAATCTATTCAGAAAGACTGGGCCAGCCATGACCCCTAGACGACCCTATAGGAATCCAGAAGCTATAAAACCCACCCACTCTCAACTCCATTTTGTCAGCTGTCCCAGAACTGCAAACTGTATCTGTGTTGGTTCTGTTCACCAATAAACAGAATCTTTCTTTCCAATCAGCCTCCATTTTGTTCCCAGCTTGGATCTGGACCTGGATTTTTTTCTTCCAACACTTGTAAGAAGGCCGTAAAAGGAGATCACTTGACCTTGGGATACAGCAACGGCCATAAATATGAAGCAGTGGCCAAATGTCTGAATTTTGATCATGTGACCATAGGGATGTTGCAAAGGTCATAACTGTGAAAAATGATCATCAAGCAAAGCCAATGTGGAAATCAGATTCACTTAACAGCAATGTTACTAATATTAATTAATTTAACAACTACGTTGATTCAATCAGAATCAGATCAATCCATCAGAATAGAGCTGGAAGGGACCTTGGAGGTCTTCTAATCCAGCCCCCTGCTAAAGCAGGAGACTCTACACCAGTGATGGCTAACCTTTTTGTCCTTGCATTCTGAAAGTGCACAAATGTGCATGACAGCACATGTAGGTATGCCCAAACCCATAATACAATGCATATGTGATTCCCCCTTCCCCTGCGCATGCACACACGACCCCCCCCCCACCATTTTGGGCCTAGCAGGCCTCCCTGAAGCCTCCTGAGACAAAAAAAAGCACAGCGGGCCACCGCCCCTCACACTCCCTCCGCCCCCCCCCATGCATGCCTAGGCTGTTAGAGGTGTTATGTCTGCCTTGTATGCAGTTTTACTCCTCTCTAGCATTCATCTCCATTGTTCAGTGATGCATTTCCTGCCTCTCTAGGATCTGCTCCTGTGAAGCACTTCCTGTTCCTGTTGGATGTATATAGTTATATTCTCAATGGCTTGTATAGTGTTTTAACTGCATTTTGATTAAACAACATGCTCTGCAGAGACCCGAAAATAAGCTGGCAGGCATGGGGCGCCCACACATGCATGGTGGAGCTCAGCTGTGGCGACGGCTCATGTGCCGATAGAGAGGCCTCCGCGTGCCACCTCTAGCACATGTGCATAGGTTCCCCATCACAGCCTTATACCGTTTGGGATAGGTGGCTGTCCAGTCTTTTCTTTAAAACTTCCAGTGATGGAGCGCCCACAATTTCCTGAGGCAAGCTGTTCCACTGGTTAATTGTTCTCGCTGTTAGGAAGCTTTTCCTTAATTCGAAGTTGCTTCTGTCCTTGATGAGTTTCCAACCATTGCTTCTTGTCCTGCCCTCTGGTGCTTTGGTAAATAAATTGACCCCCTCCTCTTTGTGGCAGCCTCTCAAACACTGGAATTGACTCAACAACTGAGGCAAGAAAGGTCATAAAATGCAGCAAAAATTCAATCATGTCTCGCTTAGCGGCAGAAATATTGGGCTCCGTCATAGTCGCAAGTCAAGGACTACCCATCATGGGCAATGCTATCAGCAGAAAGAAAGGAGGGAGGGATTTTCTTTTAATTCCTTAATGAAGATCCAACTTGGTATCGGGTCACTCTTCTTATCACTTTTGGTATCCTGGCAACCGTACCAGCATCCTACATCTCCTGCAAGCCTTAATATCTGCTTTTAAAATTCATCTTCCATAAGTTCACCTCATGATGGAGGGCAGTGTTATCTTTAATTATAGAGCAGGTGAGTATTGCTTAACATGATCCAGATTGCGGAGAGGAATCATTAAATTTCTAACTCTGGAGGATTCAATGTTTTCCCAGCTGTGAAGACAGATACCCAGATGTGTGTAATGTGTAAACTTCTACTGTAGCAACCTGCAATGATCTTATGTAGCACCTTTGGCTGAGGAGCGGTACGGAGACAAGAGGAACATATGGTTGGCTGCTAGTTGTTTGTGCAACTTCCTTTTCAAATGCTGCTAATAATTTGTTGGTTGTTTTTCTTCCCCTTCTTGTGAAAGAGTTTCGATAGAAATCAAACTCCTCCGTTTCAATGATAGAAAATTGCAAAAGGGCAATTTAGTTCTGTATAATTTCTACTTTCTCAAGCAAAGCACAAGCTATTAAGCAAGCTGTTGTAGTTGTAGCTGCTGCTGCTATACAGTCTTTTCTGAAGATTCTTCAACAAATGCTGATAATTTGGGGGCAATTGAAGCTTCACCCCAAAATCTCAAGGATGATTAAATAATACCAGCCTAATATATGTATATGTGCTTCCAACCAAAACTGTTTTTTATAAACTAAATGATGTCAAGTCTAATTTTAATTTTGTCAGCTTTTTTTTACAGTTCCAGGATTAATATTAAACAGTTAATTGTTACTATTAATTGATATGATGTGATAGCTTTATTGATTAGCCTATAGGTCACATCAAAGAACAAGGACTAAGGAAAAATTTCCTTGAGAGTTAGAACAATTAATCAATGGAACAACTTGCCTCCAGAAGTTGTAAATGCTCCAACGCTGGAAGTTTTTAAGAAGAGGTTGGATAACCATTTGTCTGTAGTGGTGTAGGGCAGGGGTGGCGAACACGCGGCTCGCGAGCCGCATGCGGCTCCCGGCCAAAATAAATGAGGCTCTTTGCCTCTTATCATTATTTAGTATACTGTGGCTCGGATCGCGCGCTCCCTTTCGGAAGCTGGGGAGGTCCTTTGCAGGCAGCTAGAACGGGCCGCCTGCAAAGGACTTCCCCAGACTTGCTTTGAGGAGCACGGGGCGACTGAGGCTAGTTGTGAAGCCCCAAAGCCCCCACCGCCACCGGAAGAACTGCTGCCACCTCCTCCTCATCCTCAGAGGAGGCAGCACTGCCGGATTTGCCACCCGGCGCTGCGGCTGAGATGAAGCCGCCAAAGCTCCAGCCGGCATCTCCACGCATGGCAGCGGCGCCTCCCCTCCGCTCGGAGCAGCTGAGCTCAGTCAGCGCTGGGTTACCCCTGCCCCCTCCTCCTCCTCCGCCGTGCTTTTGAGGAGCCATGAGGCTGCAGGAGCCAGTAGGAAGGCGGGGGGGAGCAGGGGAAAAAAAGCCTCATGGCTCCTCAAAAGCACGGAGGAGGGGGAGGGGGCAGAGGTAACCCAGCGCTGAGCTCAGGAGCAAATCTGGTGATTCTGTTGGAGGAGGAGGAGGAGGAGGTAGCAGCAGTTATTCTGGTGGCAACTCGTACTCGTCGGCATCTTCAGCAGAAGCCCTGCCCACAATGAAGAAAGCAAAGATGGAGCAGATCCACGCAGATGACGTCGCTGCAACATGACTGGAGGAGGAATTCTGGGAGTTGAAGTCCACAAGTGTTAAAGCTGTCAGGTTTGAAGACCCCTGGGGTTTTTTTTTCCCTAAAGGGTTAGGGGTGCAAGGGTCTTGTAACTTGACAGCTTTAAGAGTTGCATGCTTCAAATGCCAGAGTTTCTGAGCCAACATTTTGGTTGCTAAGCAGGAGCGTTGTTAAGTGATACTGATATTATATAACACTTTGAATTAAGCGGGTACCTTGAAGAAACATAACTTTGAGTTTCAAATAATACTGATTTCGTTGTTGTCTTAGGTGACATCTGTGAAAAAAATTCGGGTGCTCAGGCATGAAAATGTGCCGCTCAAACACTATACTTTTCTGCTCACATCGAAAAAAAATTAGAGGGAACATTGCTTCCGGGTCTGTTTTGGCAGGTCACTGCGTGGTGTGGCTCTCTGACTCTCACAGTTTAAAATTTTGGCTCTTTTTGTCGAACTTGTTCGCCACCCCTGGTGTAGGGTTTCCTGCCTAAGCAGGGGATTAGACTAGAAGACCTTCAAGGTCCCTTCCAACACTGTTACTCTAAGTTTAAAACACATATCGCCAATAAAATCTTATACAAACAATTTAAAATAAGAAAAAAGCAAAATGCAATCATTATAGGATAAGATACAAAATATTTGTGTGTGTGTGTGTTGCATTTGTGCTGATAAATAAATGAAGGGAAACTAGTATAGATCTATTTCAAGCTATTTAGCTCTCATCAGCTAGCCATAACCTTGCTGGGATTCGACTCAGGGCTGTTTTTACATGTTAGGCAGTTGTATTAGCCTCTAACACACACACACAGATACATTATATATATCTTAAAATGGCTTTTAAGCCAAAGACAGCAGTCTGAAGATGGCAAGTGAGATCTTGCCGAAACGTTGCCAAGACAATCTCAATCTTACACAACAAAACCAGTATATATATATGTGTGTGTGTGTGTGTGTGTGTGTGTTGTATTTGTGCTTATTTGTAGTTGTATTTGTGCTGATTTGTAGTGAGCTTTCTCCCATATTTGAGCATACCAGGGGTTGTAACACAAATGTATGTATGTATGTATGTATGTATGTATGTATGTATGTATGTATGTATTTATTCTTTGCATTTCTAATGTATGTATGTATACACACACACACGAATAAAATGACATAAAATTATATTTTGGTGTCACCCTTACAATCTACCTCAATCAGTCCCATATATCCAGATCTCAATTGAACCATTTTGTTTAAGTACTGTGCTGTGTTAAATGTTATTTTTTTTAGGTTCTAGCCACACATAAAGTAAGTTGTTTTGATATAGGAATCCCAATGGGTCATTCATTTGGTATATGGACCAAGGTACCTATCTCTTAATTAGTTTATTCTTTAATTAATTATTAAATAATTAATTACTGCAATAGATACAGGGATACTTTTGCAGGTTTATTCCATAAACCCTGCATTTCAGTTCTTAAATCCCAATATTTTACCATTTTTTCCAATGTTTTAAAAAGCGCTGTTATTTTATACCACCACCACATCAAATGGAAAAAAAACCCAAATTTGTTTTTCTTCAATGACTATAGTGCAGCGATGGCGAACCTTTTTTGGCTCGTGTGCCACAAGTGGAGGGAGCGCAGGGGGGTCGTGTGCGGGCGTGCCGCACCCATAATGCAACACGCGACCCCCCCAGTGCGCATGCGCGCACAACGCGCAACCCTCCCATTTTTACAAGCTTTTTTCGCCCTCCCCAGGCTCCAGAGGCTTTATAGGACCCTGGGGAGGGCAAAAAGAGCCTTCCCCGCCCCCCCTCTGGAGGCTTCAGGAACCATCCGGAGGCTTCCCTGAAGCCTTCAGAATGCTTAAAACCACCCTCCGAGCAAACCGGAGTCACTTCCAGTTTGCTCGGAGGGTGGTTTTAAGCGTTCCGAAGGCTTCAGGGAAGCCTCCGGACGGTCCCTGAAGCCTCCGGGGGGGGGGAGGCTCTTTTCGCCCTCCCCAGGCTCCTATAAAGCCTCTGGAGCCTGGGGAAGGCAAAAAATAGCTTTTAAAAAGGTGAACACAGCTGGCCAGCGCACGCATGCGTGCTGGCCAGCTGACAGGGCAGCGCCTCGCATGCCCTGACAAATGGCTCATCGTGCCGCTTGTGGCACGCGTGTCATAGGTTCGCCATCACTGCTATAGTGTGTTGTCTTCTAATAGTTGGTCTCCCTGAATTTGGAAATTCCAGAATTATCTAGGAATCTTTTTAAAAAACAACCACTAGAAAATTATTGGTATTATTGGCACTCAGAGAAATCTGCCACCCACAGACACATCGAGATAAACAACATCTATATTACATCTTGAAAGAGGCGGTTGTGAGACCCTTACTCAAGAAGCCTTCCCTGGACCCAACGGAGCTAGCTAATTATCGTCCGGTCTCCAACCTTCCCTTTTTAGCGAAGGTTGTAGAGAGTGTGGTGGCCCAACAGTTTCCACGTCACCTGGAGGAGAATGATTATCTAGACCCGCGCCAGTCCGGCTTCTGACCCGGGCACAGCACGGAGACGGCCTTGGTCGCGTTGGTTGATGATCTCTGGAGGGCCAGAGATAGGGGTTGTTCCTCTATCCTGGTCCTATTAGATCTCTCGGCGGCTTTCGATACCATCGACCATGTTATCCTGTTGCACCGGCTGGAGGGGTTGGGAGTTAGGGGCACCATTTTACGGTGGTTCGGCTTCTACCTCTCCGGCCGGACGCAACGTGTGTTGGCAGGAGAGTAGAGATCGACCCTGAGCCCCCTCACTTGTGGGGTGCCACAGGGGTCGGTTCTCTCGCCACTCCTGTTCAACACATATATGAAACCGCTGGGCGAGATCATCCGTGGCTTTGGGGTGGGATACCATCTGTATGCTGATGACACTCAGCTATACATTTCCACCCCGAACCACCCCAACGAGGCCGTCGAAATGATGTCCCGGTGCTTGGAGGCCGTACGGGTCTGGATGGGTGACAACCAACTCAAACTCAACCCCTCCAAGATGGAGTGGCTGTGGCTTCCGGCTCCCCGGTTCAACCAGTTGCTTCCATCTCTGGCCATCAGGGGTGAGCAACTGGCCCCCATGGAGTGGGCACGCAATTTGGGCGTCCTCCTGGATGCCCGGCTGGCTATAGATGACCATGTAACAGCCGTGGCAAGGGGGCGTTCCACCAGGTTCACCTGGTGCGCCAATTGCGCCCCTTATTGGACCGGGATGCCTTCCGCACAGTCACCCATGCGCTGGTGACGTCTCGCCTGGACTACTGCAATGCTCTCTACATGGGGCTTCCCTTGAGATGCACTCGGAGACTGCAGTTGGTCCAGAATGCGGCCGCGCGGGTGATTATGGGGAGGACTAGGTACTCCCATGTAACACCTCTCCTGCGCGAACTGCACTGGCTTCCTGTGGTCTACCGGGTGCGTTTCAAGGTTTTGATTACGATCTTCAAAGCGCTCCATGGCACAGGACCTAGTTACCTGCGGGATCGCATCCTGCCCCATACATCCCTATGACCAATCCGCTCACACAGAGAGGGACTTCTCCGGGTGCCGTCCGCTAAACAGTGTTGGGGGGCGACACCCATGAGCAAGGCCTTCTCTGTGATGGGCCCAGCCCTGTGGAATGACCTCCCCCTTGACATCAGGATTACTTCCGATCTCCGCTCCTTCCGTGTAAAGCTCAAGACCCACCTTTTTCAATTATCTGGCCTGGCTCAACTGTAGTTTATCCTTTCCTCCTGACAGTCCTTTTAAATCTGTAATTTTATTATGGGGTATTTTTAATGGTTAATTTTATTATTATCATTGTGATATATGTAATTGTTACCTCCTCCGTGTACGTGTACGTGTATGTATATGTATGTGTATGTGTGTATGTGTATGCTTATATGTATTTATGTATGTTTTTATTGTACGCCGCCCCGAGTCCCTTGTGGAGAGGGAGCGGCTAACAAATTAAATTATTATTAAATTATTATTATTCTATACAAAAGGATCAAAATAACTCCTTGCCAGCAATCCACACTCAGATAAACAAATATTAACACCGAGATATAAACAGTGAACAAACCTCAGTACTTTTTATCAGTACTTTCTGCCACTGATGATGTTACCTAGTTGGGTAATGAAACATCTGCAAGAAAATAACCAAGATCAGAGAGCACCAAAAACCCTAATTCAATCCTGAGCAACAAATATTTTCTCTCAAAAATGTATGCATTCCTTATCTTTAGACTATCTTTTTATATGCTACTTTATATAGAATAAGGTATTAATTTTTATGCAAAGATGATGAAGGAAAATGTCTTCAATCTCATTTCAATGGTATATCCACATAAGAAAATGTGAGAATTGAAGAAATGTGTACAGACCCATTTTATGACCATTCACCATATCTTAACAGAATAACTGAGTTGGTTATCTTGGAGATCTTCCAGTCCAATCCCCTGCTCAAGCAGGAAGCCCTATACTATTTCAGACAAAGTTCATAGAATTAAACAACAATTTTTCCAGCCAAACTTCTAGGCTCTCACGTAGTCCATGTAGATAAGTTCTCTTTTTTAAGGGGAACTGTCTGCTTCAAACTCCACACCTGTTAAGATATCCTTGAAAAGTTTCCAGGCTCTCACGGTCTTCAGCAGAATTGTAGAAGTTTCATTTCTCCATCTAACCCATTCAAAAGCAATACTTCCCCCACCCCCTACTCTAAAGGCAAGTTGAAATGCAGAGGCACCTACCATTGTTCCCTCTAAGCTGCGCGCCTGCACGGCCGCGCAGATAACAAGGAAACACCGCGCACAAGTTTTAAACTGCGTGCAGTGTTTTTTAATATCTTAAAATGTGAGTGAAAATATCCCCCCTCCCTCCCTTCTCTCTGTCTGCACCGAACTCTCTCTTCCATGATTGGTGAAATCAAGGAAGATTCTGCCCGGAGACCGATGACTTTGCAGAATGGAGAATTCCCATTGGTCCTGTGGGGCTTCATTTGGTTCCTGGGAAAACGTGATTCGCTGGTTGTAGCCTGCTTTTCTCTGCATATCCGGGGTTTCTAAGGCATTGCATCGTCTGAAGCCCCGTTCTGGACTGGGCAATCTTTCTGCGATCCCTTTGCTTTGGGGAGAGAGGGAAGCAGCATGGAATTGGACTGTCTGAGCCAAAGGGGTCCACGGGATCTTGAGACTGGACTTTTGAGCAGTACCATTCCACTCTTTCTTTTCCCTTTCTGTCCTTCTATCTTCCTTTGCTTTTCATTTTTTTCCTTTCATTTCTCCTTTCCTTTCCTTTTTCCTTTCCTTCTTTTCCATTTCCTTTCCTTTTTCCTTTCCTTTTTTTCCATTTTCTTCCTTTCTCCTTTCCTTTCTCTTTTCCTTTCCTTTCTCCTTTCCTTTCTCTTTTCCTTTCCTTTCTCTTTTCCTTTCCTTTTTCCTTTCCTTCTTTGCCATTTCCTTTCCTTTCTCCTTTCCTTTCTCTTTTCCTTTCCTTTCCTTTTTCCTTTCTCTTTTACTTTCCTTTCTTCTTTCCCATTTCCTTTCCTTTTTCCTTTCCTTTCCTTTTCCTTCTTTGCCATTTCCTTTCCTTTCTCCTTTACTTTCTCCTTTCCTTTCTCTTTTCCTTTTGTTTCTCTTTTCCCTTCTTTTTTCTTTTCCCTTCCCTTTCCCTCACTTCTTCATCCTTTCCTTTCTACTTTCCCATTTCTTTCCCTTTTTCCTTTCCTTCTTTTCCATTTCCTTTCCTTTGTCTTTTCCATTCCTTTCCCTTTCCTTATTTCCTTTTCCCTTTTTTCTTTTCCCTTCCCTTTCCCTCCCTTCTTCATCCTTTCCTTTCTTCTTTCCCATTTCCTTTCCTTTCTCTTTTCCTTTCCTTTTTCCTTTCCTTCTTTTCCATTTCCTTTCCTTTTTCCTTTCCTTTTCTTCTTTCCCATTTCCTTTCCTTTCCCTCCCCCTCCCTTCCCTTCCTTCCTTCCTTCCTTCCTGGGAATCTGAGGGAGAGGGAGGGGACCCTTTTCCTACTTGCCCCCCTCCCCAACATCTGCTCTGATGGCAATTATGGCTAAAAAAAAATCAGGTGCTCAGAAATGAAAATGTGCCGCTCAAACACTATATTTTTCCGCACACACTGAAAAAAAATTAGAGGGAACATTGGCACCTACCTGACAAAGTTTCATCCTTGACATTAGGTTTATAACTGGGCTATCCTAGTTTTGATTGCAGCTATGGATGATTCAATATTTCCACATGTATTCAGTTCTGAAAATACATTTCTTGGACTAGAAGAGCTGCATGCCATACATATTCCTTGTTTGGTGTTCATTTGCATCTGTTGGAATTCTTTATTCTTAGAGCTGTGGTGGCAGAGTGGTTAGAATGCTGTAATGCAAGCGAACTTTGCCCAACATCTGGAGTTCACTCCTGACTGGCTGAAGGTTGACTCAGCCTTCCATCCTTCCAAAATTGGTAAAATGAGAACCCAGATTGTTGGGGGAAATATGCTGCAAACCACAGAGTGCTGTGAAGCCCTGTGGAGCAGTGGTGGGATGCAACCGGTTTAACAACCAGTTTGGTGACTGCGCGTGTGCAGCATTCAAAAAATGACCTTTTTAAGCTTCAAAACTTACTTCTATGTCACTTTACTTGTGAGTAAAACAGCTGATGTGCGGCAATCCGCTGTACTGTGCAAATCAGCTGAGCTAAAAAACGGGGGAATATAGGTGTAAGGGCTCCTCTCCTAATTTAAGAAAGTGAAGACTTGAAACGGAGTGTTTCAAAAGGAACCTTTTAAAAAGAATGGAAGCCATTAAATTCAAAGCAACACCTGAATCCCTTTAGGCAATGCACATAGAATTAAAGCAGTAGAGACCCCTCCCATTAGTTAGAATGCAGATTTTAGCCAATACCCAAGTGTGAAGTTGTTTCCTTTGTCAACTGCCCTGAGAGCCGAATAAACATAAATTCCCATGGCTATCTTCCATTAGACATTAAAGTGAAACATCCCACATGGCCATCATGAACATTTCCCCAAAAGGTGAGGGGATCTCAAGGCACTTTGACGCCAGGAAACCAGTTGTAAAATATCAGTTGTCACAGGCACTGGTAATAAATCAATTCCAAGTCTCTCCTCCTCCCAATTGAATGGCAGTATCCCTTTTAGGAATCTGACAATAGGACAGGAAAGCAGAGAGCTGGGTGGGCAGGGCCAAATGCTCACCAGAACTACCAATTCACCCAAACCAGTCTGAACCAACTGAATCCCACCCCTGCTATGGAGAGGTATGTAAGTCTAAGTGCTATTGCTATTCCTAATCAAGAATTCCATACTACTTCTACAATTCAGAAAAAAAACTATTTTGGGAGAACGAGCCAGACGTCGCGATGACATAACGTGCGGTCTCGATAGTCCGAGACCACCATTGATTCTCTTACCAGCTGCACGGTCCATATGGACCTAAACCATCCCGAAGAGATGGTGACAGGGAGACAAATCTTTGCTGGTCTCAGGGACACCACAAAGTCCCTGATCGACCTAAGGGAAGTTCTCCAAGCCGGTGGTAAACAGACAGCCCCCAGGCTGACAAAGTTGGAGACTGCTCTGGAAGAAAGGCAGTGAAAGTGAGTCCAGCTGGTGAGATTTTTTTTCTTTGAGAATGATTGCCCAAAGAAATTTTTTTAAAAAGATAAATTAGTCCTTTAAGCAAAAGAATAAAGCAGCAAAAATTATCTTTATTGGACTGCCTTAGAAAGATTTTTTTTCCTTTTCTATGTAACAGTGTTTTGTGGATTGAAGTGACTGGAACACTTTCTGTTTCTCCTCTTAAGTGAATGAATTGATTTTTTTTCTTTTATTCTGTGCTACCTTTATTTTTTGGTTGATCTAAAAAAAATTTTTACTTCAATAATCCTTCCTCTTACTGTTTATTAAACTTTATTAAAGACACTTAGAGATTTTTGCTTTCCTTAAGTTTGATACGAATAAGAGAAAGTTGAATCTGCCATTTGGAAGCCAGAACTTGGTTTTTTTTCTTTTTTTGAAACAAAGTATCCTTTGCTCTATTTTCTCTGATTCTGTTGACGTTGTAACTAGAGAGTTTGCAGTTTGTCTGTAGAGACTGATAACGACTCAAGGACACGGACTGTTCTCTTGCAGGTGTCTTTGTGGAATATTTTGGACAAGGGAAGGGAAAGAAAAGAAAAGATAGAACCCTGACTTTTTTGAAAAAATTAAAAGGATCTTATGTTTAAGCAAATTAAAAACAAAAATATTTTTATACATAAAAGAGACATTGAAGGCGAGAGTGGCAATGGATTCTAAACTTTTTCTTCTCTTCTGGGAAATAAGTATTTATATACAGATGAAGAAACCCTAAGTTACCAGGATTTTTTGGATGGAATTCTAAAGATATTGGAAGGATTTGTGATATTTGATAAGAAGTTGGATAGATTATTGTCTGGCTCAATAAAAGATAAAGGGACTGGAGCCTCAAAAATTAAAGAAGAGAGTGAAGATATGGAAGATAAAGACAAGATAACAGATGAACCTAATACTGGAGCACCTATGAGTGAAAGTGGAAAGGAGGGAACATGGAAAAGTGAATCTGATTATTATTATATAATTGATGATTATATAATTGATATTATTATATAATTGATGATCTGGAGCTCTACCCCTCCTGTCAAGATATGGATTTGATGATGGAATTAAGAAGAGAAACAGCTTTAGAAAGACATCTGATAATCAAAGACATGTTAATTTTAATACCAGTTCAAGGGCAACAAGACTATATGAGAGATCTTTCAAGCAAAAAAGTGCAGAGAGAAGTTTTTAAAAGCTTTATAAAGAAGTTCATAAGAGAATTGACGCAACAACTGGCTAAAGAGATAAGATTGTTTTGTTACTGGAAAGACACAGGCTGATAATGAAGGTTGATAACTTAAAATTTAGTTAACCTTTAGTGATTAATAAGTAGGATTTTCTAGACACTTTTAGAATGTTTTCTTTAAAATGTTTATTCGTTAATTAATAACTCATTATGATAATAATAATGGAATAATAATCTCAATTAGTAAAAATAATTTGGATACAAACTGTAAATTGGGACCTGGGGAAAAGATTTATCAATTTCACTAATACATTTTTGTTTAGATTTTGTTATAAAGATGTAATTTCTCTTGGGCATTTATAATAATAATAATAATAATAATAATAATAATAATAATAATAATAATAATAATAATAATAATAATAATAATAATAATAATAATAATAATAATAATAATAATAATAATAATAATAATAATAATAATAATAATAATAATTATTATTATTATTATTATTATTATTATTATTATTATTATTATTATTATTATTTTATTTGTTAGCCGCAACCCTCTCCCGAAGGACTCGGGGCGGCGTACAATCAAAACAAATAAAATACAGATAAAGACAAACATACATAAGAACAAAGACATATACATGTGCATGGAGGAGGTAGACTTATAAACTTTACTAACAAACTTTTGTTTAGATTTTATTATAAAGATGTAATTTTTCTTGGGTCAGAGGAGAGGAGATATGATATAAATGGCAATTTTCTTTCTTTTTTCTTTAGATAACTATAATAATAATAAGGAAACGTTAATGGATAATGTTTAATGATTTTTACATGTCTTGGCATTGGTAAAAGCAATCAGATATAAGCCTTAAATAGTGATTGGGAAAAAAAGGGAATATGCTATAAAAGGGTAATTATTGGAGGTTTATAGGAATAGCTAATGAATGCCAGTAGGTGGTTGTGTCTTTAAATACAAATGATTCTAGATAAAAGCATGTTTAAATAATTATAGCTAAATGAGAATGATGGTATATTGATGGCAAAATACATGAAGATTTTTGATTTTAAAATGTAAATTAAAAATATGACGGATGTATAGTAATGCACAAAAATTATTTGGAACCAATCGACATGCTTTCTACAAGATGTAACGAAGAATGACTTTTTTGTGTTTTTGTTTAATTAAAACAAAAAAAAAATTCCAAAAAAAGAAAAAAGAACTATTTTGTGCACACTTATGCATGAAATTGAAGTGTTGTTGATAACTCCAAATTGCCAAGTTTGAGAACATACTTTATCCCTTAATACTGAGTTATGTGCATCCGCGTACATTTGCCATAGCATCAGTGAAATCCTTTAAAAGGATGCACATTTACAATTTGGCTATATGAGTTTTCCTGGAAGACTGGTCAGGGAGTAAAATACAATAACAACCTTTAAAAAAAATCATTTTCTTTAGAAAAAAAGAAAGAAAAAAGAGTATGAGCTTTTTGTGAAATGTACTCTTTGAAAAAAATAAATGCCAGGAGAAAAAAAGTGTTTCAGTCATAAGAATTATAAGAAACATTTTGAGGGCAATTTAAATCAGAAAAAGAATACCTTTTGGAGATGTTAGCATCTCAGGATGATTTTTTTCCCTGTAATAAATTCCACATTCAGTTAAAAAAAAAAAGAAATTGTTACACAGAACCTTTCAGCAATTGTGCTTTCCACATAAAGAGCTTTAAAACATTTGTCACGAATCAGGAATTCCAAAACATTAATGTATTGCTCCATTGCTCCTTAACAGATCTCATTCTTGTAAGCATTAGACATAGAACATAACTTGGTTTCTTTATTACAGAATTAGCTCCAATGTATGATGAATCTAAATAGAGATCATTACTGATCTCCCCTATATGTGGAGAACCATTGATCCTAAAAGCTTTGATGTGAATAACTGATTTGAGGGCTTGCCATATGTGCTAGTCGTTCTCAACTCTAAGGGGCGGTGCTCATCTCTGTTTCAAAGCCAAAGAGCCAGTGCTGCCCAAAGACGTCTCCATGGTCATGTGGCCGGCATGACTAAACACCGAAGGAGCACAGAACGCTGTTACCTTCCCACCAAAGGTGGTTCCTATTTTTCTACTTGTATTTTTACCTGCTTTTGAACCGCTAGGTTGGCAGAAGCTGGGACAAGTAACGGGAGCTCACTCCATTACATTGGGCTAGGGATTTGAACCGCTGAACTGCCAACCATTTTATATATTTTCGTAGATTTTCACGGGTGTAGGTATGCTGGTCTTGTTGTATTCGGGTCTTTTCCCATGTAAGATTGAGATTGTCTTAGCAACGTTTTGGCGAGGTCTCACTTGCCATCTTCAGGCTGGGTTTTGGGCTTAAAGTGGCAGCTCCGACCACTATATATAAATAATGTTTTCATAGATTTACACAGGTGTAGGTATGCATGCTTTACTCACACAAACATGAAGCCGAAAACACCAGCCTGAAGATGGCATGACTTAGTTTAACTGGTCTGTATATACAAAAGAGTTGGTTTATCCTTGCATTATTGCTTCTGTGATTCTAGTGCTTCTGCATTCTGAGTTCTGGTTCTGGCTTCTGCTGAATGGGTATTGTATACATACATCATGCTTTATATTACTGCACAAGTTTCTTTTATACATGAATTCTGCTATTTTTCGGAGTATAAGACACACCTTAGTTTTTGGGGAGGAAAATAAGAAAAAATATTCTGCCTCTGCCTACCAGCAACCATGGTATTCATCTGGCTAGTGTCCTATCAGCATGTGAGAAAGTTGAGGGCTGTTTGGAAACAAATAGTATTTGCTGTTTGAGCAACAAGGAAGGAAACAGAAGAAGGCTGGGCTTGGCTTGTTCTGTACTAGGGTTGCATGCTGTGCTGATCTTTGAAACTAAAAGTGAAAGTGAAACTCATCTCCTCTGCTGAACTTCCACATTGGAAAACCTGCTTTTGGTATTGTATATTTACTAATGTGTTATATTATATATAAAGAGAAGTTATTGAAGCCTGGTGAATCAGTTACTTGTGTGTGCTTTCTGAATGGGATTGCTGCTGCAAATTCTGACATGTCCTTGCTGCAAATAGCAAACAGCCAGATCAGCTTCAGCACATTATTGCAGCTTGATTCAGGATGAGCAGCTGATTGGCAGGTATATCGGCCTCCTGGAATACCTCCAATCAGCTGTTTCAGGGATTGCCACAGACCATCACCACCTCTGTTTTTGGCTACATTTCGTGTATAATACACATCCAAATTTTCACCCTCTTTTAGGGGAGGGGAAGTGTGTCTTATACTCCAAAAATATGGTAGTTAAAATGCATGCTTGATTAAAGATGTATCTTACAATCTATTGCCAAGTGATGATTCATATATGACTCTTTGATTTGGTTAAGGAAATTTTAGGGAATATATAATCAACCTGCTGTATTTTTATTTTACTTTTTTTGTAGGATTTTTGCAGTGCTTCCTTATTGGATACTCAAAACATTGACAAGTATTTATCTCCAGATTGGAGAGAGATAGAACAGAAGAGTTTGAAAGAAGAAGTTTATGTAAAATATGGTGATCTTATTTTTTTAAAGTATTTAGATCTTGGTGTTAATTAAAACTCAGAAATAACCCCACAGTTGGTTAACTCAAATTCTCTACTGACCGTCTGTTTATTATCTTAGACACAAATCTTGTTATCCTACTTTTTTGCACTCCATAAATGGTGTGAGCGTGACACAGGAAAAATTAAGAATAGGATATTTAATATTTGCCTGGCTTTAAAGAAAATAACCCTTGAAATGTATCTCTAATGAGAGAAAAATATTATTGCACAACTAATCACAAAAAGAATTGAGCAAAATTCTTAGTTGTATAATTTGGTTCCTGTTATTGCTGTTCATATATAAATTTCTTCTTGGGGGAGGGGAGTATCCCCAAATTTCATTGTCCACAAATAAGGAACTAGTCACTAACATGTCTACAAGATAGATTACAGTAGATAAAACATAATGTATACTCATTGTTATGTTCATTTTTGGAGCAAAATGCTATCCTTAGCAATGGTTTTAGCCAGTGAATAAACAGTATTAACAATTAACAGAAGAACAGAACAGGAAGGGACTTTGGATGTCTTCTAGTGCAACTCCTTGCTCAAGCAGGGGACCTAGTGGTATTCACTTACTTTCCCTACTGGTTTGCAAATGTCAGTGCGTGTGCTTTGCTAATCTATGTCCTGTCCACGCATGCACTTGGGCTTATGCACATGCACTTTGGCTTGAAAATGTGCCTATAGGGACGGCATAGAGCTGGGGTGGAGATAAGGGGTGGGCCCACGTACAATTTCTATTACTGATTCAGGAGAACCAGTCCGAACCATCTGAATACCACCTCTGAGAGGACCATATACCATTCCAGACAAATGGTTATCCAATCTCTTCTTAAAAACCTCCAGTGTTGGAGCACCCACAACTTCTGGAGGCAAATTGTTCCACAGTTTCATTGTTCTTACTGACGGGAATTTCTCTCTCTCTTAATTCTAGGTTGATAAGTTTTCATCTATATATTTGATCTACCCATTTACAGGAAATTCCAATATGTATTGGGGAAGGAGAAAAATGATAACACTGCAGAGTGGAGCAACATCCTTGAATAACCTTTAGTTCTGTTGAGTGGCTTTGTGAGAAGATTCAATTGTAAGGAAAGAGAAGCAGGGTCAGACTTGGTTAATACCTAGAGGCACAATCACAAAAAATGCCACAGTTTTAGGCTAGACTGGGAAGCTAAACAGAAAAAGAAAATCTTTGATGGTCTACCTCTTCTCTACTGATTATGAAGAAAACTCCCTGGATATGTTCATAAAATTGCCAGAGATCAAGTGAGATGCAAGGAGAAATGCAGCAACAATGCAAAATTCCTGCGGAATGTATATGACATGCCACCATTCTCTTTCTTACTAGAATATAATGTCAATATATGTAGATGGGAACAGTAATAAATGAAATTACCAGCAGTAGGCTGCGAGCAAAGACTTACATCTTTAGTGTACTTAAAGGTTAGCCTTAATAAAAAGCATTATCTGGTGACCATTCGGCAGGTCCCAAAATACCATGTCTTTGGCAGCGATAATACTTTATCAGGTCCTTATTAAAATTGGGGCATGAAGGGTCATAGGTATAAGGTTAGATTTCAGGCCTTTAGTTTGCTGAGAGGTTTTGCTCTCTTTAATGTCTAGGCTACCGATTCAAATTGCATAGAACGGATCTGTGGTTTTTCTTGCTTCTTTGAGCTAAGCTCCAAAGTTTGCTTCCAAACGTTAACTTTTAATGAGAACATGTAAAAAAAATATATTGTGACATAGAAAAACTTTCCAGTTGCATCTTCCTCTTTGGGAGCTTACTTGTGTTCTGACCAAGGCTTCCCAAGAGCATGAAGCAAACTCCTTGTCCCGACCCCTGTTATTAATTTGCTGTGAATTCTGCTCATTCACATCCAGCAAAGCCTTTCAACGGAGGATTTACATTCACAGAACTTATCTAGCTGGGAGAGCTGATAGGCCGACATCTGCATAACTTGGCAAGGAGTCTCTGAGAGTCATGAATCAATTAAGCAAATTAATGTTCTCCTGCAAACTCCACTCCCCTTTCGCTCCTCTTTTATTCTCTATGGGAGTAAAATTCATTGTCCACCTGTGGCCTTACTCCCAAGTCGACTGTGGAGAAATTAATTACTCAGTAGTTGGCAAACCATGCTGGGGGAACTAAAGTCCACATTCCTTCCTCTAATCCCTTCCCTTATCAGAAGGAACAAAGATTTGGCACATAGGCAGAAGCATGTAGCAAGCAACAGGACTTCAGTCAACATGTGAATCACGTAGCTATACTATGAGTTGTCCATGAGGCTACCATGCTTTTATGTACCAATCAGCTTTTGCCAAATGTATTATGTTGTCCAATGAGCTTTTGCTGTGTGGAGAAGAATTACAATAAAAAGGTTTGGGGTGCCTTCCCATCAGGTGCCTTCCCATCAACCTTATTCCTGTCTGGGTCCTCATTTCTACATCACCAACATCTGGTGACCCCGACATGATTCCCTCATACTCATTTGGCTGGATGAGCCCAGGTGCACCACAGCAAACTTCGCTCCCCATATTTCGTGAGTATGGGGGGGGGGAACTGTCAGCTCCACAGAAGGTTCATGCTAAAGAGCTGCAGAAATTACTTAAATATAATGGGATGACAGGAGTTAGTTTACATGATTTAGAACCCTAGTAGTCAAATAGGTTGTCAATGTCCCTGGTACCCCAAGGGAGGAACTTGGGAATTAGGGGACTGGAGAAGAATTGGAATACAATTACATACCGAGCTGTAAGCTCCCATTCAACATTTATTGTTGTGGCAAAAATGCAGGAATATAATAGAGAAGGTGAGGACTCATAAACTCAAGACACCATCCCCCACCGCTCTCTTTAATGCCAGAGGAGGGATTTGCTCCCCCTCCATATATGCAACTAGCTCTGCCGGCACCAACTACATTGAAGCCGGGGGAAGTTAGTTCCCCGACCGCTCCCATATTAAGTGGTTCTTCACAAGGATTAATGGGTGCGGTCCGAGCAGGATTGCAAGAAGAACAAAGGAAAGGAAACCTCACAGGACAAGAACTTGCAGAAGGGCTTCAAGCCTTCCCAGTGGTACAAACAGTTGATCCACAAGGACAGGTCCAATATCAGTGGAATCCGCTACCATATCAAGTATTAAGAGGATTGTGGAAAAGTGTCACTGAAGCGGGATTATGTTCTACCTATACAGCAGGCATGCAGGAAGGTATTTCTAATGGTTATCAGTTGATCCCACAAGACTGGAAAGATTTGTTTAGAATGCTTTTTACACCTGCACAATATGTAGTTTGGGATTCAGAATACCAAAGAGAGGCAATACATGCAGGAAACAATTTAGGAAGGCAGTACATACCAGATCAATTATATGGAGTTGGAATTTTTTCTAGTGTACACGAGGCTGGCTCCAGGAGGTAGTCAACGCTTCCTTGAGAGAGGGGTCCTTGCCAGCCGCCTTGAAAGAGGCGGTGGTGAGGCCCCTACTCAAGAAGCCTTCCCTGGATCCAGCTATGTTAACCAACTATCGTCCTGTCTCCAACCTTTGCTTTTTGGCAAAGGTTGTAGAGAGTGTGGTGGCGCAACAGTTCCCACGCCACTTGGAGGAAATTGATTATCTAGACCCGCGCCAGTCCGGTTTCCGGCCCGGTCACAGCACGGAGACGGCCTTGGTCGCGTTGGTGGATGATCTCTGGAGGGCCAAGGATGGGGGTTGCTCCTCCATCCTGGTCCTATTAGATCTCTCAGCTGCTTTCGATACCATCGACCATGGTATCCTATTGCGTCGTCTGGAGGGGCTGGGGGTGAGGGGCACTGTTCTGCAGTGGTTCTCCTCCTACCTCTCTGGCCAGACGCAATGTGTGCTGGCAGGGGAGCAGAGGTCGACCCTGAGGCCACTCACTTGTGGGGTGCCACAGGGGTCTGTCCTCTCGCCTCTCCTGTTCAACACATATATGAAGCCGCTGGGTGAGATCATTCGTGGTTTGGGGGTTGAGTAACATCTGTACACTGATGATACTCAGCTGTACATCTCCACCCCAAACCACCCCAACAATGCCGTCGAAGTGATGTCCCGGTGCCTGGAGGCCGTACGGGTCTGGATGGGAAGCAACAGACTCAAACTCAACCCCTCCAAGACGGAGTGACTGTGGCTTCCGGCTCCCAGGTTCAACCAGTTGCTTCCATCTCTGGCCATCGGGGGCGAGCAACTGGCCCCCATGGAGCGGGCATGCAATTTGGGCGTCCTCCTGGATGCCCGGCTGTCCATGGATGACCATGTAACAGCCGTGGCAAGGGGGGCGTTCCACCAGGTTCGCCTGGTGCGCCAATTGCGCCCCTTATTGGACCGGGATGCCTTACGCACAGTCACCCATGCGCTGGTGACGTCTCGCCTGGACTACTGCAATGCTCTCTACATGGAGCTTCCCTTGAGATGCACTCGGAGACTGCAGTTGGTCCAGAATGCAGCCGCGTGGGTGATTATGGGGAGGACTAGGTACTCCCATGTAACACCTCTCCTGCGCGAGCTGCACTGGCTTCCTGTGGTCTACCGGGTGCGTTTCAAGGTTTTGATTACGATCTTCAAAGCGCTCCATGGCACAGGACCTAGTTACCTGCGGGATCGCATCCTGCCCCATACATCCCTACGACCAATCCGCTCACACAGAGAGGGACTTCTCTACAGTTAATAATTACAAAGGAGCCACAAGCGGCAGTGCAGGAATTGATTTAATTAATCAAGAAGACAAATATATCTCTCTTCCAGGAGTTGTTATCTTAATGCCATCTCAAGTGAAAGGTCCCTTGCCTGTTAATACTGTGGGGCTGGTGCTTCCTCGCTCCTCCGCTGGTAAACAGGGGATTTTTATAATCCCAGGGGTTTTAGATTCTGATTATGAAGGAGTCAGAATGATGCAATTTAAAACAAATATGCCCATGACTTTACATAAGGAGGATTCTTGGGCACAAATAGTAATTGTTCTATATGTATTACCAGTGGGTGGTCAACAAAGGGTTAGAGGAAGTGGAGGCTTTGGATCCACCAATCCTCCTCATTCTATACACCCTAGTATTTTAGCTGTACAAGAACTAGTAAAAGAACAATTAGCTGCCAAACACACTGAAACTACCACCAGTCTGTTTAACACACCAGTTTTCGTAATAAAAAAGAAATCTGGAAAATGGAGGCTTCTTCATGACCTCCATGCTATAAATGCCATATTAACACCAATGGGACCACTTCAATGTGGTACACCAAATCCAAATATGATACCAAGAGAGTATCAAGTTATGGTGATTGACCTAAAGGATTGTTTTTTCACAATTTCATTATGCAAAAAGGACAAACCTCTTTTTGCCTTTACTGTCCCAGTTATAAATTCAGAAAAGCCAATGGAAAGATATCAAGTTTTACCTCAAGGTATGTTGAATAGTCCAACATTATGTCAGCACTTTGTATCTAGAGCTTTAGAATCTTTTAGGAGAAGGTATCCTCAAGCTGTAGTTTATCATTACATGGATGATATTTTAATATCGGCACCAAAGATTCTTTCAAATTGGCTATCTGAATTGAATCAAGATCTTGCAGCTTAGGGATTGCAAATAGCACCAGAAAAGGTACAAGTTAAAGAACCTTCTCTTTATTTAGGTCATAACCTATTACAGACCTATTCACACCCACAAATTCCTCAATTAAAAATAGAGGATACATTGTCATATATTAAACTACAACAGCTTTTAGGTTCAATTAATTGGTTACGTCCATATGTGGGTCTTCCTACCAGTATACTTAGCCCTTTATTTGGTGCATTAAAACTAAGAGATCATCCTTCTGATTTAATACAATTGACAGAGCACAGAAGGAAGTATTTGACCAAATAAACAATGCATTAAAATTAGTTTGGGTGGATAGATGTCAGGAAGATATGCCTTTAACTATCATCTTCATTCCCACTCAGAAACAACCTACAGCTGTCATACCTCAAGAAATCACACCACAGGGCAAGACTAAACATTCCTTATTAATTGTGGAGTGGTTATATCTTTCACATAGTCCAGGACATACAATTAGTACATCAGCTCACATGTATGCTGAGTTGATGTTCAAAGGAAGAGAGCGATGTAAAATACTCATAGGGCATGATCCAGTTAATATTGTAGTGCCTCTTTCTTTGAAGGATTGGGAACGAATGGTTAGTTTATCTCCCGCATTGCAAGCGGCATTTATGGGTTTTGTAGGAAAGGTTTCTTATCATGTACCTTCTGATCCACGCCTGCTAGTTTTTAATCAGGTTGACATTAAGGTTCAATCAGGAATTTCATCTACTCTGATAGTTGAAGCACTCACCATCTTTACAGATGGCGGGCCTAAATTTACTTTACTTTTTAACTTTTATTTATACTTTTATACCGCCCCCTCTCCCCAAAGGGACTCGGGGCGGTGTACAGTCAGATAAAACACATCAATAGATTGCAATACAAACATGAATACAAACATAAAAGAGGAGGCAATAAGAAACTGTACAAAAAGCAAAGCAGTTAAAAACAATATTTAAATAACCCTAAAAATACCCAATTAAAATATCTGCCAGGAGGTAGAATGAACTATGAATGGGCCAGGCCGGCTAAACGGAACAGGTGAGTCTTCAGTTTTTGTCGGAAGGAGCGGAAGTCGGTGGTGGTTCTGATATCGGGGGGGAGGTCATTCCAGAGGGTTGGGCCCATCACAGAGAAGGCTCTACTCCTAGGCGCTGCCCGTTGGCATTGCTTAGTGGATGGCACCCGGAGGAGTCCTTCCCTGTGAGAGTGAATCGGTCGCAGGGAAGTGTGTGTAGGGCCGCTGCCTGGATGGAACAAGGGAAATGGGTGACTAAAATAACACCACCACAAAAATCCGCTCAGCGGGCTGAACTGGCAGCTGTGATTTTGGCCTTACAGACTTTTCCAAAAATAGCTTTAAATATTATCATTGATAGTTTGTATGTTTGTCAGGGGCGTATGTAACTCCTTCGTTAGATGAAAATTTACTATCCATCTTTTTGACCCTGCAGCAAATAGTGCAAGGTCGTACATCACAACTTTATATTGCACATATTAGAAGTCATCAATCTTTTCCTGGCATGTTATCAGAAGGAAATGCTGTTGCCGATGCTGCCACCAAGCGGCAGGTATTGACGATCACTCCATGGGATAGTCATGCTATGTTTCATCAAAAATGGATATACCTTTGGATCACGCTCGAGCCATTATACAACAATGTCCTCAATGTTCACAGGTAACCCTATCACCTATTGGGGTTAACCCAAGAGGACACAAAGCCAATGAACTTTGGCAAATGAATGTTACCCAATATCCTCCTTTTGCCCCCTGGAAATATCTTCATGTTACAATTGATACAATTGATACTTCTTCTAATTTCATTTGGGCTACTCCTCAAAAAGGAGAGGCCACAAAACATGTTATAAATCATTGTATTCATACATTTGCTGTTATGGGCTTACCCTGCACTTTAAAAATGGATAATGGCCCGGCATATTGTAGTAAAATCTTTGCTGAATTTTGTGAGAAATGGCAAGTTAAACACATTTTTGGCATTCCCTATCATTCTACGGGGCAGGCTATCATAGAACGAATCATACCTTGAAATCAGCATTGGAAAAACATAAACAAATAGGGGAAAACCCCGTAGGCCTTCCTGGGAAACAGGAATGGCTGAACAAAGTTCTATTTACATTAAATCATCTTAATATAAAATTTTTATCTACTCCAGTGGATAATCACTTTGGCTATAGAACAACTCATCCTCAGCCACAAGTAATGTATAGATTGTTACCTAATTGTGAATGGCATGGTCCAGTTCCTTTGTTGACATGGGGACGAGGATATGCTGCGGTGCTTGCTTCAACAGGACCCGTGTGGATTCCAGCGTGGTGTGTAAAATCTTGGAAAGATGTCGTGGCATGAAGGATTGAAAAATCCGAGACCCAACTTCTCCCTCAGCCTGCAGAATCCTCAAACAGATCGAGATCAGGCATCTCGGAAGAAACATAATCCAATTTGGGGACAAATTAAGGCTTTGTCAACTCAAGCCAGTCAGCTTTTACAAGATCAAAATGTGGAACTTTTTATTGGCTGCTTTTTCATGTTTAAATGCAAATTCTATTACTATTGTATTGTGCATACTCTTTACAAGGCTTTTCCCTCCAACAGCAACGCTATCTCCAGAACAAGGAATTTGGGACCAAAATCACTTTATATGGGATGTTCAAAATGTTTCAAGAATGATTAACAGAACTGACTGTTGGATTGTAATCATGGTGGTAATTGGACTGATTTGTTGTTGTTGCTGCATTCAATGTGCACCTGCATTAATAGCAATGATTCGACCAAGAATTCGACCTCATAGATGCGACATAATGTATGCATACAAATTGTAAAAACAAAATGAAGATTAAAATAAAAGAAAGGAGGAGATGTGAAGTTAATTAGTTACTCAGTAGCTGGCAAACCACGCTGGAGAAACTAAAGTCCACATTCCTTCCTCTAATCCCTTCCCTTATCAGAAGGAACATAGATTTGGCACGTAGGCAGAAGCACGTAGCAGGCAGCAGGACTTCAGTCAGTAAACATGTGAATCACGCAGCTATACTATGAGTTGTCCACGAGGCTACCATGCTTTTATGTACCAATCAGCTTTTGCCAAATGTATTATGTTGTCCAATGAGCTTTTGCTGTGGGGAGAAGAATTACAATAAAAAGGAATGCTTTGAAAGGTTTGGGGTGCCTTCCCATCAGGTGTTTTCCCATCAGGTACCTTCCCATCAGGTGCCTTCCCGTCAACCTTATTCCTGTCTGGGTCCTCATTTCTACGTTACCAACAGTCGACCCCTGTTCTTAAGCTGTTCCCTTCATCTGGCAATTCTGCACATGCACAGGCTCCAGCTATTCATCTGCCTCATTGATATCTGACTCTGAAGGCAGCTGATAACTGGCATATGGCTCTGGCACCATCTCTGCCTCCGACACGGAGCCCTCATTAGAGCCTTCCCCAGACTCCAGGACTCACCTATGTTCCTCCCCAACGTCCTCATTGTCTGAATCTATTGCCAGCTCTGCTGGCTGCTGGAGGGCCACAACTTGATGGATGATGCCCATAAACAAAATCCAAGAAGCTTCTTCAATTCTGACTGAATGGAAGGATTTATATTCCTTGCAGTCATCTGGCAATTAGCCCTCTTTCTGAGAGTCATTGAGGTCACTTGGAGGTTATATCCATGCCTCGGGGTCATCTCAGGGCCATCTTAACAGCATTATGGGCCATGGGCAAAGCAGTGTACTGGGGCCCATTCGACAACTACTCACAGGAATAAAAATGTAACTGGTGGATAAAATTAAACATATATTCATTTTATTGGCACTTCGCAAAGAATCAGTGTTGAAACATTAAAAACATGCTGTGCAACAACAACTACCGTATTTTTCGGAATGTAAGATGCACATTTCCCCCCCCCCCCCAAAAAAAAAAGAGGGTGAAAATTTGAGTGCGTCATATGCTAAATGTAGCCACACACACACACTGTCCCCCACCCATTGGCCTCTGCCTCCCAGCAATTTACTTCCTTGCAGCAAACAGGGAAAATGGGGCTTGTAGAGGCTGCAATAGGCTATAGCAATCCCTGCAGCTTGAAACAGTTGATGATCAGGAGGCCCACGTTGAAAGTGAAACTTGCTGTTTGTTGCATGAGGCAAATTGCTGGGAGGCAGAGACAGATTTCTTGTGTTAATCAGGCTGTTTGCTGTAAGGAGGTAAGTCAATAACTATAAATGCCTATAGAATGTTCAAATTCTTAGACTTATTTTTTAAAGACTGCTTTATTATTGTTCTAGACAGCTTAACAAAATGAAGAAGCTTTTTAAAATAAATGCTTGATCTGAAGAGGTCCAGTGCTGTTGTATCTTCTTTTAAATAACAGAGAATAACATAAACTTCCAGAAAGCCACATCAATTTTAACAGCATCTGTACAAGTATAGTCTGAAATGTAACACTACAAACAGTGTATATTATCTGTACTGTTTGATGCTTGTTGCAAAGAGGCAAATTGCTGGGAGGCAGAGGCAGATATTTTCCCCCTTGTTTTCCTCCCCAAAAGCTAAGTGTGTCTTATACTTCAGAGCATTTTATACTTCGAAAAATACAGTAATACTCGGTAAGCCATACAGTTACTGTATTTATATGATATAAGGTGCATTGAAGGGTTAACATACACAGATTGGCATGGGGCCCCTATGGTTGTGGGGCCCATAGGCAAGTGCCCATCAGTCCCATGCATTAAGACAGCCCTGGGTCATCTGAATAGTGCTAATGGGTGTGGAACCTGGTAAAAAGGTTATAAATCACCTACCTCACACCTTCTGCTCTCTCAGTTTCCCCCACTCTTGCCTATGGCAACTTGACAGCAGGCCAGGGATGCTTTGCGAGTTGACATGAGTGAGAAAAATGGGGAACTTCTGAAGAGACTAGAATGTCTTAAGCATCATCTCTTATTTTAGAATCTGATTTAGATCAGTTCAATGATTTAATCATCTTTAAGTTGATAGTTCCTGACTTTTAAGAGATTATTTTAAACATATTGTTTCTTTTGTGCTTTCAAAATGGCAGCCAATTTTGACTTGGTCCATACACCAAGTATCTACTTCATTTAATTGTAGTTTACACTTCTGTTGTGGTCTCATTCTTAACTAGCTGATTTAGATATGGAATTAATGTTTGGCGAATTCATAGGATTTAGATGTTAATGTTTAGCCAGAACTTTTGTACATGCAGTGGACTGTTCCCAGTTTATTAATGTGATGGTTTTTTTTACATATTTTATTATCGTGCTATATCACTATGAGCATCAAGCTTGGTTCATACCCAACAGGGCCTTCTCAGAGTATTAAATAAATTATCTGGTGAACATAGAATAATAGAGTTTGAAGAGACCTTGGAATCTTCTAGGCCAAGCCCCTGATCAAGCAGGAGATCCCATACCATTTCAGATAAATGGTTGTCCGTCTCTTTGTGAAAGCCTCCAGTGACGAAGCTCCCACAACTTCTGAAAGCAACTTCTGTTCCATTGGTTGATTGCTCTCACCAATAGGAAATTGCTCCTTAGTTCTAGGTTGCTTCTCTCTTTGGTTAGTTTCCACCCATTGTTTCTTGTGTTGCTTTTTGGTACTTTGAAAAATAGTTTGACACCCTCATCTTTATAGGAGCCCCTCAAATATTGGCACACTGCTATCATTGTCCTACTTTTTATTAAAGTAGACTTACCCAATTCCTCCAACCGTTGTTCGAATGCTTTAGCCTCCAGCCCCCTAATCATTCTTCTTGCTCTTCTCTGCAAGAGTCTCAGTATCTTTTTTTATATTGTGGTGACCAGAACTGGATGCAGTATTCCAAGTGTGGTCTTACCAAGATTTTGTAAAGCGGTACTAAAATGTCATGTAATCTTGATTCTAAGGTAAAGGTTCCCCTTGCACATATTTGCTTGTCGTTCCTGACTCTAAAGGGTGGTACTTATCTCCGTTTCAAAGCCGAAGAGCCAGCCCTGTCCGAAGACATCTCTGTGGTCATGTGGTTGGCATGACTAAATGCCGAAGGTGCATGGAACACTGTTACCTTCCCACCAAAGATGGTTCCTATTTTTCTACTTGCATTTTTACATGCTTTCAAACTGCTAGATTGGCAGAAACTGGGTAAAGTAATGGGAACTCACTCCATTATGTGGTGCTGGGGATTCGAACCGCCAAACTGCCGACCTTTCTGATCGACAAGCTCAGAATCTTAGCCATTGACCCATCTTGATGCTATCCCTCTATTAATGCAGCCTTTCACCCAAACCAATTTAAATGCCACAAATACTGTTCTCCCCATTTCAATGAAAGAATCACAAATGCGTTGACTTCTGAGAGAGGCTGTGCTGAAGTGCATTGTAAACTTTTATTAAAGCCACCTTGTTTTCTTGCCGATTTAAATTTATGATTGAATTAGCTCAGAGTGACACCAGCCAACCTCTGTTTCATATCACTTCCATTTTCATCAATGCACCACATTTGGTGAGGAAAATCAATGAAGTTGGAAGCATGTGGGATGGTTTTTACTGGACATCTTGGGGCTTAACTCAACCTGAGGAAAATGAAAAAGTTATGTAGTACAGAGGTAATGCTCTACTTAGTTGATATTTCAGTGAGAAATACTTCTACAGAAAAAATTCTCTTAACACTCACCCACTGGTGGGATTCCAAAACTTTTACTACCGGTTCTGTGGTTGTGGCTTGGTGGGTGTGGCTTTGTGGGAATGGCTTTGTGGGCATAACAGGGGAAGGATACTACAAAATCCCCATTCCCTCCTCACCCCACTAACCTGCTTTCCACCCCTGTTCTCCTGTGCAGGGCAACAAAAGAAGATCAGCTGGGAGCCTGGGAGGCACCAGGGACATGGCCAGCCTATTTGCCAGTTCTCCGAACTACTCAAAATTTCTGCTACCGGTTCTCCAGAACCTGTCAGAACTGGCTGAATATCACCTCTGCACTCACCAGTGAATTAAATGAAAGCCTTTAACACTAGGTAATGAGCAAACTGCTTGGTGTAAAGCTGGCACTTGCTGTATAGCAGAGGTGGCATTCAGCAGGTTCTGGCCAGTTCTGGAGAACCGGTAGTGGAAATTTTGAACTGGTAAATACCAGCACTGACTGGCCCTACCCCATCTATTCTCTGCCTCCCGAGTCCCAGCTGATCGGGAGGAAATGGGGATTTTGCAGTATCTTTCCCCTGGAGTGGGGAGGAAATGGAGATTGTACAGCATCCTTCCCCTGCCATGCCCACCAAACCAAACCACACCCACCAAGCCATGCCACACTCACCAAGCCACACCCACAGAACTGGTAGTAAAATCATTTGAATTCCACCACTGCTGTATATGACAAGGTAAAAATCAGATCACATTATTTAAAATAATTACCTTGCTTTGTTTGCAATATGGTTATCAAGAGGTGAGGACACTTCTTTTGATGATTGCCTGTTCTTAAAATGCCTTTTTCTTCTAGAGAGTGAGGGAGGGAGAGAGAGAGAGAGAGAGAGAGAGAGAGAGAGAGAGAGAGAGAGAGAGAGAGATTCCTTGTGGTTCTGTTTGCCTGACCTTCATAAGACACACACACACCCCAAGACAAAACTACTGACAGTGATGAATGGCCTTCCTTGATATAAGTGAAGGCTTCAGGAAACCATAGAGAAGAAAAAGGAGAGAGAGGAGATATTGCCTTGATAAAAATGAGCCATTTCTATAGCCTTCCTGTTCAGTATTCTTCTGTCTTTAAAGGGTAGCTTAAAACTCTTGCTATCATGATTTGGAGGCTTGTAGAAAGTAAAGAAGATGACCTTGGCAGAGAAAGGGCCAAACCCATTACCTAACTGACAAGGAGAAAAACATGTTTTAAGTCCAAAACAAGCAGAAGTACACATAAGTGGCTCAGACAAGCACCTCCCTAATTCACATGGGTATAAGGAGGCGAAGGGGCACAGCACAATCAGATTTGAAAGATCCTGCTGTAATAGTTGCTCTCAATAAAAGTAGTCTTAGCTTTCCTGTTGAGCTAATTTTGGTCTGGTGGATAGGTGCTGAAAGGCTACATCCATTTAAGCCAAATTCATATTGTAATCCATTACTATCTAGTGGTATAGCCCAGATTGAAATTTCCAGCTACGGCAGAGGGATTTTGAAAGCGTGAAACCATTTGACATCAGGAAATCAGCTTTCCAGCATCACTCAGATGACGGGTTTTGTTTATAACATAATTAATTGATTGATTAGGTGCCAGCAAGGCATTTGTAACCCCCAGTGACCATAGAGTTAGGGATGGCTAGTCTAATGAAAAGAAGAACTAGGGATGGCATTATAGCAATGTTCCAATATCTCAGGGGCTGCCACAAAGAAGAGAGGGTCAACCTATTCTCCAAAGCACCAGAAAGCAGGACAAGAAGCTAAAGTCTATAAGACAACCATTTTAGGCTCCTTAACATGAATAATAACATGATATGAACCTTTCCTCAAAGCAGACATATTGTTTCCAGAACATCTTAAGAAAGCTTACATGGTTGCATAGCTCCTTCAGACAATGCAAGAAAGAAACATTTTCAGGAATTGAATATATTTAGTCTACTGAAAAGAAGAAGTAAGGGGTGACGTGATAGCAGTGTTCAAACATTTGAGGGGCTGCCACAAAGAAGTGGGAGTCAAGCTATTCTCCAAAGCATCAGAAGGCAAGACGAGAAAACAATGGATGGAAACTAATCAAGGAGAGTTCCAACCTAGAACTAAGGAGAAATTTCCTGACAGAATAATCAATCAGTGGAATGGCTTGCCTTCAGACGTTGTTGGTGCTCCATCCCTGGAGGCTTTGAAGAAGAGAAGAAACAGCTAATTCTCTGGAATGGTATAGACCTTCCTGCTTGATTAGGGGATTGGACTAGAAGACATCCAAGGTCTCTTCCAACTCTGTTAATCTTTTATTCTTTATTCTCCATTTATTTATTTATTTATTTATTTATTTATTTATTTATTTATTTATTTATTTATTTATTTATTTTCTTCGAATTTCTAGACCGCCCTCTCTCCTGAAAAGGACTCGGGGCGGTGTACAGTCCACACAACAAACAATAAGTATCAAATACAAATATAAATACAGATATAAATACACATAAGGAGGAGGTTAAAAATTTAAAAAGAACTGTACGGAAGAATATAAATCTGGTTCTAAAAACCCTAAAATCAGTTAAATTTAAAACCGTACCCTATAAATAACCAGGTAAGAATATGTTTCCAGGAGGTAACAGTTGTCACAATTATAATTATGCCAGGCCAACTAATCGAAACAGGTGAGTCTTCAATTTTTGTCGGAAGGAGCGGAAGTCTGTGGTGGTTCTGATATCGGGGGGGGGGGGAGGTCATTCCAGAGGGTTGGGCCCATCACAGAGAAGGCCCTACTCCTTGGCGTCGCCCGCTGGCATTGCCTAGCGGACGGCACCTGGAGAAGCCCCTCCCTGTGAGAGCGGATTGGCCGCAGGGATGTATGTGGGAGGATGCGATCCCGCAAGTAACTAGGTCCTGTGCCATGGAGCGCTTTAAAGATGGTAATCAGGACCTTGAAACGCACCCGAAAAACTACAGGTAGCCAGTGCAGCTCGCGCAGGAGAGGTGTTATATGGGAGTATCTAGAGCTCCCCATGACAACCCGCGCGGCCGCGTTCTGGACTAGCTGCAGTCTCCGGGCGCGTCCCAAGGGAAGCCCCATGTAGAGAGCGTTACAGTAGTCTAGGCGAGACGTCACCAGCGCATGAGTGACTGTGCGTAGGGCATCCCAATCCAGAAGGGGGCGCAATTGGCGCACCAGGCGAACCTGGTGGAACGCCCCCCTTGCCACGGCTGCCACATGGTCATCCATTGACAGCCGGGCATCTAGGAGGACGCCCAAATTGCGCGCCCGTGATGATCTATTCCTAATCTAGTCTGTCAGATCATCCAATGATTACACCCAGGGGTGGTATTCACTTACTTTCCCTAAGGTAAAGGTTCCCCTCGCACATATGTGCTAATCATTCCTGACTCTAGGGGGCAGTGGTCATCTCCATTTCAAAGCCAAAGAGCCAGCGCTGTCCAAAGATGTCTCCATGGTCATGTGGCCGACATGACTAAATGCTGAAGGCCCATGGAATGCTGTTACCTTCCCACCAAAGGTTGTGTCTTATTTTTTCTACTTGCATTTTTACATCCTTTCAAACTGCTAGCTTGGCAGAAGCTGTGACAAGTAAGGGGAGCTCACTCCATTATCTGGCACTAGGGATTCGAACTGCCTACTTTTCTGATTGACAAGCTCAGAGTCTTACTTTCCCTACTGGTTCACAAATGTGAGCACATACGCGTTCGCTTTGCTCGTATCCATCCAAGCATGCACTTGGCCTTCTGCGCATGTGCTTTCGCTTGAAAAAGTGTCTAAATAGGAAAGCATAGAGCCAGGATGGGTGGGTGGGCCCATCAATGATTGCCATTACTGGTTCAGGTGAACCAGTAGTTGTGGATGGTCTGAACCGGCTGAATACTACCTCTGATTAAACCCACTGCCATTGTAACTGAATCCTTCTCCCTTGTTACTGGTCATCCTTTTCTTCTCTTTCTTTCCATCTTTCCCAGCATCAAAGCCTTCTCCAGAGAGTTAGGTCTTCTCACAGTATGCCCAAAGTAGGATCATTGGAGCCTGATCATTTGTCCCTCGAACGAAATCCCTGGCTTGATTTGTTTGCTGATGGATCAATTTGCTTTCTTGGCTGTCTCAAGTATGCTCAGATGTCTTCTCCAACACTGTAACTTAACGTGGTTTGAAATTTTTACCTCCAGTGGAGAAACATGCAGTGATCATTTTATAGTCCACTAGCTGTCTACCTCTCTTTCAGAAATAAAATAAAAAGCATTATGACATTATAGAACCTTGGGCAAGGTATTTCAGGTTTATAACATTTCAATTTTGATACTATTCTGACCTAGGCCTCCCAAGAGTATGAAGCTCATCCCGATAAAGCCTCTTTTATTTAGGTTAAAGGGAATTCCTCTCCAACAAAGTCCCAACCAACAGTCTTTAAGAGATTTAACAACTACAGACCTTTATCAGGCTTGGAGAACTGGCAGGCCAATATCTTCCAAATGCCACTCTGTAGCAGACAAATACTTTGCAAGAAGTCAGGAACAGATCTTCACTCTAATGAATTGAACTAATTGTCTCCTGCAAACTTCCCTCCCCTTTTGCTCCTCTTTAGTCCCTATGGGATGGGCCATTCACCATCCTCCTGTGCCTTTACTCCCGAGTTGGCCCTTGTTCCTTAACTGTTTCCTTCTCCTGGCTGCTCTATGCATGCACACATTGGGAACAGGCTCCAGCTGTTCTTCTACCCCACTGATATCCGACTCTGAAGGCAGCTGATAACTGTCGGAAGGCCCGGGCCCCCTCTCTGCCTCTGACAAGAACCCTCATCTGAGCCTTCCCCAGAGTCCAGGACTGGCCCATGATCCACCCCAACCTCTTCACTGTCTGAGTCTGCCACTAGCTCTGCTGGACGCTGGCGGGCCACAACAGAAACCACTGTTCCAGTCTTGTTCAAAATGTTTCAATGCCATCCCAAATGTTTCATAAGTCTTCTGAATCTGGTCTTAAGCCCAATAGTAGATTATTTCAACAGAAGATTTACAGCCACAGACCTTATCTGGCTGGGAGAGCTGATAGGTTGATATCTGCAAAACTTGGCAAGGAGTCCCGGAGAGTTTCTCCTTTGATCTCACTGTCTTCGTGCTTCAAAGCTTGGTAACTAAAAGTGATAAGAGTCAAAGGCACAAACTGTTTACCACAGCTGCCCCTTGAGAGCCTTATCGGCACTGGGAGGGGGGGCAACTGGAACCTCTCTCTTGTGAAGATTAAAGCTTCAGTGGCAGTAATTTATAATTTAGAACATGGAGCAATTTTCAGAACAGGAAACTTTTATTTTGCAAAAGATTTGGGATGCAATTCAAAAGTTATTGGAGGTAACTTCGAGAATTGATAAGAAGATAGAGTCTATATAAGGAAAAAAATAAGGGAGGTGAAGCTCCAAAAACTGAGGAGAAAAACAAACAGAAAGATAAGAAAACTAATGAATTGATTTCTGAAACGATATTAGTTGAAAGCAAAAAACCAGGAGTTTGGAGTGGGGAATTCAATGGTTCGGAGCTCAAGGCACAAAAGAAGAAAAAAGAGAAAAAATGATGATTTTAAAGAGAAAAATTTTATCAGAAACAGGATTGACAATCAAAGATAAATCAATTAAAGCAACAAAAGGGCACCGAGATTACCTGAGAGATGCAACAGACAACAAGGTGCGGAGAGATGTCCATAAAAACTTTACCAAGGAAATAAACAGAAAATTAATTAAACAAATGGCAAAAGAAATAAGACTACATGCCTTCTTGAAGGACACAGGTTGATATATGAAAATTGATAATAAAAATAATAATAGTTAAGTTTGATTATTAGCAAGTAGGAATTTTGTAATTTTAGACTGCTTGCTTAAATGAATAGTTGATAATGGTAACAAGGTATATTTCTATGTTGGCTGGAGGTGAAGGAAACTTGATATAAGTAATAAATGATTTAGTTAACAAGTATTAATGATAATAATGAAATGATAAGAGATATAGTTAATGACATATATATGTACTGGTTTAATATAAGGAATTCGGATATAAATTGCAAATAATGATTTGAGGAAAAAAGGCTTAGAAATTTAATTAATTAATTCTTACTTTGAATATGTTATAAAGGTGTAATGCTATTTGATATATGAAAGTAGATAACAAAAAATTAACTAAGTTTTATAATAATAAGTAGTAATTTAGTAACTTACAGATTGTTATGATAAATAAATAATCGATAAGGGCAATAAGGTATACATATAACCAATAGTAATTATAACAATTAACAATGGAATGATAAGGATAAGGGATACAGTATATATATATATATATATATATATATATATATATATATATATATATATATATGTGTGTGTGTGTGTGTGTGTGTGTGTGTGTGTGTGTGTGTGTGTGTGTGTGTGTGACATTTGTACTGATAAATAAATAAAGGGAGACTAGTATAGATCTATTTCGAGCTAATTACCTCTCATCAGCTAGCCATACCCTTACTGGGATTTGAACCTGGGCTGTATATATCTTAGGCAGGAGTTTTAGCCACTAAGCCACTGGCTCTGTTCCTTATCAGTTGAGCCAGGGAAATAGGTATGTATTTGTGTTACAACCCCTGGTATGACTAAATATGGGAGGAAGGTCACTACTCCCTTTTTCTGTCCTTCGGCTTATCACAGAAGACCATGCAGGCAGAAAACCATATTTTTATTTTTAATGTTGTCTTTTTATATTTGTGTTATATTTGTACTGATAAATAAATAAAGGGAGACTAGTATAGATCTATTTCGAGCTAATTAGCTCTCATCAGCTAGCCATACCCTTACTGGGATTTGAACCCGGGCTGTACATATCTTAGGCAGGAGTTTTAGCCACTAAGCCACGGGCTCTGTTCCTTATCAGTTGAGCCAGGGAAATAGGTATGTATTTGTGTTACAACCCCTGGTATGACTAAATATGGGAGGAAGGTCACTACTCCCTCTTTCTGTCCTTCGGCTTATCACAGAAGACCATGCAGGCAGAAAACCATATTTTTATTTTTAATGTTGCCTTTTTATATTTGTGTTGTATTTGTACTGATAAATAAATAAAGGGAGACTAGTATAGAAAGAGGGAGTAGTGAGCTTCCTCTCATATTTGGGCATAGCAGGGGTTGTAACACAAATGCATATGTATACACACACACACACACACACATATATATAAATATACATACATACATACATACATACATACGTGTGTGTGTGTGTGTGTGTGTGTGTACGTACTACCATAACAAAAGGAATCTGGAAACAAATTGTAAACAGTGATTGGGGTATGTATTCTGTTAAGCTACAGCCTGTTGTGCCTTAAAATGGCTTCTACCATACTGCGGTAAAATGGCTTCTACTGTACAGCGCAGTGGAGTTGCCATGGTTGCAGCTTCACAGTACTCCACAAGGGGGTGCTGTCTAGTAAGGAGGAAAATCCAACATTAGACATTAGATTTGGTCTGGACATTTCCCCCTATAAATAAAAACCTGGGCAATGCCGGGTTATTGGCTAGTAAGGAATAATAGCCATTCATCATCAAAAGGATGTGACTTGTGTTTTCGTTTTGCTTTCTTTCCATTAGACCTGTATCCTGAATGAAATAAGTGTCTGAAATTTTTTTAAAAAATCGTTATTCTAGAATAATGAAGTGTGCATTCCATTCAAATTAGCTGAACCTGGAAAAGAACACAACCTCGTTGACTTTGCTGTCACTCATTTTGCCAGATTTGCCAAGGCAAATTTCTCACCGGCTTCCAGCCTGATGTATTTGCATAATTAATCTGTCAGTTAAACCCATGAACTTTGCCTTCAGAAATCAAGGGTACCACTGATGCTAATAACTATCATACACCCTTCACCTCATTTTTTTTTAAAAAAAATTCTTTATGGTACCCTTGACTTAGGAGCATCTTCACTCAACTGCTGCTAATAGATAAAAGTAAAGGTTCCCCTCGCCCATATGTTCTAGTCATTCCTGATTCTAGCGGGCAGTGCTCATCTCTGTTTCTTAGCCGAAAAGCCAGCGCTGTCCAAAGATGTCTCCATGGTCATGTGGCCAGCATGACTAAATGCCAAAGGCACACGGAACGCTGTTACTTTCCCACCAAAGGTGGTTCCTATGTTACTACTTGCATTTTTACATGCTTTTGAACTAGGTTGGCAGAAGAAGTAACAGGAGCTCACTCTGTTATGAAGCACTAGGGATTCGAACTGCTGAACTGCCAACCTTTATGATTGACAAGCTCAGTGTCTTAGCCACTGAGCTACCATGTCCCAAGGGATATGATAGCTGCTCGCATTTAAGCTCCAGAAGATGGCTTCTTAATGCTAAAGGAAAGAGCCACTGAAGGTAGCTGGCAAATGGTTAATTTCCCCTGCCATTATCTATGGATATCCTCAGGCATCCAAGTCATGGTAGGTTTTAAAAAGGCAACTGAACTTTGTTTCTCCTTGAAGATATTTTGCTTCTCATCCAAGAAGCTTCTTCTGTTCTGACTGAATGGTGGTGGGTGGAAGGATTTATATTCCTTGCAGTCATCTGGTCATTAACATGCTTTAGGAGAGTCATGGAGGTGTTGTGGCCCAGCAGGGGCCATTGGAGCTGCCACCAGACTCCGACAGCGAGGGTCCCTATGAGTCGGCTCTGGAGGATGTGGAGGACCCTGGACAGGGTTCCGACTCCAAGCAGGGCACAGAGAGGCTGATTGGCCACCAGGAGGTGCCTGGACCAGTGAGGAGGAGACAAGGGAGTGTGATCTGGACGTCAGCAGTGAGTTGTTTCTGGAGGTCCATCACTGGAGAGCTAATAGGTGTAGGAAGAGTTGCGCAGTTACAGGAGGTAATTGCACTCAGCTGATGGTAATTAGGCTCCTCTCCAGACTATAAAAGGTGTCAGGCCTGTAGTTATGTTCCTTTTAGGATCTTTGGCCTGCCACACTTTCTTATAATTTCCTATGTGTTTCATTAGTGTAGTAGCTGGGAGTGGAGAATAGAAAGGAGTAGCATTGTGGGATGTATTGTTGTGATTCTTTCTAGAAGCCCAAGGTGATCTTTTGTCTCCGCACCTTGACACCTGACCGGAAGCAGAGGGGTGTGGATGCCACCGTGGAAGAAAAGGATTGGACCATGTGATGGATTGTGGGTGTGGGGATAGGATCATGAACTTTCAACTGGGTGGAATTCCAGGAAGAGAATCAGAGTTGGAATTCCACAGATGTGCCAACATGCCTGTATGATTAAATTGGAACTTTAAGGATGATTCTGCCTTGGTTTCTAATTGATTTCATGCATGCTAAAGAATGAATGGGAGAATACGAAGAAGGCTGTAGCAGTTGCGGCAGAAGCCTAGAGATAGCAAGCTGATCAACATCGCTCGCTCCAAAACGCCTTCCGTGTGGGGGACAAAGTTTTTGTATCTACCAAATACATAAGATTAGGAATGCCTAGTAAGGAATTGGGTCCAAAATTTCTAGGTCCATTCCCAATAGCGAAGATAGTTAACCCAGTTACAGTTCGACTCAGCCTACCCAGAAGTCTAGGGAAAATTGACCCAGAATTTCATTGTAGCTTGTTGAAACCAGTAATTGGGTCTAGCCTAAGAGCATCCACCCAAGCTTTCTCTACTCCTGCAGTGATAGAAGGGGAAACACAATCTGAGGTAGAAAAAATTGTAGACTCCAGGCTGAATAGGGGTCGCTTGCAGTACTTAGTTCATTGGAAGGTTTACCCTTTGTCTGAAGCTACTTGGGTGAACAGTGGGAACCTAAAAGTGGAGAAGTTAGTAAAGCAATTCCATGAGAAGTTTCCTGATAAGTCAAAGGATCCCCCTGGGGGGAGGAGAGGTGGTTAATTTTGTTATGTTGACTTTTATGTTATTCTCTTTTCAGGAAATGTTTTTCTTCTGAGGAGAGGCCGCCTGTCAGGCCTATAGTTATGCTCCTTTTAGGATCATTGGCCTGCCACACTTTCTTATAATTTCCTATGTGTTTCATTAGTGTAGTAGCTGGGAGTGGGGAATAGACAGGAGTAGCATTGTGGAATGTATTGTTGTGATTCTTTCTAGAAGCTCAGGTTATCTTTTGTCTCCGCACCTCAACACCTGACCGGAAGCAGAGGGGTGTAGATGCCAGCATGGAAGAAAAGGATTGGACCATGTGATGGATTGTGGGTGTGGGGATAGGATCATGAACTTTCAACTGGGTGGAATTCCAGGAAGAGAATCAGAGTTGGAATTCCACAGACGTGCCAACATGCCTGTATGATTAAATTGGAACTTTAAGGATGATTCTGCCTTGGTCTCTGATTGATTTCATGCATGGCATTTGGAATGCTGACAAAAGGACTGCTTGTGCACACGCCCCTTTTGCAGAAGTCAACACATTAACTAATGTTGGAGAACAGGATTGTGAGCTTGGCAGGCTGGATTGCTGCCACAGCTTATCTGTGTTGGATTGCTGCCCAGTTTGTCTGTGCCGGTTTGCTGCTATCTGTCTGTTAATAAATCTTGTAAAGTATCTTTGGCTCGGAGTGTTTTGGTGTGGACAGGGGGGGGGGGTCAGAACAGATTGACTTCTGCCCAAAACGAAACTCCATCGAACTACAATGGAGCAACTCCATTCTGAGAATGCCCAGTTGGCTCAACAGCTTACTTTGCTTGGCTGGTCAGGTCGCTCAGCTTTCGGGACCTACTAACACCCCCCCCCCCAGCCAGGGAGGAAATGCCCAGTGGCTACACCAGATAAGTTCGATGGCAACCAAACTATGTTTGCAGCGTTCTTGGGACAATGCCAGCTGTATCAGCTTGAGAGCGGAGGACTTTCCCACCGACCGGACGAAGGTGGGATTTATCATCAGCTTGCTCTCAGGCACAGCTGCTCATTGGGCTACTCTGTTGCTATCTCAGCCTAGCCCTCTGCTGGATGATTTCCGGGGCTTTTGTAATCATCTCTGGCTGATGTTTAAGGATCCCATTAAGGGAGAAACTGCCACCAAACTACTCAAGTCGCTGCAGCAGGGTCGTGGCTCCTTGCAGAATTATGTCAGCAAATTCCAGCTGCTTAGTCAGGACTCAGCTTGGAATGAGTCGGCCCCCCCATGGACACTTTTCAGGACAGGCTGTCCAATGCCTTGCAGGATGAGCTGGTGAGGGTGGACAGGCCACTGATGTTTGACGCGTTGGTCCACTTGTGCCTCCGGATAGACGCCCAGCTGCAGAGGTGGAGGCCTCGCCGCGCATCCCAGGAGACCACTAGGATGCCGGTCCCTCAGGAGACTACAGTTACACGGGAGGAGCCCATGGAGTTGGGTGCCGCCAGACCCTGAGTGTCACGCACGGAGATGGACAGACGATGTGCAGGAGGGTTGTGTTTCTACTGTGGGGATCCTGGACACCTGGCTGAGGTTTGCCCCAAAAAGAGAAGGGGGGCTGTGCAGTCTGCAGCCTTCTTTCAGCGATGGACCACTGTGTCAGGAAACGGGGGGGGGGCGATCTGAGGGAAACTTTAGGTCGGGCGCAGGCTGAAACAGAGGTGGACGGGCCGCCACGGCACATGGTTTTAGCAGCACACATCCTCTTGTCGGGTAGCCCACAGGGAATTCCAGCCCATGCCTTGGTCGATTCCTGGGCTACCACGAACTTTATGGATGCGGCATTTGCTACAGCGTACGATGTCCCTTTGTGTCCGGTGGACCCACCGATGCAGGTCGAGACTATTGACGGCCGGTTGCTGCTGTCTGGACCTACCAAGGCCACCACGCAGCCATTGCGCCTGATCCTCAGGGAGCACGAGGAGGCCATCCAATTTTACGTGGCTTCGGGCCTGCATTTCCCCATGGTCTTGGGCTTGGCTTGGCTGCGGGCGCACGACCCTCAGATCTACTGGTCGCAAATTCTGATCACGTTCCCGTCCCGGCAATGCATCAACCACACCCGGCAGGTCTGTGCGGCCCAGATACCTAGCTCGCCCAAGGTGGACATGCCGCCAGGTTTAGCGGAGTTCGCGGATGTCTTCAGCGAACAGGAGGTGGATCAACTGCCACCGCACCAGCCTTATGACTGTCCCATTGACCTGGTACCTTATGCAAAGCACCTTACGGGTCGTCTGTTACTCCATGTCCGAGCTGGAGTTGGCCGCATTTCGGGACTTTCTTGACAAGAACCTCGCCTGGGGGTTTATCTGGCCTTCGTCCTCGCCCTTGTCTGCCCCAGTTTTGTTCATGAAAAAGAAGACCGGGGATCTGAGATTCTGTTGCGATTACTGGTGCCTGAATGCCATCATGGTACATAACCGTTACCCACTGCCCCTGATTCCTGAGTTGTTGGAGCGGCTCTGGGAGGCAACAGTGTTCATGAAATTGGACTTATGTGGGGCTTACAACCTGGTCCGAGTCAGGGTGGGGGATGAATGGAAGATGGCCTTTGGCACCCGGTATGGACATTTCGAGTACACAGTCATGCCGTTCGGGTTGACCAATGCCCCGGCAGTCTTCCAACACTTCATGAATGACATCTTCTGGGACCTTTTTGATCAGTTTGTCATCATTTACCTGGTGAAATCTTGATCTACTCAATGTCCCGGAAGGATCATCAACATCACTTGCGTCTGGTCTTGCAGCGACTCCAAGAACATTGTTTGTTCACAAAGCTGAAGAAGTGTCAGTTTTGGCAGACTACCATCGAGTTCCTGGGACACCGTATCTCCCCTGAAGGAATTGCGATGGAGTCGGGCAAGGTGGAGGCATTGCGTAGTTGACGCATGAAGGATGTGCAGAGATTCCTCGGGTTTGCCAACTACTACCGGACCTTCATCCCCAGCTTTGCTTTCTTGACCATGCCCCTCACTCGGCTCTTACAAAAGAAAGCGCCAGATCCGGCTGTCTCTGTTCCTTGCCCGGTTCAATTTTAAAGTGACATACATACCTAGTGTGCTGAATCAAAGGGTGGATGCCCTGTCTAGGAAACCGGAGTACTCTGACCCTGCAGACTCACTTCCACCCTGGACTGTTCTACCCGTCGAATCCTTCGCTGCAGTTCATGAACCCGTGGATTTACGGTCTCTGATACGGAATGCGCAGCGGGACGATGAGTGGGTGGAACAACGGAGGGCAGAGGTAGGGCCGGCTTCCTCCTGGACCTTTGATGATGACCTTTTGAGGTATCGGGACTGGCTCTATGTGTCCACAGGGCCCCTCCGTGGACTGGTTCTCTCCCAGTGTCATGACACGCCAGCAGCGGGATATTTTGGCCTTTTCAAGACATTGCACCTGGTCTCTCGTACTTTCTGGTGGCCCCACTTGTGACATGAGGTGCAGATGTATGTCACGTTGTGTGTGTCATGTCGACAGGCCAAGTCAGCAACAGGAGCTCCTCCAGGCTTGTTGCAGCCATTGCCGACCCCGGACAGATCCTGGGGGGCCATGTCCATGGACTTTTTGATGGAACTGCCTCCGTCTTCAGGTTTTACCATGGTCCTCATGGTGGTGGACATCCTCACCAAGATGGCGCATTTCATCCCCTGTCGGAGATTGCCGACAGCCTGCGCCATTGCCTGCATGTTCATCCAGCACATGTTCCGGCTGCACGGCCTACCTGACCGTATCAGATCGTGGGACACAATTCATGGCCCAGTTCTGGAAATGGCTGATGGTAGCTCTAGATGTCCAGGTTTGTTTGTCCTCGGTGCACCATCCCGAAACCGATGGGGGGACAGAGAAGGTGATTGGGATTCTGGAACAGTACCTGCGCTGCTTCATGAACCAGCAGCAGAACATCTGGGTGGAGTACCTAGCCGTGGCGGAGTTTGTGTTTAACAACTCACAGCATACCTCCACATGGACAACGCCCTTCATGGTGAATGTCGGGTACCACCCTCACTTTTTCCCTCTCATCCCAGTGGACTCTCCGGGCCCTGCAGCACAGCACTTCCTCTCTGAGCTCCAGGCGGTACACCAAGTGGTGCGCCGCTATCTGAATCAGGCAAAGGAGGACTACAAAAGGATAGCAGATAAGTCTTGACGTGCGGTGCTGGAGTTGGCTGTGGGAGATTGCATGTTGCTGTCCACGCGGCATCTTCCGTCCCACCAGTTGACTAAGAAGTTGGACCACCAGTACCTTGGGCCGTTCCCTGTGGAGGCCATCATCAACCCAGTGGCCTATTGCCTAACCCTCCCACGCTCGATGCGAGTGCACCTAGTGTTCCATCGCTCACTCCTGATCCCTGAGTGGTCAGCTTGTCCTCTCCACCAACCCTCTTCCCCACGTCATCACGTGAGGTGGACACGTGGCCACCGCACAAAGTGACCTGGATCCATGACTTGAGATGGCTCAAGGGATGCTTCCAGTATTTGGTAGACTGGATGGATGAAGGATCGTAAGGGGGGACCTGGACTGATGCGACGGCCATGCATACCCCTGCTCTGGTGCGAGCCTATCATGCGCAATATCCCTCGAGGCCACATCCCGAGCGTCAGACCCGGGGGAAGGGCCCTACAGTGAGGGATAGTGTTGTGGCCCAGCAAGGGCCGTTGGAGCTGCCACCAGACTCCGACAGCGAGGGTCCCTATGAGTCAGCTCTGGAGGATGTGGAGGACCCTGGACAGGGTTCCGACTCCGAGCAGGGCGCAGAGAGGCTGGTTGGCCACTGGGAGGCGCCTGAGACTTGGATCAGTGGGGAGGAGACAAGGGAGTGTGATCCGGACATCAGCAGTGAGTTGTTTCTGGATGCCCATCACCGGAGAGCTAATAGGCATAAGGAACAGTTGCGCAGTTGCAGGAGGTAATTGCACTCGGCTGATGGTAATTAGACTCCTCTCCAGACTATAAAAGGACTGCTTGTGCACACGCCTCTTTTGCAGAAGTCAACACATTAACTAATGTTGGAGAACAGGAATGTGAGCTTCGCAGGCTGGATTGCTGCCACAGCTTATCTGTGGTGGATTGCTGCCCGGTTTGTCTGTGCCGGTTTGCTGCCTGTCTGTCTGTTAATAAATCTTGTAAAGTATTTTTGGCTCAGAGTGTTTTGGTGTGGACGAGGGGGGGAGTCAGAACAGGAGGCCACTTGGAGATTTATATGTTCCTTCCAGGTCACCTGAATAGTGCAAATGGATGTGGGACCTTCTTTGCAACATTGTCCTTTCAGCAGTTGTATTTGCACTAGCCAGGTGGCCCTGAGAGCAGGGATAAACCTCCCAGTGGAGTCAACGACTCTCAGAACGAGTGCCAAAAACCAGATGAATATAAATCCTTCCATCCTCCACTATTCCCTTAGAACGGAAGAAGCTTCTTGGATGAGAAGTGACATGTCTTCAAGGAAAAACAAAGCTCTGTTGAAAAAGCACCTTTGGGATTTCCTTGCCACTATTATTATTATTTTTTCCTATCTGCTTAGGAAAGGCCTCTCAAAATATCCTATTTCATCAACTTTCTCCAACCCTTTGAATTCCACTGTTCTTAATCATTAATCTTGATCCTTTCTTTCTTCCTCTTCTTTCTCTTAGAAGCTTGTTCTGCTTCCCTGGCTAACTGCAACCTAATCCTGTCCTCATAACAGCATGTACTATAGCTGTGATGACAAACCTCTGGCATCTGTGCGGGCATGCGAGTCATCACCCCAGCTCAGTTCTACTGCGCATGTGTGCACACCTCCCACCAGCCATCTGATTTTTGGGTCCCTACCACACATGCATGGGGCAGATGCATGGGGTCACAGGCAAATGCATGGGGGACGCATATCAACTTGCAAAGTATTTCTAGTCTGCTCTTGAGTTGCCAAGGGCAGCAAGGGGGGAGCACATTCCACGCATATCTTCTTCCAAGGTTGGAACTCAGATTACCAAAGCCAGCTTGTGAGGCATGGATTTCTACAGCCTGCTGGAGAGCCTTGTTGGAGAATGTGATTTATGACACACACTGAGAGGAAGGTAGGAGGGCTAAAGTTGAGCCGTAAATTACATGGCAGAGTTGACCTCACTCGAGTCGATGCCAACATGCTGCTCCTAATAAATAACTGGTTTTCTTTTGAAACTAGGCTCGAGACTCATGAGTTAATTAGGGCATCAAATTAACTCATAAGTTAATTAGGGTATCTGTCGGAAGCTTGACAGTGCATGCACGAGGGTGCATGCACATTGCATTATGGAATCTGTGTGTGTGTGTGTGCATGCATGCTTTTGCACGCATGCACGCTTTCGGCACAGGGCACCAAAAGGTTTAGCCATTACTGTACCAGTGGTTGGTTCCTGGTGGGACGGCCCGGTACAGCCATACGGGTGGTAGATGGGAGCAGCGGCCACCGTACCGGTAAGGTGGCTCATTTGCCCACCCCCGCCTGTGTTCCTTACTGTTTTTTGAAGCAAACAGCCAATTGCACGCACGCGCATAGCGTGAGGTGCTTGTGTGTGACCTCCACCAAGCAGCTGGGTGTTGCAGGGCAGTGGCATGTGCATGCATGCACAGCATGCATGCCTGACTAGGACACCCAGCCCCATGCACAGCTTATTGGTTGTGACAGGATCCAGAACCAACTACTGCATTGTACTATATTCTGTTATCCTCACCTTTCTCCTAAAATGTTGGTTACCTTACCATTAGATTCTTTCTAAGTGGCAGTTCCCTTGGCTGAATTGTTTCCCAGTCCTGATGATTTGAGGTTGAAAAGGATGAGCTGCATGTATATTACGGCTTCTCACCCAACCCACCACCAACCATATCTAGTCACTATTTCAATTTCTGTCTCACTAGCCAGTACTACCAATACTTAATAATCTTACCATTAATTTCTCTGTAGCTTTTCATTTCAGTAGTGCCAGGCACTTGGGCTTAGAGCGATTTAAACTCCATTTATAAAAGTGTTTCAGGTTTAAGGAAGAATTGTGATCGGTTGCTAGATTCTTGCTCAAGGGTCAGATTCATTTCGGGGAAAGTATACAATTGCAAACTGCTAATTCATCTTTTTCCCCCCTAAATGCAAAAGAAAGTTCATGTTTTATTTAGACTTGGAGGAAGTGATAAGGCACTTTTAAGTGGGATGCTTGCTAATCACAAAATAACACGTTCCGGGGGGGGGGGAGTGAAAAGCATTCGACTCATGATTATTCTTTAATAAACAGTCTGTGTATGACATCTCATTGCTTGCTCTTCATCCAAAGTCATTTCTCTTGCAACTGTCAGGGCTGGGAGGAAGTCCCAAAGAGCCAGCTTAGCAGAAAATCAGTGTCAAAGAGAAGAGGCCAGGCCAGAGTTTAAAATTTATTAAAAACAGATGAGATCCCACTCATTGCTTAATCCATTCAAGCTCAAAACTGCAATTATACCTTCCAGGTTTTTGCAGTGATGCTATATTGTCTAAGACACAGATACAGGGGTGAAATTCAGCTGGTTCTGACAGGCTCTGGAGAACCAGTAGCGGAAATTTTGAGTAGTTCAGAGTACTGGCAAATACCACCTCTGGCTGGCCCCGGAGTGGGAAGGGAATGGAGATTTTGCAATATCCTTCCGCCAGGAGTGGGGAGGGAATGGAGATTTTGCAATATCCTTTCCCTGCCATGCCCACTAAGCCACACCCACAGAACTGGTAGTAAAAAAATGAATTTTACCACTGCATGGATGTCAAACTTAATTTCATTGAGGGCTGCATCAAGGTTGCTTTTGACCGGGGGGGGGGAGCAACCGGATGAGGCCAGCTTGAAGTCACTTGTATCGGGGGCGCCTGTGGTGGCTCTAGCATTCAGTCAGTGAAAATGGGTTCTTGAGCTCCGTTTTTGGCTGGGATGGCCTCCTGCAACCCTCTGCCAGCAAAAATGGAGTTCGGGAGGGATGGCACAGCCATCATGAGTTCCACTTTTGGTGACAGAGGCTCCATTTTCACTGGCAGAGGTTGTTCTGACCTAGGCTTCCCCAGCAGCATGAAGCCGAGTCCCGATAAACCTCTTTTATTTAATTTACAGTGAATTCCTCTCCAGGAAAGTCTTTCCTCTCCCACCGCCTTTCAAGATAGTTCACAATTACCGACCTTTATCAGGCTTGGAGAATGGCCAGGCCGATATCTTTCAGATGCTGCAATGCTTGGCAAGAATACAGGAATGAACTAATTGTCTCCTGCAAACACCTCTCCCTTTTCACTCCTCTTTTATTCCCTCTGGGAGGGGCCATTCACCATCCACCTATGTCCTTACTCCCATGTTGACTCTTGTTCCTTAGTTGTTCCCTCCATCTGGCAACTCTGCACCCTCACCACTGTCTGACTCCGAAGGCAGCTGATAACTATCGGATGGCCCTGTCCTCCTCTCTGCCTCTGACACAGAGCCCTCATCAGAGCCTTCCCCAGACTCCAGGACTGGCCTATGTTCTTCCCCAACCTCCTCACTGCCCGAATCTGCTGCCAGCTCCACTGGCTAGACCACAACAGAGGCAGGCCAGTGCTTCACTGTTTCCAGGACGTCTCCAAGAGTCAGATCTAAGCATCCCACACACTGGATCCAGTCCATTGGCCTTGAGTTTGACACCCCTGGTCTAAGAAAACAAACTGGAGTAAAGACACTCAGTGCTAACAAATTAAGGACAGGCCTTTCCTTTTTCCTTCATTAGGACTATTGCCTACTTACCCCATATTAGGGTACTGATTTTTTTTTTTTTTTGCTTATTGCTCTTTTATATTGCTATTTCAAGAAAAGACATATGGAGCTGCTGATTGTTATCTAAATGAAATACTGAATTATCGTATTAGATGGAGATGATCTATGGAGACCAGATGCACACAATGAAATAATATATTCTATGCGTGTCAAGTGGCAGTGCAAGGAGAAACGTAAGATTTTTGTATAGCTTTAACATTTGCGGGTCGTTTGTTCAATATCCAAATAAACCAATAGCAGGAACTAAAATCCATTTTACATATTCTATTTCCCTTAGCTCGTTTCATCCTTAGTAATTAAGAAATCCGTCTGAGCTCCTCTGTGATAGATTTCTGGAATAAATCCAGAGGCAAATGAAGTAACTAAGCTGTAGATCTTTACCATCATTTGCTGAAACATGTGATTTTTTTTATTCCTGTAATGTCTGTTTCTTCAAGACATTCACCATGCTTGCGAGGAAGGCACAGAAGAGGTTGTACTAAATAAATAAAGATAAATCTATCTCAGCATCTACTTCTGTCCTACTATCGCAGCACCATTGAGAGTGTCCTGACAAACAGCACTCTTGCATGGTGTGGGAGCAGCTCTGCAGCGGACAAAAAAGCTCTGCAGAGAATCATTAAAACTGCCCAGAATATCATCGGGCTCCAGCTACTAGCCCTGGATGACATCTTTGCATCTTGCTGTTTGAGGAAGTTGCACAACATTCTCAGAGACTCCTCCCATCCTGCTTACAATCTTTTGTATACAGAACAATTACAACTTGGACCACACACCTTCTGAATAGTTTTTATCCCAGAGCTATAATTGCACTCAACAATGAACTAAAGGGCCAACATCAGTGAGCTCTTGGACAGCATTACTTGGTCTGTTGTGTGAATGCTTGGGTGGTTTAGGGGCAGGGAATTTTTGGTGGTGGTGGGGATTGTCATTTGTGTTGGGCCTGGTCTCTGGGTGTTATATGAATGTCATTGTATGTGCAATGACAATAAAGTATTCTATTCTATTCTATTCTCTATTCTATTCTCGGTCTTCAAGTGACTGATGCATCTTCTTGCTTTTCTTGTATTTTTCCATGTTGGGTTAGATTTAGTGGTGAGATCCTGCCAGTTTAACAACCGGTTCGGTGATCACATGCTTTGTGCGCCAGCTGATTGTCGGAGCTACCAGTTTGCCTGAACTGGTCCAAACCAGTTGAATCCCACTCTGGTTAGATTAACTCTTTGAAGCAGAAAATCTACCTTTGCAGTATACAAAAATCTACTTTCACATTCAGACACTAGAAGATCCAATCATTACTATTGGAGAAGATTCCTGCAGTAGAAGCATTTTCCCCACATTCTCCTAAACAACTTTTCCAAGCAGTTCTGATTAGCTGAAAAAAATGACAAAGCTCAACCATTAATACTCCTTCTATCTTGTTTCTTCATACAGTATCACAGGGGGAAAAACCATTGCTTAAACAATTCTAAATTCTAATTCTAACACATTACAGAATTTGAATATTCTTTCCAAGAACCAGCGCCGTCCAAAGTCGTCTATGTGGTCATGTGGCCAGCATGACTAAACGCTGAAGGTGCATAGAGCGCTGTTCCCTTTCCACCAAAGGTGGTCCCTGTTTTTTCTACTTGCATTTTTGTTTTGTAAAGCGGTACTAGAACGTCACATAATCTTGATTCTAAGGTAAAGGTTCCCCTCACACATATGTGTTTGTCATTCCTGACTCTGAAGTATGGTACTTATCTCTGTTTCAAAGCTGAAGAGCCAGTGCTGTCTGAAAATGTCTCTATGGTCATGTGGCCGACATGACTAAACACCAGTGCAGGGAACACTGTTACTTTCCCACCAAAGGTGGTCCCTGTTTTTTCTACTTGCATTTTTACATGCTTTCGAACTGCTAGGTTGGCAGAAGTTGGGACAAGTAACGGGAGCTCACTCCGTTATGCAGCACTAGGGATTCGAACCACCAAACTGCCGACCTTTCTGATTGACAAGCTCAGCATCTTAGCCACTGAGCCACCACATCCCTCTTCAATTTACCTGCAATTCTTTGTGTGTGTGTGTGTGTGTGTGTGTGTGTGTTACTGATTTCAGAAAGAGCAAGAAATACAATTAAGAATAAGAGTCAAAGCCTATTTGTACTTAGAGAAATACCCCTGGAGTGTATAATGGCTAAAGAAAGGAATATAGTGAAGATTATCCCCGCAAGAGGCTCTCATGAAGTGTTGATTAGCTTTTTTTGCTTTCTACATTCTCTAGCGACACAGATTGAAGAATGATTAAGTGTTAGCCAACACTCACTAATTTTGTCCACTACTTTAATCTGATGTTTACAGAAATGGATTTGAGGTTCAAGGAAGCCAAAGTTTTAAAACAAAACATAGCTAATGCCATTGAAACACATCCAATATTAAAGATTCACAACCCATGCTGAGAAAGGTAATCAGCTTTCAGAAATGGAGTTGTCCAGTCCTATTTCCTGAAGTTTTTTCCCCAAGGTGGATTCCGGATTAGATACGATCAAGAATGATTACTTTTTTGGGTTACCAAGAGACTGAGTTGAGAAGAGATGAGCCAGCTCTAGCCACTTCCCACTTCTCTGTATCTGGGAAATTTGCTTTAACAATTTGGTTCCCACATAAAAATATAACCAGGAATGGGATTCAGCCGGTTCGGACTGGTTCAGACAAATTGGTAGTTCCAGTGAGCATTGGGCCCTGCCCACCCACCCCTGCACTTCCCTGTCCTATATTTCCCTGTTTTTTAGCTCATCTGATTCACGGCAAAGTGGATTGCCTCGCATCAGCTGTTTTACTCACTGGCGCTGACATAGAAGGTAAGTTTTGAAGCTTAAAAAGGTTGTTTTTTGATTGCTGCACACATGCACAAAGCATTCCCCGAACTGGTTGTTAAACTGGTTGCATCCCACCATTGAATATAACTATTCCACCACACTTAGTAAGACCACCCTCAGAATACTGCACCCAGTTCTGGTCACCACAAAATAAAAATAAAAAAGATGTGAGAAAGAGTGCAGAGAAGAGCAGCAAACATGATTAAGAGGGTGGAGGCTAAAACATACAGAGAACAGTTGCAAGAATTGGGTTTGCCTAGTCTGGTGAAAAGAAGGATTAGGATTGCAGTCTTGAGGGGCTCCTACAAAGACACAGGGATCAAACTATTTCCCATAGCATCAAAAGGCCTGAGAAGAAACAATGGATGGGAACTAACCAAGGAGAGAAGCAACAAAGAACTAACAGGAAGTTTCCTAACAGTGAGAGTAATCATCCAATGGAACAGCTTGCCTTCAGAAGTTGTGGGTGCTCCATCACTGGAGGCTTTCAAAAAGAGACTGGGCAACTATTTGTTTTGAAAAGTGTATTTAAGAGAAAATATTTGTGAATATTTGTGAACATATAAATAAGTTTTCTTATTCTTCTAGTTTTCTTTAATACAAGCTCTTTTAACACAGACTAATGCCGAAATATGGCTGAATGGTCTTATAAGCACACAGACCCACATCATAATAGAGCTGGAAGGGACCTTGAAGGTCTTCTAGTCCAACCCACTACTCAAGCAGGAGATCCTATACCATTGTAGAAAAGTGAATGTTCAATTTCTTCTTTAAAAACTTCCAGTGATGAAGCATCCACACCTTCTAAAGGCAACTTCTGTTCCACTCGTTAATTGCTCTCACTGTTAGGACATTTCTCCTTAATTCCAGGTTTCTTCTCTCCTTGATTAGTTCCCATCCAATATTTTTTGCCTTACTTTCTGGTGCTTTGGAAAATAAGTTCTTTGTGGCAACCCCTCAAATACTGGATTACTGATATCATGTCACCCCATGTCCTTCTTTTCTCTAGATTAGTCATACCCCTTTCCTGCAACTGTTCTTCATACATTTTAGTCTCCAGGTACTTAATTATCTTAGTTGCTCTTCTCTGACTTTTCCCTAAAGTCTCAATATCTTTTTTTTGTAATGTAGTGGCTAAAACTGGATGGCGTATCCCAGGTGTGGTCTTAGTAAGATTTTAAATGTATGGTTCTGCATTATCTATTAATCTATAATGCCTTTGTCAATTCTCAAAGCATTCCTGACCTGCTCTCTTAAGGCTGTATCCCAGGGTTACCCACAGTGGCTGGAGGGGTGTAATCAAAGATGGATACCTACTGGTTTGGACCGGTTCAGCTGAGTAGGTAGCTACTCGGCCGGTCATGCCCCCAAACTGGTTCTATCGGGGGGGCATAGGCATCGCCATCTTGTTTCTTGCTTCTGTGCATGCGCAGAAGCAATTTTTTACTACTGTGCAAGTGCATGTAGCATGCAACAAGTGCTTGCGCTTGGGAAGCATGTCCCTGAACAAACTGGCAGTAACAGAAGCCAGAAGCCATCCCTGGGAGTGAGCTCTACAACCTGCAAAATTGCCCCATTGGCGAATGTGATTGATGACATACCCTGGAGGGAGGGAAGAAAGAGAGTCATGATTGGGGCTGTAAATTACATGGGGTCAGAGCTGGCTTCACTTGGCAATGTGCCAACATGAAGCTCCTAATAAGTAACTGGATTTCTTTTGAAGCTTGGCTCGAGGCTCCTGAATCGGAAGCCTGACAAGCCTTCATCAGAACGCATATGCTACAGGTAGTCTTTCATTTAAGAATGAGCTTCCTTCCCAAGTCAAAATGGTAAGTAAGCCATAACAGTATTATATGGCATAATGCTGTATAGTATTGTGTAATGAACTTGAGCCATTTAACTTGAGCCATTGTGTATTTTACCCAGATTTTGCTACAATAGGGTTTGTTGCTCATTGCTGTCCTTAAAGCGGAGTGTTCTTAACCCAGAAAGCATTGCTTAAAACCTAACTATGAAGTTAATTACATTTCTCCCACCATCTTCTGCTCATGCAGACAAGTTATTATTTGATGAAAGAGTTACCAAGGGATGAGCCGCTCTCCAAAGCACTAGCGCCAATGAACTCCAAAACCCTTTCTTTAAAATAGAGCACTCACAGCTTTCAGAAACACAAAATAAACCTCTGCCCCAAGTTTAACATTATATGAGTCCATAAGTGCCCCTTCCCCCACCCCCCAGAGAGTAGAACATTCCATGCTTTTCATAGTCTTTGAAATAAGAAAACAGAGACAAAAGATAAATGGGCATTTCGAAAAGCACGACGAGTGTTTCCCCCCCTCGTTTTTTTCATTTTAAAGATCACAGGAATATTAACTGGAAGGGCCATGCATAAAATCTATGGTGATATTTCCATGAAAATTACATTACAGAGGGAGATCTGTCTAAGAAGAAGGCAAACAAATCCCACGTACATGTATAGCTTAATCGGGAAATCATTTTACAAAATAGATAAGGATTTTTTAAATCGTCTATAATCAGAGGAAAAACCCCAGAGAATGTTCACATCGCTTCATAGTGTGTCCCCCCCCTCTGGAATAGTCTTGTCATTTTTCACAGTGGTTGCCATGTTTCTCCTCCAACACCCTTGAACGATCTTGGGTTTAATAGCTTTTTAATGGCAGCAGCAACCCAGAGATGCACAGAGATACACAGAAGTCTCAGGAAGAAAGGAATTTGCAGAATCAAAGAACCAAGGAGATACAGATGATACCTTTCAAAAGCCAACCACAAGTCTTTCAGAGGGGTGTATAAAGGGGTGTAGAGCAGCAGTAGGGATGGAGAATTTAATCATCACAACTTCTGCTAGAATACAGAGTAAAGAAATTAGAGCTGGGAGGGACCTTGGAGTCTTCTAGTCCAACCATCTGCTCAATCAAGAGCTCTTATACCATTTCAGACAGGTATCTGTCTAGTCCCTTCTTAAAAGCCTCCAGTGATGGATCACCCTACAGCTTCTGAAGACCACCTATTCCACTGGTGTATTCTTCTCACTGTTAGGACATTTCTACTTCATTTTAGGTTGCTTCTCTCCTTGAAAAGTTTCCATCCATTGGTTCTTGTCCTGCCTTCTGGTGCTTTGGAGAATAGCTTGACTCCCTCTTCTTTGTGGCAACCCCTTAGATTTTTGGAACACTGATATCATGTCATTCCTGATCCTTCTTTTCTCTAGACTAGCCCAGTGGTGGGCAACCTTTTTTTTCAACTGAGCCAAATCTCGCCAAAACCACGATTGAAATTTATTTTGAGAGCCACATTTTTAAAACCGAAAATACATAGGATGGTACACTGTTTTTAGTTTCAATAAGTTTTTATTGAGAATATTCTGCATGCAAGTATCCACATAGATCGGGAGGATACAAATAACACAACTAATAAAACAAAAACTTTAGAACGATATTATTTATCGATAACGTTAAATTCCATAAAATTTGCCTTACAATGTAGAGAAAATTACATCCTGACAATGACTGACAAAGTCACAACCACTAATGTGAACATTGGCCTTGCATTTCCTTGGATAGTTTGAGTAAGTCAGGTTTGTATGTTGTTGTTTTTAATTTCATCTCTCTCTCCCACTTTCTTTCTTTTTTTCTTTTTCTTTCTCTCTCTCTCTCTCTGGCTCTTTGTCTCTCTCTCCCTCCCTCTCTGTCTCCCTCTGTCATTTTCTCTGGGTGTCTATCTGTCTGTCTGTCTCTCTGTATCTCTGTCTCTCTCTCCTCCTTCCCCCATCTCTGTCACTCTGTGTGTGTGTGTGTGTCTGTCGCTGTCTCTCCCTCTGTCTCTCTCCCCTCCCTTCCTCTCTCTCTGTCACTCTGTGTATGTGGGTGTGTCTGTCTCTCACTCATTCACTTAATCACTCACTCTGTGTGTGTCTCTCTCTCTCTGTCTGTCTATCTTTCTCTCCCTCCCTCCCCCTCTCTGTCTCTGTGTGTGTGTGTGTGTGTGTGTGTGCCAGTCTCTCTCTCATTCCCTCCCTCACTCCCTCTCTCTGTTCCTCTCTCTGTCTGTCTGTCTCACTCACTCACACACACACACACACTGTGGTCACCTTGTTGAGTGTTCCAATCACATTTGAAACACTCAACAACTGGCCTGCATTTATGGTATTTTGCAGCATTCTGCAGTCATAGGACCATGCTGCAAAATACCATAAATGCAGGCCAGTTGTTGAGTGTTTCAAATGTGATTGGAACACTCAACAAGGTGACCACAGTGTGTGTGTGAGAGAGAGTGAGACAGACAGACAGAGGAACAGAGAGAGGGAGTGAGAGAGGGAATCAGAGAGAGACTGACAGAGTCTGACAGAATCAGAGAGGTACTTTTAACTACCTGGCAGCGGCGTTTTGCCTTAGGGGGCTCCTCAGAACATCCCAAGACTTCGGAGGGAAGCGTACAACCCCGAGCAGGAGCAAAGCCCCTTTCCCAACTGGCCCTTCATCCCTCGGAATGCTTCGTAGGGAAGCTTCTGCATAAGCCCGGGCGAGTGACAACAAGTTCCTACCGTTACGAAGTCTCGGAGGCTGTAATTTTCTGAGCTGTGCGCGCGCGCTTGTTTTCCACGGCGTAGAGCAGCGGTGAGATTCTGCGCAGCGAGCGATGATTCCGGGGGCCATCCGGGAAGATGAGGAATGCGAGGGGGGACCCTGCCCCCCCACTGATGGCCTCCGGAATCATCGCTCACCGCTGCTCCATGCCGTGGAAAACAGGCGCGCGCGCACAGCTCAGAAAATTACAGCCTCGGAGACTTCGTAACGGCGGGAACTTGTTGTCACTCGCCTGGGCTTTTGCAGAAGCTTCCCTCCGAAGTGTTCTGAGGAGGGAGGGGAGCGGGCGCCCGGCACACAGAAGAGCTGCATTAAAGGGTGTAAAGAGCCGCATGTGGCTCGCGAGCCGCGGCTTGCCGACCACTGGACTAGCCTAATCAACTCTTACAACTGTTCAACAAGATTGGCTCAGCCTTCCATCCTTCCGAGGTGGGTAAAATGAGGACCCAGATTATTGGGAACAATATGCTGACTCTGTAAACCACTTAGAGAGGGCTGTAAAGCACTGTGAAGTGGTATATAGGTAAGTGCTATTGCTATTCATCATTTTAGACTCCAAGTCCTTGATCATCATAGTTGCTCTTCTCTGCATTCTTTCTGAAGTCTCAGCATCTTTTTTATAATGTGGTGACCAAAACTGGATGCAGTATTTCTGATGTGGTCTTTATTAAGGTTAATTACTAAAGAAAAAAACTCTCTACCATGTATAACCTTTACTGAGTTGTTTTCAATCAATCAATCAGAATAGAGCTGGAAGGAATCCTGGTGGTCCAACCTCCTGCTCAAGCAGGAGACCCTATACCATTTGAGATAGGTGGCTGCCCAGTCTTTTCTTAAAAACCTCTAGTGATGAAGCATCTACAACTTTTGCAGGCATGCTGTTCCACTAATTAATTGTCCTCACTGTTAGGAAGTTTCTCCTTAATCACATGTTGCTTCTCTCCTTGATTAGTTTTCATCCATGTTTTCTTCGACACCCAGAATTCCCCAGCCAGTCCATACTGGATGGGGAATTTTGGGAGTTGAAGTCCACAAGTCTTAAAGTCACCAACTTTGGGGGAGCCCCGACTTAGCCTATCAATTCCAATGCTCTGCACAGTGTAGGAATCCTAATTAATGCATTTCTTGAACCCATCCAGGAATGGGAAGTCAGTTACTTCTCTGAATAATCCCATCGCCAATCTATACCTCCTATTAGGACTTCTCCCTCTAAATGTGTGCTACTTTTTCTGCTAAGGCTGAACCCCATCCTAGAAAAATAAAACTGTTGAAGATGCTCTCTTTCTACTAGAGAGTTGCGTGAAAGGATCAATCCAATCCCTCAGCACAAAAACACAATTTGCACATAATTCTGCCCATTTGTAAGGGCAACTTTAACATCTGGTTCCACCAAGAGATAAACCCAGTGATGAAATCTAATTCTTCCCCCCACCAGTTCTGTGGGCATGGCTTGGCGGGGGAGTCATGTGACTGGATGGGTGTGGCCAATTTCTTTCACTTCCAGCTACTTTTTAAAGCTCTTTAAAGCCTTTTTTCACTGTGAAGCTGTGAGCCGCACAAACTGGCAGGAAAAAAATGCTTTAAAAAGCAGGGGAAAAAGCTTCTGAAGATTGCGCGGCTCATAGCTGAGCTGCATGATCTTCAGAAGCTTTTTTTAAACTACCAGTTCACAGAAACAAGGACAATTGTCCCTATCAGTTTGGCCAAACCGAGCCGAACCAGGAGGATTTCACCCCTGGATAAACCCCAAAAAATATGCAGGGGTGGTTTTCACTTTCTGACCAGTTTGCCAATGTGTACACACTCCATCCACGCATGTGCCCAGTGTTCCATGCATGCGCTTTGCTCACACATGCACTGTACACGAATGCACCTGGCCACAAAAATGTCCCTAAATAGGATGACATAGAGCCAGGTTGGGTAGCAGTGGTGGGATTCGACCGGTACGTCCTAGTACAGGCGTACCGGTGCCTACTGGGAGCACCAGGTACTGTTACAGTACAGTGTTCTGGAGCGCCCACCCACCCACCCGCCCTCCTTACCAGTATTTGAGCTGATCGGGGCTTCCATGCATGCAAATGGAGCGTACAGCGCTGGCGCGACACTCCACCAAGCAGCTGAAGCATCACGGAGCATCCCAGAGCATGGCAGGAAGTAAGTACGCATGTACACGCTGCACTTGTGCTGCACACATGCATGTGGTGGACGCCTGGCCCCATTGCACTGTACCGGTTGCAACGAGATCTGGAACCCACCACTGGTGGTTAGGCAGACCCACCTGCGATTTCCACTTCCAGTTTGGATGAATGAGTCTGAACCGGCTGAATCCCACCTGTGTTTACAGAAAATCTGAAATGTGTTAGTTGCAGCTGACTTTTTAAGAAACCCAAAGGAGAGAAACTCAACCATGTTCCTTTAGGATTTCTACGCTTCCCAGTTGAAAAGCAATCATTTATGGTCTCTTGCTCCAAAACGCCACTCTTCCTTTTCCCCCTCACAAGGGAAAAAAAGTTGAGCCAATGTTTCAGAGATGTCACTCTCTTCTCTTCCTGCCCCCCAGTCAATTCAGCAGAGCTGTTAAGTCTGATTAGCTCTTAAAAGAACCTTTGAGTCAGATTTTGAAAGGTTCCTTGCTGCTTCTTGAACATATGCTTAATTAAATTGACCCCGTTCCTGAAGATATAATTTAGATCATGCACAACCCAAAACTCTCAGAGCCTTTAGCCAAAGATTTACCCAAAGGAATGACTGCAGAGTTGTATATTTGGTAGGGTGGAAATTTGAACAAAGAAAATTGCCTTCTCAAGCACTTGCTTGTGAAGAGGCTGAAGAGGATAAATGTGTGAGATAATTTCTCCTGATGAATGATGCTGCTGAGGCTCAAGAGTCAAAGCATAATCAGCTATGGCTGAAAGGGTGGAAGGGGATTTTATTTTATTCCTCAGAAATAAAATCCTATCTCCATACTGGAATTCTACATGAGATGTTGTTGTTAGTTGCGAAGCCGTGTCCGACCCATTGCGACCCCATGGACAACACCCCTCCAGGCCTTCCTGTCCTTTACCATCCTCTGGAGTCCATTTAAGCTCAGTCCTACTGCTTCAGTGACTCCATTCAGCCACCACATTCTCTGTTGTCCCATTCTTCTTTTGCCCTCCCAGCATTAGGCTCTTCTCCAGTTAGTCCTTCCTTCTCATTAGGTGGCCAAAGTATTTGAGTATTTGTGCTGCAAAGCAAGAAATCCTGCAGGGCAAGTCAATGAGTCCAGGAAGCAAAGTATCAAGGCAATTAATCCAGGAAGCCAGGAAGAAAGCAGGAAATCCAGGAAATTTCAAGTGTCAGCAATGGCACTCAACACTCCAAGAATTCAGTGTTTGTTCCCAGCAAATGCCCCTCCCCACAGCATCTCCTTAAGTCTCAGTCCCCATGTGTGCCTTGTGGAGAGGGGCAGGCACTCTCCTCCCAAGTAATCAGGTCAGTCTGTGCTGTTCCTGCCTTCTCTCCACTCTCTGTGCTCGAGGATCAGGAGTGGGTGGCCCTTGCTCATCGCCTGAGCTCTGTCTCTCTTGTTCACTGCTTAGTCTCTCTTGGTCATTCTGCCATCATTCCTCCCTGTCTACAAGTCATCCCAATCCTGAAAGGTCCTGGCCTGCTCCTCCCCATTTTCCTCCAAAGCCAACAAAGCTGCCTCCTCGATCTCCATCAGCTCCAGTTTCAGCTCATCTTCCTCTGCAGATTCAGGCCCCAATAGGGGCATGACAGGTTCATTTGGGCTAAGTGTGGGTGAATCTTTTTACCAGTCTGAGCCCTTCCAGGTATTAATCATATAATTCCATCTGTTCCAGAACTCAGTTCAGTGACATTTAAAAAAAATATTTTTGTCAGAATAAGATTTAAATAGGTGTTGATGCTTGCACTGTTGCTAAAAAAAAAGAATTGATTGTGCATTTTGGATAACTTCATTGCTGTCAAGAAACATGTTTTGGAGAAACGCCTAAGTGGGTAGACAGGTAAATAGCACAATAGACAGATGGGGATGATGCAGTCATTTAACATAGGCATTTGCAAACATCAGGTGTTTACCTGGATGCATTTTTAGAAAGAGGCATGCAGGGCCAACTGTGAGATGAATGGAAATTGAAGAACCATCTGCTCTGACCTCATAATACAAATTCCTTTTGTACTTGCATGCTGATATTAGATGCAAGTGTGCAAGATGGGTTTTGATGCATTTGTCCCCATGTCTATAGCAATAGCACTTAGAATAGAGTAGAGCAGAGTAGAGTAAAGTAGAATATAGAATATAGAATATAGAATATAGAATATAGAATATAGAATATAGAATATAGAATATAGAATATAGAATATAGAATATAGAATATAGAATATAGAATATAGAATATAGAATATAGAATATAGAATATAGAATATAGAATATAGAATATAGAATTCTTTATTGGCCAAGTGTGATTGGACACACAAGGAATTTGTTTTTGGTGCATATGCTCTCAGTGTACACAAGAGAAAAGATACATTCATCAAGAATCATAAGATATGACAATTAATGATAGTCATAGGGTACAAATAAACAATGAAATCATACTAGGAAACAATAGATATAAATCGTAAGCACACAAGCAACAAAGTTACAGTCATACAATCTGAGTCCTCATTTTACCCACCTCAGAAGGATGGAAGCTGAGTCAACCTCGAGCCTGGTGAGATTCGATCTTCCCAACTGCTGGCAGCAGGTGATCAGCAGAAGTAGCCTCTAGTACTGCACTCTAACCACTGCACCACCGTGGCTCTATAATGTCTGTAGACAGCTACAGTTGGAATAGCGAAGGCTTAGATCCCACAGGCTCCTTTAAAGCCAAACTATCAGGTGCAAGAAGGAAGGGACCAGGGTAGAGTTCAAAAGTGCTACAAGTTTATTTCATGCTGCACAAGATTCTGAACTACTAATGGTCTGTGTAAATTGGCACCAGATAAGAGTCAATAGACTTTGAGGGGATTTGGAGTTAGACTTTTTATAGGGGCATAAAAATTCCAAACTGATGATGCATTTGACTCTGCCCTCATTGTCTCCTACACAAACAGGATAGGCACTTCCAACATCAACTCAGTGAAAACAATTAGCTTGGTATTCTTTGTCACTAATATAGCATTTCCTTTCTACCATCTGACACAGATAAGCTACAGGTAAAAATAATTGCTATATGTTGAAAAGAAAGAATAGCATCTCCATGTTTACGCTCTATTTGCTTATGAAATACCAGATGATCAATAACACTGAAGAACAAATAAAACTACACTGTAGGATAGATACTCAGAAAGTGAAGAGGAAGGTATTGAACTCTGGCTGAATATAATTCTTAGGTTCTTGCACTTCAACTTCAGATGGTCACTAACCGGGGTAGAATTCACTTACTTTCCCTACCAGTTCGCAAATGTGAGCGTGCATGTCCACAATGCACTCTGCCTTCTGCGTGTGTGTTTTGATTGTGTGTATGGCTTGCATGCATGTGTGCAGCTTGAAAACTTGCCTAAATAGGGTGGCCTAGAGCGGGGGCAAGTGGGCAGGCCCACCCGTGATTTCCACTACAGGTTCGGGTGAACCGGTCTGAATCAGCTGAATACCACCTCTGGTCACTAGGCAAAGCAGTCACTAAGCAAGTAATACTAAAGTGTGGAAGCAGGAAGCCATTGTTGCCTTTTCTCCTTTTTAAATTCTAATTTTAAATCCGTGAGAAAAATATAAAGTTCAACTCCAGGTATTTACAGGTATAACTCTCTCTTTTGGTATTATATACTGTAGTGACAAATCATATTTTCTTCTATCACAATAATGGATTATTTATCTCATTTCATAGAAGGGCATGATAAAATTCTACACTAGCATCCATCTTAAGCAGCAGTTTAAAAAACTACTGTCCGCATAAATCCAGAATGGGTCTAGTGCTGCCCATCAATTTCAGAGTTCTTGCAAAGGATCTGCACTCTGAAATAGGCCCAAGCTGTATAAGAAGTAAATTCAGGGGAGCTTCCGGTGGCACTGTTGGCATTGGAAGACGCTCCCTAGGGAACGCCAGCCCTGTGATTGAATAATAAACTGCTAGAACAGCATAAATCAGCTATCTAGCGGTTTGAAAACTCCCCCCTCGGGAAAAGAGGGGGGTGAGCAGACAGGCGAGGGCACAGCTCCCCAGGATCCCCAGGAGAGATCTTGGGGTACAAAGGGTGAGAGCTCCCCAGAAGCCCGACATAGCTCCTCATCCAGGACGCTTCTGCTTTTGCAGAAACGAAACGTCACGACCACCCTTGCTTCCAATGTTTAAATTTATATTTGAAAGATACGCAGGCAGAGCGAAGCAGGAGTGAATATAATCGTAAGTACAAACCTTAATTCCAATGTAACATACTTCCCTCTGCGAAGACAAAAGGACTCAAAGATGGCGATTGAATAACAAGGGGTGTGTCGAAAGTGAAACTTTAAAGGGACAGCATTTGTTAACTGCTGGTTAACGATGTTAAAAGACTCAAGAGTTTAAGATAAAAGAAAACAATATTGGTTAACAAACCTGGGGAATGGGTGGACTTTTTGGACTTAATAAACTGGCAGCTGAAAAGTTTGTTTGAATATTTCGAAATGGCTTCAAAACAAGCAAAATTAAACGTTTCCAAGAGTGCTGGCAGTTCCCCAGCCCAGACACAAAAATTACAATCGTTATTACCCCCAGCAGAAACAAAAACTCTGACACTTGAGGATCTCCAAAATGCATTAAAGGACCAAGCCGTTATTTTGGAGGAAAAGATTTCAAATGCTTTTAAAGATGTGTCTGATGAAATGTCTGGAATCAAGGACTTAATTCAAACCCGTAATCAACAGATTAGGGAAGACATAGTAGATGCATTTAAAGGCTTACTTGGTTATATAACATCTCTGGATGAGAAGGTGGAAGAAATTAATCAGTCTAACATTAAGTTGGAAAATAAAGTTGAGGAGGCACAAAGCAAAATTGATAAATCAGAGGCAGAAGTAACACTGATACAATATAGAACAATGGAATTTGCTTTAAGAATAAGAGGTTTGAAAGAACATAACCAGGAAGATCTGCGAGATATTTTTGCCAAAGCTTTCGCTCAATTAACTGGTGAACCAAAGGTGGAGTGTGCCTGGCAGATCGATAAGAATTACCGTGTTAATTCATGGATTGCCAGACAGAGACAACTACCAAGAGATATTGTAATTTATTTTGTCACCAGGAAAACCAGGAATGAAATACTGCAAGCAACTTACAAAAATAAGTTACAAGTGGCAGGACAAGATGTGGTAGTATTGAAGGAAATTCCCCCAAAAATGTTGAGATCCACAAAGGATTATGCATTTTTAGTGGATGAACTTAAAAGTCGCCAGATTCAATTTAGATGGGAGGCCCCAGTCGGATTGGTGGTGAATTATCAAGGACAAAGATATCATCTTAACACAGTTTGGAAAGCAAGAGATTTTTATAGCAATGTATTAAAGGCTAGATACCCCCCTTCCCCAGGACCTAAAGGAAGAAAAGAAGCAGACAAGAACAGACAACAAGATATTCAGGTACAAGGGGGAGCTGCTCAAGTTTTGGATTTACTTGAGGAGACAGAATAAATTATGGAACAAAGACAAACTCGAGCAGCCACTAAACGCAAAGAGCAATAATTAAATATGTAGCCAACCCAGACAATAATCCAAGAAATTATAAACACGAACACAGAAGCTGTGGGGGGAGCAAGACCGAAGGTGAAATCCCAGCAAGATTTCTAGGCAGCTCTTAAAAAGCTTCAGGGAGCTGAAGATGACAATTAAATTTCTAACCTGGAATGTTAATGGTTTAAATTCACCACTAAAAAAGGAAATAAATATTTCACTACTTGAAGCAATTTAAAAATGATATAATTTGCTTGCAAGAAACTCATATTAGAATACAGGATCAGAAATACTTGATGAACGCAAGATTGGGATCATACTTTTGGACTTCCGGTTCCGGCGGCTGACGGCGACGGGCAACTCGTTGCTCGCTCCGGCTCCCCGGTGGGCTTCCCCACTTCTTGGGGGGGCACAGGACGTCCCGTAGAGGCGTCCTGCCAGAGGAGCGGCATCGTGGGGGATCCCTGCATCAGCGGCAGCCGGCGGGAGGTCCCCTGCGCGCTCAAGGCACCGGGGAGCAGATCGGAGGGCGCGTGGGCGCGTCTTCGCTGACAGGCTGTTCGGAGTGAAAAAAGAAAGCTGAAGGATGCGGCGGCGGAGCGGTGAGCTGTAGACTCCCTTCATTCCTATTACCAACTATAAAATCTGTCAGCTGTGCAAACTTGGAACTTTTGGCTTGATTTGGAGAGGTGCGGCTGGAGGGGAGGGGGATTTCCCCCCCCCCTTGGACAAGTGACTGGAAACAAGTGAGCTCGCAGCCCCAAGGGAAGGAGGAGGGGGAGAGCCAAACTAAAGATGTCACACCCCTACTAAATGGATTTTCAGATTTAAACTTTTAATGTTTAAGACAATGAGTTCTGGAAGCCCTGGGAACTTTGAACTTTGAAAACTTTATTTGTTGCCTCAATACCCGAAGCTGGCAGGGCAAGATGGCACACTTCCGTTGTCTTCATGAGATGTGAGATTTGACTCCACCCTTTAACTTCAGGCTTCCGGTCTTTGTCTCCATGCTACCTGGATAATTCTCTTGTGGATTGTTTGCTTTTGAGCCCCCTGGAGTGAAAAACAACTGCTCTTTTGCCAGGGTGATCAGAAAACTCCCCTGTGCCTGGACTCTCTGCCTCCTGGACTCTCCTGACTGTTCTATCTGTTAGGGTTCTAAATACCATGCAGAAATAAATCATTGTCCAAGGCAAAACATCCTTTAAGGTGCAATTTATTCCGCAGGCATGTTAGCACGGCTATGGAAAATTTCAACTCTGAATTACATCCTGTAAGTTCACCCAGTTGAAAGTTCATGATCTCTCCCCACACCCACAAATCCATCACATGTTCCAATCATCATCTTCCACGCTGGCATGTACACCCATCTTCTTCCGGCCAGGTGTCGAGGTGAGGAGACAAAAGATGACCTTGGCTTCTACAAAAGAATGTCAACAATCCATTCTACAATCCTACTCCTTTCTATTCCCCCCTCCCAACTACTACACTATTGGAACAGCATAGAAAATTATAAGAAAGTGTGGCAGGCCAAAGGTCCTAAAAAGAACATAACTACAGGCCTGACAGGCGGCCTCTCCTCAAAAGAAAAACATTTCCTGCAAAGAGAATAACATAAAAGTTAATATAACAAAATTAACCACCTCTTCTCCACCCAGGGGAACCCCTTGACTTCTCGGGAAACTTCCCATTGAATTGCTTTACTAACTTCTCCACTTTTAGGTTCCCACTGTTTACCCAATTAGCTTCAGACCAAGGGTAACCCTTCCAATGCACTAAGTACTGTAAGCAACCCCTATTCAGCCTGAAATCTACAATTTTTTCCACCTCAGATTGTGTTTCCCCTTCCATCACTAAAGGAGGAGATTGAGCTTGGGTGGATGCTCTTCTGTTAGACCCAATTACTGGTTTCAACAAGCTACAATGAAATTCTGGGTCAATTTCCCCTAGACTTCTGGGTAGACTGAGTTGAACTGTAACTGGGTTAACTATCTTCACTATTGGGAATGGACCTAGAAATTTTGGACCCAATTCCTTGCTAAGCATTTACAATCTTATGTATTTGGTAGATACAAAAACATTGTCCCCCACACGGTAGGGGTTTAGGAGTGAGCGACGTTGATCATCTTGCTTCTGGTAGGCTTCTGCCGCAACTGCTACAGCCTTCTTCGTATTCTCCCATCCTTTCTTTAGCATGTCCATCCATTCACTCAAAGACATGAAGGAAGGAGGTTCTCTAGGCAACTCAGGCATGGCAACAACTTCCATGCCACTGGTAATCTGGAAACTCGCTAATCCTCTGCTGCTGTGGATCGCATCGTTGTACGCCACTTCGGCGAAGGGTAGCAAGTCCGACCAGTTGTCGTGCTGATAGTCCACAAAACACCTGATGTATTGTTCCACCACCGCCTTGGCTCCCTCTGCTGCGCCGTCCATGCTGGGATGAACCTTTGAGCTCAGTTCTTGTGTGGACCCAATGGATCTCAGGACCTCTCTCCAGAACTTGGTTGTGAACTGGACTCCGCGGTCTGAAATGATCCTCTTGGGTACTCCATGCAGGTGATAAATGTGTTTCACAAACATTTTCGCTAATTCGTTTGCGGATGGCAATCCTGAGCAAGCAATGAAGTGTGCCTGCTTAGAAAACAAATCAATAACAGTCCAAATTACTTTATGCCCACTGCTGTCTGGGAGTTCCATGATGAAGTCCATTGCGACCTCTTCCCATGGCCGTTTTGGGCTCTCTGCTGCAGGTGCTGTAGGTTCTGGGCTCTTGGATCCAATCATCCACGGCTGGCCTTGTTCCTCCTCTGAGGCCTCCCCCTTGGTAGGACTCTTCATCACCTGAAGTTGGGGGTCCTCTTCCAGAGGTCGGTTGGGCATTTCCCCCTCCGAGGCCTCCCCCTTAGTTGGACTCTTTGCCACCTTCAGTTGGGGATCCTCCTCCGGAGATTGTTTGCCCTTTTCCTCTTCCGAGGCCTCCCCCTTGGGAGGACACTTCGTCACTTTACGTTGGAGATCCTCTTCCAGAGGCTGTTGGCCCAGATGACTTTTCTGTGCTGGCATCTGGGGCCCTCTCTTTACCACCATGGCGACTGGTACACACATTTGTTCTTCGGCAATTCCCTCCTCCGAGGCCTCCCCCTTGGTAGGACTCTTCATCACCATAAGTTGGGGATCCTCTTCCAGAGGTCGTTTAGGCTTTTCCCCCTCTGAGGCCTCCCGCTTAGTTGGACTCTTTGTCACCTTAAGTTGGGGATCCACCTCCGGAGAATGTCTGCCCTTTTCCTCTTCCGAGGCCTCCCCCTTGGTAGGACACTTCCTCACCTTAAGTTGGGGATCCTCTTCCAGAGGTTGTTGGCCCAGATGACTCTTCTGTGGTGGCATCTGGGACCCTCTCTTTACCACCGTGGTGGTTGGTGCGCACGTTTGTGGCATTGGGGCTGGAGCCAAGCACTCTGATGCTCTGTGGCCAAGTTGACAACAATGGTGGCATTTAATTGGGCCCCACGAGGAATGGAACCTAGTTACATCTCTAAACTCAAGAACCGTTTCATCACACTGCCTTGCTCTCCAACTTGCAGCTGCCCCCTTTGTAAACCCTTCTTCCATGGTGGAGATTGCTTCTCTGTAGGAAGGAGGAGTAAGAACCTTTTGGGGCATTGCAGATGCACCTTGTTCCGCTTCCCATCTTGCAGGCCTGGCTTTGGTAATCCCTTCTTCCATGTTGGTGATTGCTACTCTGTAGGAAGGTGGGGTAAGAACCACTTGGGGCCTTGCAGGCGCACATTTTCCCGCCATCCACAATGCAGGCCTCTGTTTGGTAATCCCTTCTTCCATGGAGATTTCTTCTCTGTAGGAAGGTCTGGTAAGAACCTTTTTGGGCCTTGCAGGGGAGACTGGAACCGGTGGGGAGGTCAATCCCTCGGTTGGCCACTGCCCAGCTTTCTGCCATGGTGCCATCTGCTGAGGGAGGGCAGGTGCCCACTGGCATCCCTCCCATCCATGACCTGGGGTTAAGACCCATCCTGGGGTTGCCTGCTTCACAGGTTGCAGCTCAACCAATGATGGCTGGCTAAGGGGTTTTATGTGCCAAGGACCATCCTGCTGGCTTGCAGGAGTTATGGGCCAAGTAGGTGCCCTTTGCTGGCTTGGATGAGTTATGGGCCAAGTAGGTGCCCTCTGCTGGCTTGGAGCATTTCCCCATGCTGATGGCAAAGGAGTTGGTAAGTAGCATCTCTTCCATCCAAGTCCTGGGAGGAAAGCCCAATTTACTGCCCAATTTGCTTCATTTACTGGTTGCAGCCCCATTTGTGGTGGCTTGCAAGTGACAGATGCTGGGAAAATCCCTTCTTCCTGCCTCCTTTGAGATTCCCATTTTGAAAGGGAATCTTTCTCCCAGCTAGTTGCATGGTAATAAGTCATTTTATTTATTGCCGTCTGGAAGGAGCCCAAACCTCTGTTCTAGGTTTTTTTTTTCCAAGCCTTGTTTCCAAGCTGGGGGGAAGGAGGGGGAGCATGTACTCACAATTTTCCTGAAGAGGTCCGTCTGCGACCTTCCTTCGTCTTGTCGTGTCTCCTCCTGCATTCCTCCTGATGCAATTAAACTGGAAGCAGCATTCCATTGCCTTTGAAGTTCCGCACTCAGCTTCTTATCACCAAAAGCTTCTCATTTATTCTTCGCTGATATTTACGCTGTCCCGGTCAGCATTGGGAATGCCGAGACCCCATCACCAGATCTTCCATCACCAGCCCTTCCCCCTTGATAGGGGGAGGGAGCTAGTGAATTATTTTAAAGTAGAGAGTTGAAATAATGTTAGGGTTCTAAATACCATGCAGAAATAAATCATTGTCCAAGGCAAAACATCCTTTAAGGTGCAATTTATTCCGCAGGCATGTTAGCACGGCTATGGAAAATTTCAACTCTGAATTACATCCTGTAAGTTCACCCAGTTGAAAGTTCATGATCTCTCCCCACACCCACAAATCCATCACATGTTCCAATCATCATCTTCCACGCTGGCATGTACACCCATCTTCTTCCGGCCAGGTGTCGAGGTGAGGAGACAAAAGATGACCTTGGCTTCTACAAAAGAATGTCAACAATCCATTCTACAATCCTACTCCTTTCTATTCCCCCCTCCCAACTACTACACTATTGGAACAGCATAGAAAATTATAAGAAAGTGTGGCAGGCCAAAGATCCTAAAAAGAACATAACTACAGGCCTGACACTATCTCTCTGACTGATCCTTTTTTATACTGACTGGACTCTTTACTTTATAAACAATGGCATCTAAAAGACCACCTCCTGGAAAGTCAGGCTTTGCTGCCTCAGCCCCAACATCTGCAACCTCTAGTCCAAGTACACAATCAACGTTAACAGCCTTCAAGCAACCTAAATCTACAGACCTGCAGCTTCATCAAATGTTACAACAACTTCTACAGGGACAAGAGGAAATAAAGAGACAATTGAAGGAGATGAAAGAAGAAATTAAAGAGAACCAGGATAAAATTAATAAGAATTCACAGAGACTGGATCTTTTGGAAGATGGGGTGGCTGAGATGAAGGGAGGGATAGAGGGTGTGCAAAGGGGAAACAAAGAACTTGACACCCAACAAATGAAAATAGAGTTTGAGAGAATGTCTTTTTATCTTAGATTCCAGAACGTGATGGAGACAGATGATGAAAATATAAGGGACATCATGACAACCATTTTGGCTGAGTATATTTAGAAGGAAAAACAACAGATGGGGTGGGAAATAGACCTGGCCTATAGAGTGAATTCAGCATATGCTAGAACACACAATGTCCCCAGGGAGGTACACATTAAATTTCTTAGGAAAAGCACAAGAGATGAAATCCTGAATGCACAAAGGGGGCAAGCCCTGACATACAAAGATAAGGAGATAACCATTCTGAAACAGATCCCCAAGAAAGTGAGGGAGAAAAGAAAATCTTATTCGCAACTGGCAAATAAACTATACCAGAACGGGGTGTGGTTTCGATGGTTACTGCCTGAAGGCATGCTAATATTCTGGGAGGAGACAAGAGTTAGAATTAATACACCCATAGAGGCGCAGGCCTTTATGGAAAAAAATAAACTACTTCTAGAAAAACCAGAAGACACTTTAGTAGAGGTACAAGACACGGGAGGGGCCGGAGCACTGCCAGCTGGGGGAGATGGGGCGACATCAAGAAAGTTCAGATCACAAAAATAAGCAAGAAAATCCACGTGATATAAACTGACCGAAATTACCAATTGAATTTACCACACTGGCTATATGCTATTATGTAATATTTGAATTTTATGCAAATGTATATTATGAGTTTGGAGGGGGGGGTGCACCTACCGCATTTCGCAGCTGCCAAAATTTGTAACCTTTTCCTTATCTTTTCCCTATGTAAAACATTAAAAAACCAATAAAAATCCTCAAGGAAGATATATTGCAAATGAATTATTAATAGAAGGAAATAAAATACTCTTAACAGGAGTATATGCTCCCAACCAACAACAAGAAAAAATTTATAAGTTGCTTCATACTAAATTAATACAATGGGATTATAGATCATGTATACTATTGGGTGACTGGAACAGAGTAATGGACACTACCAAAGACAAGAAGAGACTATTGCAAAATACTCCAAAATGAACAAGACTACCTAAATCCTTTTTTGAGTTGATGGATGATATGGAACTAAGAGATATTTGGAGAGAACGGAATGTTAAAGAACGGGACTTCACATTTTTCTCTGATAGGCATCAATCCTTTTCCAGAATTGACTTTATATTAATTACAAATGATTTATTTTCTAGGGTGAAGAAGACAAAGATATGCTCGAGAACCCTAACAGATCATAATCCGGTTTGGATGGAATTGGAATATAGAGGGGGATCTAGGAGATCTTGGAGGTTAAATGAAAATTTATTTAGATATGAGACAAATGTTATAGAATGTAAAAAACTATTGAAAGAATATTTTGCTTTTAAAATGCATAAGGGGACATCAATGGAAATGGTTTGGGATGCAAGCAAAGCTTACATGAGAGGTATCTTAATAAATTTGAATAATTTATATAGGCGTAGACAGGAGAGAAAACAAAGGAAATTAGAAGAAGAAATAAAAAAGAAAGAGCAGGCATTAATATCTAATCCAGATGATAAAAAGATAAGAGAAGCAATTACTTTACTGCGAGGACAGTTCAATATGTTGGTGTCAGACCAGGTAGCCACAAATCTGATCTATGCTAAACATAATACTTTCTGTAATGCAAATAAACCAGGTAGATGGCTAGCATACATGTTAAGGAAAAAACAAAAATCTCATACTATGGAGAAAGTAGAATACAAAGGTAAAGAAGTTTATCAACAGGATATGATTAAAAAGGCTTTCTCAGAATACTATACTAGATTGTATGCTGGTGATAAGATACAAGGTTTAGATATAGATAGATATTTGGAGAAAGAGAAAATACCTATAGTTACAGATGAGCAAAGGGAAAGATTGAATCAACTTGTAACTACAGAGGAAATTTTCCTGGCAATTAAGCAATTAAAAATTGGGAAGGCCGCAGGTACAGATGGATTGACAGCGGTTTATTATAAAAAGTTATAATTAGAAATGGTAGATCCTCTTAAGGAATTATTTAACAAAATTCAAATGGAAGGAAGAGTACCGCCATCTTGGAGAACAGCCTTTATTTCCCTGATTCCAAAAGAAGATCAGAACCACACTCAGCCAAAGAACTATAGACCTATTTCATTACTCAATACAGATTATAAAATTTTTGCTAAAATATTAGTAAACAGGTTGACGTCAATTATACAACAAATGATTCATAATGATCAATCTGGTTTTATACAGGGGAGACAAATGAAAAGTAATGTAAGACAAATTGTTAACATATTGGAATATCTGGGGAAGAACAACCAAGTCCCTGCAGCACTTTTATTCTTAGACGTGGAGAAAGCATTTGATCGAGTGAATTGGCAATTTCTAATAAAAATAATACAAAAGATGCATTTTGGAGTGTATTTTACACAATCTATCAAGACAATATACCAGAAACAAACAGCACAAATTATAGTTAATGGTAGTTTAACAGAATCCTCCAAAATTGAAAAAGGAACAAAACATGGGTGTCCCCTGTCTCCATTATTGTTTACCTTAACCTTGGAGTTATTGTTGAATAGAATACATGGGTCAGATGATCTATAGGGAATTAAGATTAGGCATTATGAATATAGACTACGAGCATTCGCAGATGACTTGATTGTAACTTTAACCCAACCCGGGAAATCAGCTAGAGGTTTAATGAACATAATTAATCAATATGGTCAAGTATCTGGGTTCAAAATAAATCTAGGAAAAACAAAGATAATAGTTAAAAATATGACCAAAAATCAAAAAGAAGAACTAGAAAGAGCAACAGGATACGAGATAGTAGAAAAGGTCAAATATTTAGGAGTCTACATTACAACCTCAAATGGGAAATTATATAAGTATAATTATGAACCATTATGGCATAAATACAGTTAGAGATGAATAAATGGAAAAAATTACAATTGTCATTGTTGGGAAGGATAGCAACAGTAAAAATGAATGTTTTGCCTAAGTTTCTATTTCTCTTTCAAATGATACCAATACTTCAAAAAGATGCAAATTTGGAAGAATGGCAGAAAGGTATTAGTAACTTTGTCTGGGCGGGGAAGAAATTAAGAGTAAAACTTAAAATAATGCAAGATATACGGGAAACAGGAGGCTTGAAAATGCCCAATTTAAAATTATACTATGAAGCAGTAGTTTTATCAACAATTAGCGATTGGATTAATCTAACAGAGGATGGAATATTGAATATTGAGGGATATGATTTGGTATATGGTTGGCACGCTTATTTAATATATGATATGAAGGTGGATAAGATTTTTTAATGCCATATATTAAGGAATGCCTTATTGCGTGTCTGGAAAAAATACCAATATAGGTTAAATGATAAGATACCTATGTGGGTAGTACCCAGACACGTGATAGAGAATATAAGTATAGAACAAAAACAGGATGTAATTACATATAGAGAACTTCTTAATATAGAGAGGTGTATTACAGTTAAAGCCTTTGAACGTATTAAGAGAGGAAAGGGTAATTCAAACCTGGTTCCAGTATGGACAGTTACAAGCTAGATGGAAAAAAGATCAGACAATTGGTATCACGCAAAATGAGGATAGTTTGGTAAAACAAATTAGGGACCAGAGTCAAATGCATATTAAAAGGTTGTATAATATACTGATAGAAATAGATTCTGAAACAGAGTTAGTTAAAGACTGTATGATAAAATGGGCACAAAATTTCGAAGAGCCAATAATGATGAAAACAAGGGAAAAGATTTGGGTAAGAAATGTAAAATTTACACAAGCTCAGAATTTGAGAGAGAATTTTTATAAGATGTTGTATAGATGGCATTTAGATCCCAAAAAACTATCTTGTCTGTATCCGAATGTACAACCTAAATGTTGGAGATGTGATTGTGCTGATGCTACATATTACCATATATGGTGGACTTGCAAAAAAGTCAAAGCATTTTGGATAAAAGTATGGTGGGTTATTCAAAATATACTTTAAAAGAGGATAAAGTTCACTCCCCAGCTGTTTTTGTTAGGTATAATTACAGACTGTACAGTTATAGAGACTAATTTGATTTTGAACTTAACGATGGCAGCAAGATTGTTTTTTTTTAAATCTATTTTTATTGTTTTTACATTTAAAACAATGCAATGCCGCGGAGTCGGGGTGATCATATATTCACATTATGTACAGCTAGTTTCAACCATTAACAGTTATTCTACTTAATACATTGTCTGTCCTTCTGTTCGATCACAATATATACATTTGTTCCAGTCTTGTCATCTTAACTTATATCAATCATAAAATCTATTCCATACCTCAAAATATTCTGATTCCCCTTTATTTTTAAGTTCCAAAGTGAGCCTATCTGCTTCTGCACAGGCCAACACTTTTCTGATTATATCTAGCTCTGATGGTGTATTTTCTTTTTTCCAATGCTGTCCATAGGTTATGCACGCTGCAGTCAGTATATGTATAATTAGATAGAGTGTATCTTTCTTAAACCCCTCCGGTATTATGCCTAGGAGAAAAGTTTCTGGTTTAAACATAATTTGTTCTCCCACCATTTGTTCTAACAATGATTGAATCATTTTCCAATATTTTTTTTGCCTCATTGCACGTCCACCACATATGGTAGAAAGTGCCTGGTGTTTTTTTACACTTCCAATAATTTGGGGGCAGATTTTTGAACATTTTAGAAAGCCGTGCTGGCGGGAGATGCCATCTGTAGAACATCTTGTAAAGGTTTTCTTTATATGCCGTAGCCAATGTTAATTTCTGATTAAGTATCCAAAGTTTTTCCCACTTAGCCAATTCCACATTGTAACCGAAATTTTTCACCCAGGCGACCATGGTTTCTTTGACATGTTCTTCCTCTAGTTTATATTTCAACAAAAATCTATACAGCACTTTGATCAGTCTGTTTTCTGTCTGTATCAACAGTTTATCTAATATTGTGTAGTCTTTGGCAATACCTTCATTCTTCCTATCCTGTGCATACCTTGATTGTATCTGTAAATATGACCACCATTCTACTTGTATTCCTTGTGATGTCAATTCTGATCTGGTTTTGATCTCCCCCTGCCTGTTCAATAGCTCTTTATATGTGACTATATTTTCCACGTTAATTAAATTTGGGTGTATGTATGCTTCCGTCGTAGATAGCCAAATAGGTATTTTGGTATAGTGGTCATGTTTAATTTTGTTCCATATTATTAACAGAGATTGTCTAATGTAATGTCTACTAAAATATTTGTGTGCAGATCCTTTTTCATACCAGAGGAAGGCATGCCAGCCTGCTTGGAGGTCATGGCCTTCCAATTTGAGTAATCTTTTATTTCTCAGCATTATCCATTCCCTTAGCCATGTTAATATGGCCGCAGTATAATAGAGTTCCCAATCTGGTACGCCAAATCCTCCCTTTTCCTTAGTGTCTTGCATAGCCTTAAGTTTTATTCTTGGTTTTCTTCCCTGCCAGATAAATTTCGAAACCAATTGATTCAAATCTTTGAAGACACCTTTTTTTCTAATTTAATGGGTATATTCTGAAATAGGAAAAGAAATTTGGGTAATATATTCATTTTTATAACTGCAATCCTGCCCATCAGGGACAGTTGTAGGTTTTTCCATCTTTCTAGATCCTTCTTAGTTTTATTAATCAGATTGGTATAATTGTCTTCTTTGATGGTCACACACCTCGCAGATAAATGTATATACCAAGATATTTAACTTTTTTGACAATTTGGATACCCAATTTCTTCGTTAACTCCTCTTTTGCTTTTGATGTCATATTTTTAGTCAGCATTTTGGTCTTTGTCATATTTATCTTTAGACCCGCTATTTTCCCATACTCTGTCAGTTCCTCAATGAGTTTCGTACCAGACTTCATAGGATCTTCTAGCACAAACACTAGATCATCTGCAAAGGCCTGTAACTTAAATTGCTCCTTTTTAATTTCTAGTCCCTTTATCTGTACCTCTTTACGTATATTCCTGGCTAGTACTTCTAGGGTTAGTATAAACAACAGGGGGGACAGGGGGCAACCTTGTCTTGTACCTTTCTGGATTACAATACTTTGTGTTAGTTCACCATTGATTATTACTTTGGCTTTTTGGTTTGTATAAATTGCTCTGATCGTGTTTATAAATTTATCCCCACAATCCATGTATTCTAATTGTTGGTGCAAAAATTCCCAGTTGACATTATCAAATGCCTTTTGGGCATCGAGAAAGATTAGTGCAACCCGTTTGTCATTGTGCACTTCATAATATTCAAAAATGTCCAACATAATTCTCATATTGTTTTTAATTTGTCTTCTGGGCAGCAAGATTGTAGGTGGCGCAGTACTGGAAGAGGGAAGAATTGCCTACTATTCAAGAATGGATGCTAAAAGTAACAAATCTAGCAGAGATGGCCAAAATTACAGCATATTTGAAGTACCATTCAGATGAGAAATATAAGTTGGAATGGAGAAGATGGATCGACCATATTCAAAATAAATATCGGACTAGGAAATTTCAATTAGCTTATGAGTGAAGGCACAAAGAATGTTACAATTTACCTAAAGTTAGCTTAACAAAAGGGAAATTAAAGCACAAGAGGAGGTAGGATGTCAAAATCAGTTAGCTTATGTTAGCGTATGATTGTTAAATGTTTATACCCTGTATTTTGCTCTGGGAGGTTGTGGGGGAGGGAGGGTCGGGTGGTGGGAAGGGGAAGGAGTAATATTTGTAAAATTTGTTAAAACCTTTAATAATAATAATAAAGTAAATTCAGGGGTGGGCTGCTGGAGATCCACAGGTGTTCAGGAGAATCTCTAGCTAAGATTCTGTGCAGTTTGGAGAACCCCCAAATCCCACTCCTGTCTGGCCTCACCCACCCATCCTTCCCCTCCCAGGAGTCCCCACACAGCCTGTTTTGGATACAGGTAAATGCAGGGCACACATGGAGGCTCAGGGAGGGTGAAAAATGGGCCTACTGGAAATTCGGGAAGGGCCTCTAGAGCCTGGGGAGACCATTTTCACCCTCCTGGAGACTTGAAAAAAGTCCCGGAGCCCAGGGAGGGGAGAAATGTGCCCCCCATGGTGCAGGAGGCCAACTAGGCCATGCCCACCATAGCCACACCCATCCAGCAACCAGGCAGAGAACTCCTTGGTAAAATTTTTGAAGCCCACCCCTGGAAGTAATATACACCCATTAGGATCAAGCCATATTTTACTGTAGAAGTTTTGGAATTTGTTATTTGTCTCCAAAAGATCACAATCCCACAAGCAATGGCTTTCCTTATAATATTCCATGGAAGTGAAAGTTGGATTTTGTTAAAAAAAAAAACACCAAAACGAATATGTACACTTTTGAAGATTGTTAGTGGAGAAGACTCCTGAGAGTATCCCAGTCAGCTAAGAAAACGATCAGTTTGATCATTGAATGCATTAATCCTGACTTCTCATTCAAAGCACAAATGGTCAGTCTCAAATTATTCTACTCTGGAGCAAAGATCTAACTTTCTGGAGCAGCCCGTAATGCCGAGAAAGAAGGAAGGAGAAGAGAATGACCAACATCAAAGTGGATGGACTCAATTATATTGGCAATCGGTAAAGTACAGGAATACCTGATTTCAGGTCCAAGCCCAGAAATGAGACATCAAGATTCAATAGAATTCATTCCTTTATTTGTTTGCACCTAATAGATAGAATCTTGCCAAACTGAAGAATGGAATGGAATGGAATTGAATGGAATCCTATTCTATAATAGGATTCTTTATTGGCCAAGCCTGATTGGACACGCAAGGAATTTGTCTTTGGTGCATATGCTCTCAGTGTGCATAAAGAAAAATAAAATAGAATACATTCATCAAGAATCATAAGATACAACATAAGATACAATCAAATCATACTAGGAAACAAATAAAACAATATAAATTGTAACATGGTTATAGTCATAAGTGGGAAGAGATAGACTCTAGGAAGGAAGAGAAGAAGAACAGTAATACAATCTTAGTATTGTGGGAATTAGTTGTTTAGCAGAGTGATGGCATTTGGGGGGAAAAACTGCCCTTGTGTCTACTGTAGTTGTTCTGATGTGCAGAGCCCTATAGCGTCATTTTGAGGGCAGAACTTGAAACAATTGATGTCCAGGATGCGAGGGGTCTGTAGATATTTTCACAGCCCACTTTTTGACTCGTGCAGTATGCAGGTCCTCAATGGAAGGCAGGTTGGTAGCAAGCTATCATGGTAGAATATGGTATTATGGTAGTATAAAGCTATTATGTTCTAAGCTACTGGATATATCCTGAGTGATTCTAAGATGTGGCTACTCTGAACCTCTTTCCCTCTGTCCCATCCAGCCAAGGACTTCCCAGTCTCTTAATCTTGGCCTTGGCTCTACATTGCCAAATGTCTTCCTCTTTGCTCCCACAGGTTCACAATCCATGAAGATTTAAATTAGGACAGATTGTCCTGGAAAAAAATCTAAGTGTCCATTCAGATTTGGTAGCACATGACCAACGTCATCATGCTTTCAAGCCCTTTGCACCATTGTCATCTTTCACTGGCAAATGGTCCTCAATGGAGAGCAATGGAGAACCAAGGTGGCACATATTGCAGGGTATTTCAACTGACTGTTAGCTGCAGTTCAGCAGTTTGAATCTCACTAGGCTCAAGGTTGACTCAGCCTTCCCTCCTTCTGAGGTGGGTAAAATGAGGAGCTAGATTGTTGGGGGGCAATAGGCTGACTCTGTAAACCGCTTAGAGAGGGCTGTAAAGCCCCGTGAAGCAGTATATAAGTGCTATTTTAAATGCTTTGAGACCCACTCCATCAATGAGAGATTGACTCTTCTACCTGAAAGGAATAATATGCAATGCAATGTTGACTTCAGAAGACATTTCTTGTTCTTGTTTTTCCTCTAGGAGAGCTACTTATTATTTTTCCTGCTAGTTCTAAAGAGCACTTCACAAAAAAAGAGTACTTACTTAAACACTCAAATGCAACCTGGAAAATGATGATAATTAAAAGGCCTTAAAAAACTCTGCACTGCACTACACAACAAAAGCATTTTGTGTGATATGTCACTGGCTCATCTTCTTGATCCTGAGAAATACACACAGAACTTTGGTCACAGTTCTTTCAATTATTTTTGCAAGCACATTGTCAGAATAAAGTCAAAAGCTATGCTTTGAAATGAGAAGGGCATGATCTGACCATCCCCTCACCATCACAAAATAAATTGTTCTTTCATAAGATCTGTTGATTCAGGGGATGGGTGGTTGACTCATCTCAAAGACTATTTTCAGAATTTAATCATACTTGTTCATCACACCCAGAAACAGAATCATTTGAAGGAGAGTGCAAATGTGCAAAAATGCACCAAAGTATTAACTAGACTCTTCAAAGGTCCCAAATTAAGTGTTAATGCTCCTTTATCTGATGGACATTTTGCAAGTATCATGTAAACAGAGGAATATTTCATTAAATAATTGACAGAACAAATATCAAGAAGTAGAAATTTATTTCACTTCAAACATCCCTATGGTTTTGTAGACCATTCTAAGGCAGTCTACTTGGTAGCCATCCTTCCTACCATAGCATCACAATTAAGAAGCATCCTTCTGCATGACAGTTTTGTACTGCAGCCTATGTGACTTATTCTCTATACTACTGGCTGTGTCTTAAGCCATCTTCAGGAATTCTAGACAGATTGCAATGAATTGGAGATAAGCTGAGGTCACTAGGAGATTGATTGTTTGTTTCCTTTTTTCTTTATCCAATTCATCTACATCAGGGGTTTCAAACTCAAGGCCCACAGGCCAGATTCAGCCTATGATGTGGCCAGATCTGGCCTGCAGGGCTGCTCTTGAGACAGCAAAGGACCAGCCCCCGGTGTTTTAGCCCCAGCCCTGAGCACTAATCTGTAACTTGATGGCCACCAACTGGGCCAGAACGTGGTCAGCCTTAGAAGGAAAGAAAGAGATGGGAAGGAGAAGGAGCGAAGGAGAGAGGGGAGGGAGGAAGGAAGGAGGGAGGCAGGGAGGGAGGGAGATGGTAATGAGAAGGAGAAGGAGGGAGGAATTGAAGCTGGCCAAGCCCACCTCAGCCATGCCCCCCAGCCTCCCCCCCTGAGTGTTTTGTCCTAGGCTTCCCCAAAAAGCACGAAGCAGATTACTGGTCCCAACAAAACCCCTTTTATTAAACAAATGTGATTTACTCTCATTTGCATTCAGCAAAGGCCTGGCAAACAGTCTTTCAAAGGTGAATTTATGACCATAGACCTTATTTAGCTTGGAAAGCTGCCATATAAATATTTTCCAAATGCAGTGCTGTGCAAGGAAAGACTTGGCACAGAGTCCCTGAGATTCGCGGACAAATCTTAACATTCTGAAACAAATAAATGAACAAATGAATTGTTTCCTGCAAAAGCCCACTCCCCTTTCGCTCCTCTTTTGTTTCCTATGGGAGGGGCCATTCACAGTCCACCTGTGACTTTACTCCCAAGTTGACCCTGATTACTCAGCTGTTCTTTTCTTCTGGCAGCTCTGCGCATGTGCACATTGGGAACAGGCTCCAGCTGTTCCTCTGCCTCACTGGTGTCTAGCTCCGAAGGCAGCTGAGAACAGCCAGACAGCCTCGGCCCCGTCTCTACTTCCGACACAGAGCCCTCGTCCAAGCCTTCCCCAGTCTCCAGGACTGGCCCATGTTCCTTCCCAACCTCCTCACTCTCTGACTCTGCTGCCAGCTCCACTGGCCACTGGCAGGCCACAACACCGAGGTCAATCACAACCATGATGCGGCCCTCAAGGAAATCGAGTTTGGCACCCTGATCTACATCTATTAACCATTCTCTCACATGTACAAAACCAGTTTGGTTGGACAAGATTGGGATTCGTGGACTGCCCTCACAAGTTAAAGGGAATAGAGGATGTAACACTTATTTTGGCAAGGTCAAACTCAAAGCCCTCTTTATAATGGTGTTCAGTGAAACAGAAAAGATGTTGCTCATATACTTGTCATCATATAAACCTCATTACACATTGGCAACTGTCCACCTTTATGATGGCTTAGCAGAATAACTAGATGGGGGAGATCAACTCAATTGTACAAATCCAATCTGCCACTAACCATAGATAATCAATTTATTCATGAGTTTCAGATATGAATTTGAGGTTAATTTTCTGTTCTGCAACAGCCGAATAGAAACCTCCGATGAGAAGACTATATATGTGAGAAACAGTCAAGGTAGCCCAGTGGGGAGGGGGTTTGTCTTCTGCTCTTTGTGCCCCCATTTCATTCAAGTATGCCTGCAGGGAATTTGTGAGCACGCACGCATTATCAAACACTTCCATCTAAGGACAGATTGACATGTAAGAACACAACAAAAAAGAGCAAATCTACATTATCTCAGAATCACACGGTGTTGTTAAAGCCGTCTTTCTTACCCAGACTTCAACCTATGTTTTGGATTAAAATGTTATGTTAGACTAAAACACAGACTTGACATGCTCTGTGATTTAAGTCTACCTCTATGGCATGAACCTCTGAGACTGTGTGTCATTCTCTGTCCATAAGACCAGTCAGCAAAATTAAGTATACCAGGAAGAATATAAAAGAAAACCAAATGTATAAAGGGACAGATTACTCTGTGGTGTGTGTGTGTGTGTGTGTGTGTGTGTGTGTGTGTGTGTGTGTGTGTTAGGCTTCAGGGTTGCCACACTGGAGCTGAGGGATAGGGAAGCAGGGAACAGAGATAGCTGGGGTTTTGTAGCCAAAACAAAATAGATTCTCCTGTGAACCAAGAACATCCAACAGTTGGCAAGAGAGAGGAAGAGGAGGAGAGAAAACCATGGAACTCTCAGAGTTGGTTTTCACCAGGCTGTGCCAATATGATATCTCCAAATAAAACTATTCTTTGAAGAATCTACCTGCCTCAGATTCCTCTGTTGCTATGGGTGTATTACTTGCAACCCTGACACCCATCTTTTCCATATTAAAATTGAGCACAAAGCACTCAATATGGACATGGTAATAGGTTAGCCAATGAGGCTTATTTGGAAACAGAAACTTAAGTAAGAAGTCTGGCCATGGCTTAGCTGTATTAAGATCTGATTTCTGAAACTAATCTAGTCTGTGCTGAGAACTAAACTGGTTTGCTGCTCTGACCTGAAAATGAAGAACCAATGTTGGTATTCTATATATTACTTCATGTGTTATTATGTATATAAAGAGAAGTTATTGCTGAATCAGTTATCTGTGTGTGCTTTCTGGATTTGATTTCTGCAACAAACTCTGACATGGATTATCATCCAAACTTCAATGTTCAAAAATGGAACAGCTTAACTATTGTGGGTGTCCCATCACTTGAGGGTTTTAAGAAGAGATTGAATAGCCATTTGTTTGGAATGGCATCTCTTGCTTAAGCAGGGGATTGAATTAGAAGACCTCCAAGGTCCCTTCCAACTCTGTTATTCTGTAATTCAACAAGCTAAAATATAACCCGGTGTTGTTCAAAATCCAGATGTGAGAACCTGAGCTCCAGAATTCTTAGGAATAGCCACAGTAGCTGAGAGGTGTGCAAACTATAGTCCATACATCTAAAAATGATCTGGATTAGGAAACACTGCCATATTTATAAGATTCTTAATTATATATTCTAACATGTTCCCCAGAGCACACGGTGGATAAAAATAGAGTTATTAATGATATTTTTCTTGAATGTTTTTTATCTTTTCTGATTTGAGATGATTTGCACATAGCAAATTACTTGTGACCTTGTTTTTAATCATGACCTGTGTAAAGTCATACCTAAATTTGAATGAAGAATGTCTGTTTAAAAAGTTTAGCTGCACAGATGTCTCCGGCGCTTGTGTTGGCAATCCAGTGAACAAACCCTGCTTTAATTAGATTAGAGTCTCTTCTGGAATTTCATTTGTAGGAATTGCAATTAATGCCTACATTCACCTTTTCTTTGATTGCTGCAAAGACATGCTATTCAGAAAGCTATTATGGCAACATTTTTGATTTATTGGAAGTTCTCACCCACATAATTAATGTAATTAATTTAGTCTAATAGTTCAAAAGGGGGAAAAATAGGTAGGCATGTTTTACCAGTGGAATTGCCCCAAGATAAAAAGTCTATTATATTCTCAGATCAATTTTGACTGAATAACTAGAAAGTACAAATTGCTGGTAGACGTGAATACTTCTATAGTTATTGATTGATTGAACTGAATCACATTGCATGAAACATGAATGAAGTAACCAGCTCAGTGTCAGAATTTGTGAACTTTTGCAAACTAAAAAAAAAAAAAAACCTGAGCAAGGTAACCCTGGGTAGTAAATAGAATAGAATAAATAGAATAATAGAATAGAGTTGGAAGGGACCTTGGAGGTCTTCTAGTCCAACCCCCTGCTTAGGCAGGGAATCCTACGCCCCTTCTGACAAATGGTTATCCAACATCTTCTTAAAGACTTCCAGTGTTGGAGCATTCACAACTTCTGGAGTCAAGTTGTCCCACTGGTTAATTGTTCTGCCAGGAAATTTCTCCTTAGTTCTAGGTTGCTTCTCTCCTTGATTAATTTCCACCCATTGCTTATTTTCCTGCCCTCGGGTGCTTTGGAGAATAAGTTGACTCCCTCTTCTTTTGGCAGCCCCTGAGATATTGGAACACTGGTATCATGTCTCCCCTAGTCCTTCTTTTCATTAATTTAATTTAATTTAATTAGCACTTCTAGACCGCCCCCTCTCCCAAAAGGGACTCGACATCCCCAGTTCCTGCAACCATTCTTCATATGTTTAGCCTCCAGTCCCCTAATCATCTTTATTGCTCTTCTCTGCACTCTTTCTAGAGTCTCCACTTCTTTTCTACATTGTGGCAACCAAAACGGAATGCAGTATTCCAAGTGTGGCCTTACCAAGGCACTATAAAGTAGTGTCACATGATCTTCATTCTATCCCTCTGTTTATGCAGCCTAGAACTCTGTTGGCTTTTTGGCAGCTGCTGCACACGGCTGGCTCCTATTTTAATGGTTATCCACTAGGATTCCAAGATCCCTCTCACAGTTTCTACTATTGAGTAAGGTACCACCTGAGTAAGGTATGTACCTGTGCATTTGGTTTTTCTTGCCTAAATCAAGTTTTCTTGCAGACATTTCATTATCCAACTAGATAATATCATCAGTGCTAGAAGGGAATGGAGTTTTCCCTTTTTTTATATATTAGTGGCTTGCCTGGTCAGTGTGGGTAGGGAGTATATCTGGCGGCTCCTTCAATAGGCTATTATTTATTATTAATTTGGTAGTTCAGGCTGAGCACCAAATGTGGGCTGATGCCGGTTCGAACTGGTTCAGGCGAACCGGTTGTTCTGACTAGCGGCTGAGCCCACCCACCCACCCTGGCGCTATCCCATCCTATATAATTTGCCGTATGTTTGATGCCGCGTGGGCTCACATTTTTGGTTCTGGGTGAACTGGTTGTTACATTAGGTGCAGAGGTGGGTTTCACATAATTTTACCACCGGTTCGCCGCACACCAAAACTGTGTGTATGCACGCTCGCTTCATGAACATGTGCACCTTCCATGCATGCAAACGGCCTTCAGTGCATGTGCTGTGCTCCTGCATGGCTTGCACCCATGCGCGCACCTTAGAAAACGTGGCTAAATAGGATGGCAGGTTGCCACTACCAGTTTGCCTGGACTGGTCTGAACCAGCTGAACACTATCACTGATTATGTGAAGCCCACCTCTGCTGAGCACCAATCCAGCCTCATTGCAACCAAGACTAGAAGTTAGCTTCATAAACAACCAGGAACAGCATGAAAGGCATGTGGCTTAGGCTAAGTGCTAAGGCAGAATGGCTCAAAGTTTACAAGCTCTGCTGCTTTCTTATCTAACACAAGTTTTTTTTTCCTACTCACCAACTGCAGGAAGCAACCAGTAGCTTCAAAGCCTAGAAATAGGGTGATGACGCAGGGTGATGAAGGAAACAAAAAGGGCAGAAATTGAGAAGGAGAGGGAAAAAAACCTGCATGATACATCCTACAGTGTGAATAAAAACGGAGTCTATGAAGTACCAATGGACTTGGGATCAAGTACAAGGAGCAATGGATGGAAACTAATCAAGGAGAGAAGCAAGCTAGGACAAGGGTGTCAAACTTGATTTCATTGAGGGCTGCATCAGGGTTGTATTTGACCTCAGAGGGCCAGGCTGGGTGTGGCCAGCGTGTGCATGGCCAGCATGACATCACTCTTGTTGGGGGGGGACTGTGTTGGCCCAAGCACTCTGCCAGCAAACATGGGCTCCTGAGCTCCATTTTCAGCTGCAACAGCCTCCTGCAGCCTCTGCCAATGAAAACTGATTGGGGGGGGGGGCGGCGGAAACATGAATGGACCGAGCAAGCTCTGTTTTCAACTGGGATGGCATCCTGCAACCCTCTGCCAGTGAAAATGGAGCTTGTGAGGGCTGCATGCAGCCATCCAGAGCTCCATTTTCACTGGCAGAGGCACCACGGGCCAGTCAGCTGTTTCCAAGGCAGCCCTGCGGGCCACATGGCTCAGATCCAGACCCCAGACCTTGAGTTTGACACCTCCGACCTAGAACTAAGGAGGAAATTCCTGACAGTGAGAACAACTCAGTAGAAGGGCTTGCCTCTAGAAATTGTGGGTGCTCCAACACTGAAGGTTTTTAAGAGGAGATTGGACATTCAGTTCTCTGAATTGGTATAGGGCCTCCTGCTTGTGCAGGGGGTTGGACTAGAAAACCTCCAAAGTCCCTTCCAACTCTGCTATTTAACAGAATAGCGGAGTTGGAAAGGACCTTAGATGTCTTCTAGTCCAACCCCCTGCACAAGCTGATCAGTAGCACCAAGTTGCTTTACACGAGATTCCAGCAGTTTGAGAAGTCCATAAATAAACAAATTCTTCTTGGTTTTTTTGCCATAGACGAAAAACACAGATAGGAAAATTAACATGGAAGGGGAGAAGATGTAGGTGAAGAATATGGCAATGGTATCGTCCCTGTGAAAAGTTTACCAATACAGCAGAATGAAAAGCTATATGCTGTGGTTAGGTCCCATTAGCCTAATAATATAGTTAAAGACTTTGCTTTGCTGGACAGTATTTAAAAAGAATACCAGAGTGGTTTAAAGCTCCCCACCCCACTTTTCTACTGCCTTGGTTGAATGGATCTTTTGAATACAGTAAGCAGATAGGGTAAAGAGCATACACATTATTTTAAAAGAACAGTTTGTTGGAAGGCATTAATTCACTCATTACAAAGGAAAGGTTTAATCCAGTTTGAAAAGGTGTGCTTGTCTTCTACATGTATAACCCCATTTACAAAAGAAGGGTAGTGATAAGGTTGGCTTGTACATAGAGGGCCAGTCTGCTTCCAGATCAGAACAAGTATTAACCATTTAGAAAGGAGACAACAGTCTCTCTTACAATGCAGCTGTTAAGCAGGGAAAACAGAATAAAATGGCATTTATAGGGCAAAACATACCCTGTTTAAGCTTTCAGGACATGCTGGTTCATGAACCACGGCCAAGCTTCCAAATTTCAGGATCAGCCTTAATAACGAAGGCATAGAAATCAGGAAGCATTTCATCAATTCTCTTCTACCTGTGACATTTATAACCAATCCCATCGAAACAAAAGCAGGCCATATCGCTTTGACTTGTTTGATTTCCAACATTAAAAATTACATAACTGACATGGTTGCCATGGCTATGTTAGGCTGTGTTGTGGCCCGCCAGCAGCCAGCAGAGCTGGCAACAGATTCGGAGAGTGAGGAGGTTGGGGAGCAACATGGCCAGTCCTGGAGTCTGGGGAAGGCTCAGATGAGGGTTCTGTGTCAGAGGCAGAGTGGGGGCCAGAGCCGTATGCCAGTTATCAGCTGCCTTCGGAGTCAGACATCAGTGAGGCAAACAGCTGGAGCCTGTTCCCAGTGGGCGCATGCACAGAGTTGCCAGACAAAGGGAACAGCTAAAGAAAAGGGGTTGACTTGGGAGTAAGGCCACAGGTGGATGATAAATGGCCCCTCCCAGATGACATAAAAGAGGAGCGAAAGGGGAGGGGAGTTTGCAGAAGACAATAAGTTTGCTTCATTGATTTGTTACTCTCCAGGACTCCTTGCCAGGTTTTGCAGATATCAGCCTATCAGATCTCCCAGCCAGATAAGGTCTGTGACTGTAAATCCTCTGTCGAAACAATCTGCTATTGGGCTTAAGACCAGATTCAGAAGACTTATGAAACATTTGGGATGGCATTGAAACATTTTGAACAAGACTGGAACAGTGGTTTCTGTTGTGGCCCGCCAGCGTCCAGCAGAGCTAGTGGCAGACTCAGACAGTGAGGAGGTTGGGGAGGAACATGGGCCAGTCCTTGACTCTGGGGAAGGCTCAGATGAGGGTTCTTGTCAGAGGCAGAGAGGGGGCCAGGGACTTCCGACAGTTATCAGCTGCCTTCATAGTCAGATATCAGTGGGGTAGAAGAACCGCTGGAGCCTGTTCCCAATGTGTGCATGCACAGAGCTGCCAGAAGGAAACAGCTAAGGAACAAGGGCCAACTTGGGAGTAAAGGCACAGGAGGATGGTGAATGGCCCATCCCATAGGGACTAAAGAGGAGCAAAAGGGGAGGGAAGTTTGCAGGAGACAATTAGTTCAATTCATTAGAGTGAAGATCTGTTCCTGACTTCTTGCCAAGTATTGTCTGCTATAGAGTGGCATTTGGAAGATATTGGCCTGCCAGGTCTCCAAGCCTGACAATGATCTGTAGTTGTGAAATCTCATGAAAGATTTTTTGTTGGGACTTTGCTGGAGAGGAATTCCCTTTAACCTAAATTAAAGAGGTTTTATCAGGATGAAGAGTCTGCTTCATGGTCTTGGGAAGCCCAGGTGAGAACAGGCTGGGCTTCTCAGTGCACATGAACACAAAGAAAGTGCCATCCACTCCTTTGAGAGCCTTGGACACATTAACACCACAAAAAGTATTTTGGGTTTATTTCACTGTATTTGAGTCCACATTTGAAGTGTACTTAAACACTTCCACCAGGATGCTTCCTAGTGAGGGTTGTTGTCTGGAGAACTTTGTAGGGGGGGGGGATTTCAGAGTGCAAATGGAAGCATTTGGCTTCCCTTGAGGTCTTGCATATGGGGTGGGGGTAGTTCAACCCTTTCCTCCTGCAAGTCAAGTTCCCCAGAAAATGTTTAGGACTGAGATAAAGGCAAGACATTCTCTGGATATTTTAGAGGACACAAATGGGGTACAAAAGATAGGATACAATACCTGGATCAGATTAACAGATTAAAAGAGTTGGAAGGGACCTTGTAGGTCATCTAGCCCAAACCCCAACCCAAGCAGGACACCCTATACTATTTCTGACAAATGGCAGTCCAGTGTCTTCTTGAAAGCTTCTAGTGATGAGGCTTCCTCAACTTCCAAAGGCAACTTTTGTTCCATTGGTTGATTGTTCTCACTATCAGAAAGTTCCTCCTTGTTTCTAGGTTGAATCTCTCCTTGTTCAGTTTCCATACATTATTCCTTGTCTGGTCTTCAGATGCTTTGGAAAAATAGCTTGACCCCTTCCTCTCTGTGGCAGCCCGTCAAAAATTGGAACACTGCTATCATGTCTCCCTGGTCCTTTTCTTCCCTAGACTAGCCATGCCCAATTCCTGCAACCATTCTTTGTATGTTTTAGCCTCCAGTCCCCTAATCATCTTGGTTGCTCTTCTCTGCACTCTGTCTAGAGTCTCAACATCCTTTTATAGAGTGGTGACCAAAACTGGATGCAGTACTAGGTGTGGTCTTACTAAGACTTTATAGAGTGGTATTAGTACCTCACTTGACCTTGATTGTATCCCTCTGTTAATGCAATTTAGGACTGCATTGGCTTTTTTTGGCTGCCGCCACACACTACTGGCTCATATTTAACTGATTGTCCACTAAGACTCCAAGATCCCTCTCACAGTTACTGCTATTAAGCTGGTTTCGCCCAGTCTATATGTGTATTTTTTATTTTTCTTACCTGAGTGTAAGATCATATTAGATCCATCTTTGAGTATCCTGGTAGCTGAGACATAGCCTGCAAGTAAAACCCTTTGCTTAGCCTTCTCTGTATCTCTAGCTCTGTAATTTCAGTGATATTTGGAGGTGGGTGGGAGAATGAGCAGCAGTCCACGTAGTTTGTCTGCTAAAAGGCTAACAATGAGCACATTAAACAAGATTGCAGAAATAGACATGAGATGTGTTCTTAATAGAAGATGATTGATGGGATGGATTTGACATTTCTGAGTCAGTTAATATTTATACTGCAGCAAACGATCAGTCTGAACATTTAGGCTGTGCTGAGTTTCACTCAAAAATAGGAGAAATTCTTGAAGACTCCTACCTAAGAAGAGGTATGTATCCTGACTCCTACCTAAGAAGAGGTCTGATGTATCCCCCTTTTCTTTCCTCCTCCTTTACAGGGCTGATGAGGCAACCTTCCCTCAACAAAGACATTTGTACTCAAATATGGCTTACCAGCTCATCCCACTGCCTTGCTCCATTCTTCTTTCTCCTTGCCAGTTGCACTTGAATTCTGCCTGGAGTGCTCTGTCCACTTTTTGATCTTGTTGTGGCCTGTTGGCTACCAGCCCCTCCAGCAGCTGAATCAGTGGAGGAGGAGGAGGCGGCTTGGGAGTCAGGGTCATTATCAGAGCAACCTGGGAGTTCTGAGGGGGAAGAGGGAATGGAGCTGGCAGAGAGAGGGAGATAGAGGGGGAGCCTTGGCCATCCGTCAGCCCTCAGATGGAGAGCCCACAACCCCCAGGTTTGGAGGTGGCTGATGAAGAAGAGGATGAACAGCTAGGTCCAGTGCCTGATGCACAGATGCGCAGAAGGCAGAGGAGAGGAGAGCAGTAGAAATCTATGGGCTGGTCCTTGGGATGAAAGAGCCACTGCTGCTAGTGAGGCCCCACCCTAGTTTTTGGGATAAAAGGCAGGGGGCAGAGATGAATAAGTGTGGCTGACAACTATTCATCTTCCGGCTAGATGGATTTGTTAGCGAGATGAGAGGCAAGTACAAGGGCAATTCCCTTCCGCACATTGGGTTGTCCAGTCTCCTTTTGAAAGCCTCCAGGCAAGCTATTCCATTGGTTAATTGCTCTCACCATTAGGAAATTATTCCTTAGTTCTAGGTTGTTGCTCTCCTTGGTTAGTTTCTGTTGTGGCCCAGCAGGATCTGGTTGAACTGATGGACTCGGATAGCGAGGAACCATATGAGTCTGCCCTGGATGATGTGGAGGACCCTGTGCAGGGTTCAGACTCAGAGCAGGGACCAGAGATGCTGGTTGGCCACCAGGAGGCGCCCGAGGCATGCAGCAGTGGGGAGGATCAAAGGCAGTTTGTCCCTGATGCTAGATTGAGAAGGGCTGAGAAAAGATAATTAACCCAGTTACAGTTCGACTCCAGCCTACCCAGACTCTTAGGGAAAATTTACCTGGTATTCCATTGTAGCTTATTGAAGCCGGTAAGGGGGTCTAGCATGAGACCATCCACCCAAACTCCACCTTCTCCCGTAGTGGCGAATTAGCAAAAATGTTTGTTAATGTACGCGCATGGTAAGAGGTGGCCTTCTTTATTCTTTTGTAGTAGCACTGCGGCTATCGTGACATCACTGGCATCCATTTGGATTATGAAGGGTCGCTCTGGATCGGGGTGTTGCAATATGGGTTCTTGGGCAAAGAGCCATTTTAAATTCTCAAAAGCCGTTTGACAGTCGATTGTCCATTTTAATGGTTGGTTTGCTTTTGGTTTAGTAGGGGAAGGCCCCATTCTTACTAGGTCGGTCAATGAAACAGCCTAAGGATATATATATATTTAATTTGTTAGCCGCTCCCTCTCCACAAGGGACTCGGGGCGGCGTACAATAAAAACATACATAAATACATATAAGCATACACATACACACATACACATACATATACATACACGGACACGGACACGGAGGAGGTAACAATTACATATATCACAATAATAATAATAAAATTAACCATTAAAAATACCCCATAATAAAATTACAAATTTAAAAGGACTGTCAGGAGGAAAGGATAAACTACGGTTGAGCCAGGCCAGATAATTGAAAAAGGTGGGTCTTGAGCTTTACACGGAAGGAGCGGAGATCGGAAGTAATCCTGATGTCAAGGGGGAGGTCATTCCACAGGGCTGGGCCCATCACAGAGAAGGCCCTGCTCCTGGGTGTCGCCCCCCGACACTGTTTAGCGGACGGCACCCGGAGAAGTCCCTCTCTGTGTGAGCGGATTGGTCGTAGGGATGTATGGGGCAGGATGCGATCCCGCAGGTAACTAGGTCCTGTGCCATGGAGCGCTTTGAAGATCGTAATCAAAACCTTGAAACACACCCGGTAAATATATATATATATATATATATATATATATATATATATATATATATATATATATATATATATATATATATATATATATATATATATATATATATATATATATATATATATATATATATATATATATATATATATATATATATATATATATATATATATATATATATATATATATATATATATATATATATATATATATATATATATATATATATATATATATATATATATATATATATATATATATATATATATATATATATATATATATATATATATATATATATATATATATATATATATATATAAAATATGTGGCAGGCCAAAGATCCTAAAAGGAACAGAATTACAGGCCTGACAGGATCTAGGGTCCCCCTTACGGCACAAGCTTCTTTCAGTTTGGGATCTAAGGCCTTTTTGAACGTATAGACCAATAGTCTTTCTGACCAGTATCGTAATCTTCCAGCTATTCTCCGGAATTCCCAAACTAATTCTTTGACCGGCCGACCCCCCTGTCGTAATTCCTGGATCTGGTCTTCAGCATCTACCTGTTGGGCCACATCGTAAAATCGGGCCCGCATCAGTTGGATGAACCCCGTTATGTCATCTAACTCAGGAGCTGCTTCTTCATGGTGTTCTGCTAGCCATTTCTATCCTTCTTACTGTCAAACTGGGGTTTTCTCGACAGTGCATCTGCTAACAAGTTCTTCCCTGCGGGGATGTGTAATATTTCAACTCTCACATAATTTTTTTTACTTTCATCAGGGTACTGAATCCCAGTTCTGACCCAATCCTGGGCAGGACGAAATTTCAGTGAAGATGGAGGAAGGAAAGAATTACAGGCCTGACAGGCGGCCTCTCCTTAGGAGAAAAACGTTTCCTGAAAAGAGAATAACATAAAAGTTAACCTATTAAAATTTAACCACCTCTTCCTCCCCCAGGGGGACCCTTTGGCTTATCAGGGAACTTCTCATGGAATTGTTTGCCACAACAATAAATGTTGAATGGGAGCTCGCGGCTTGGTATGTAATTGTATTCCAATTTTTACCCAGTCCCCTAATTCCCAAGTTCCTCCCTTGGGGTACCAGGGACATTGACAACCTATTTCACCTACTAAGTGTTCTAAATCATGTAAACTAACTCCTGTCACCCCATTATATTTAAGTAATTTCTGAAGCTCTTTTGCATGAACCTTCTGCAGAGCTGACAGTCCTCCCCCCCCTACGAAATATTGGGAGCAAAGTTCGCTGTGGTGCACCTGGGCTCATCCGGCCAAATGAGTATTAGGGAATCACGTCGGGGTCACCAGATGTTGGTGATGTAGAAATCAGGAAACAGACAGGAATAAGGTTGATGGGAAGAGGCACCCCTGAACACTCAAGGACTGAATTCCTGTTGCCTGCTACGTGCTTATGCCTACGTGCCAAATCTATTGTTCCTTCTGATAAGGGAAGAGATTAGAGGTGTTAGTTCCCCAGCATGGTTTGCCAGCTACTGAGTAACTAACTCCACACAGGTGGTTGTGGATTGGCCCCTCCCAAGAGAGATTATAGGTGAAGCATTGGGAGGGGACATTTGCAGGATGCCGTTCGAATTAGTAGTTACGAAAATCTATTTGTGTATTCTAGCTGTGTCTGCTCGTTTGGACTATCTGCGTGGCTTCATTTGAATTATCTGGGTTGCTATATTGAACGTGAGTTGTCTGGGCTCTCAGCCAAAGGATTCGTTATCTTGGTAATTAAACAGTGGCAAACAGCCAAGCCTGTGCTCTGGTTTATTCACAGGCATGGAGAGGGGGGTCAGAACAGTTTCCAATCATTGTCTTGTCTTTTGGTGCCTATAAAAACAGTTTGACCCCCCTCATCTTTGTAGGAGCCCCTCAAATATTGGAACAATGCTATCATGTCACCCCTGGTGTTTCCTTTTTCTGGTCTTTTGTGCTAGTGCAGTGTATTTGCACTCATCTGAACAACCTTACACAGCTCCTTTTGTCTGCATTTGGTTTGTTACATTGGTAATGAAACACTTGGTTAATGTGGGTTATCTTTCGATAAATTTGCATTTCTTCAGCTAATAAAGATACCGAGGAAAGGTATGATGCTGTTGTTTTCCTCTTCCCTTATGAATTGTGTTCCTTTGAAGATGTGGATCATTTCACACGCACTCTCTACTTGTTCCTTTTAAATTATGGGGAAGGTGTCATCTGTATACCAAATCCAAACTCCTGGTTGTATACAGAAATGGTATTCAGCCAGTTCGGACCGGTTCATGAAACAGTAGTAGAAATCACAGGCCCCAGCTCTAAGCCATCGTATTTAGGCACGTTTTTGAGGTTGGGCGCATGCAAGGAAGGCGTGCACACAAGCAAAGTGGGCATGCATGCACGAGCAAAGCAGGGGCACATGCATGCAGTGAGCGTGCACAGGTGGGGTGAACCAGTGGTAACAAAATGGGAAACCCACTACTGGTTGTATGTTTAGTTGTATATACTGTCATTTCTAGTCACTACAGTATAACTAGTCAAGTGAAAAGAAGAACCAGGGGGGGTGACATGATGGCAGTCTTCTATTTTTTGAAGGGCTGCCACAAAGAAGAGGGGGTCAACTTATTTACCAAAAGACCTGAAGGCAAAAAAGAAACAATGGATGGAAACTAACCAAGGAGAGAAGCAACCTAGAACTAAGGAGAACACTCCTAACAGTGAGAACATTCAACCAATGAAACAAATTGCCTTCAGAAGTTGAGAGTGGCCCATCACTGGAGGCTCTTAAGAATAGATTGGACAGCTATTTATCATAAAGAGTCTACCTCTCCTGTGAGAGTAGTAGGTTGGATTAGATTACCTCCAAAATCCCTTCCAACCTTGTTACCGTTAGTCTCTAGTGTTAGCCCTGAGATTAGTAATGAGAAATAGAGCTTCCTTCACTTTGAAAATGGGAGAAAAGCAAAACAAAACCCTCACCTCGTTCTCTCTAATATGGCACAAGGATGTGTGACTCATCACGGTCCATTGTAAAATATTCATCACAGTTACAAACATACTTTCTGATATGCTATCATTTTATGAAGCTGCATTTTTGCATTAATCTCTTCAGTCTCTTTCCTTCTAAGTTCTCAGGCTCCATCTATTGGCAAAAAGTGTCAGAAATTACGGGCCAACTTGTAAAAGCAATGTATTCAAGAGCAATAAACTGCAAAATAATTTTGTTGTGAGATCGTCAAAACGCTACTTCATATTAATCCTTGAGATGCAATTATTTTCATAGTCCATGCCAGTTTGGAATATTCTGTTAAATTTCTCGTTGCAATTAAAGACAAATACAGAAAAAACTAAGAATATTCTGTTTCATAGGGTCGTGGTGGCTCAGTGACTAAAACGCTGATCTTGTTGATCAGAAAGGTCAGCAGTTCAGCGGTTCAAATCCCTAATGCCACGTAATGGAGTTAGCTATCATTACTTGTCCCAGCTTCTGCCAACCTAGCAATTCAAAAGTAGAAAATGCAAGTAGAAAATTAGGGACCAACTTTGGCGGGAAGATAAACAGTATTCCATGTGCCTTTGGGGTTTAGTCATGCTGACCACATGACCACGGAGACGTCTTTGGATAGCGCTGGCACTTAGGCTTTGAAACGGAGATGAGCACCGCCCCCTAGAGTCGGGAACAACTAGCACACATGTGTGAGTGGAACCTTTGCCTTTACCTATTCTTTTGTACTCTGACAGAAGAATATTTCTCAAACATATTCTTTTTTTTACAAAAAAAACTACTCTACTTTAAAAAAAACCTGTACATTTGAAGCTTGAATAAATGAAAAAGGAATTTTGATGGCTTCTAATTTAAAAGTATTTTTTAATCCAACTAAACCATTTTTTTTAAAAAAATGCAGCCCAATAAGATAAATAATATGATATACAGGTAATTTTGCTGTATATTCTGCTTTTTTTTAGCATTTGGTCAGATTATTCTTGGTACCCAAGAATAATGGTGTGTGTGTGTGTGTGTGTGTGTGTGTGTCTGTAGGTAGGTAGGTAGGTAGGTAGGTAGGTAGGTAGGTAGGTAGGTAGGTAGGTACTGAATGCAGTGATGTGCAGTCAGGGGAGGCAGGGGAGGCACAGCCTCACCGCTCTCATCATGAAAAGAAAAAAAGGTAAAAAGGAAAAGGGGAGTGCTGAGGTGAGGCTAGTTAGCTGCTGCCTCACCGTGAATGACTGCCTAACTGTTTAAAAAAGCCTCTAAAAAGTGCCCTCTATTATGAGGCAGGAGAACTGCATGCCTCATCTAGTCTGACTTTTTAGGTGTTTTATGATCACTCTAGCAGAGTTAAGCAAGGGTTAAAAGCCTAAAAAATCCTGAGGTAGGTGAGGCACACAGTTCTCCTGCCTCATAGTAGAGGGCGCTCATTCTTCCTGTGACTCAACTCTTCCCTTTTTCTTCCCTTATTGCTTCTGATACAGTGACAATAAAGGGGAGCGCAGAGATGTACTGTCATCTCTTCATTGATTCCCATTTTTACAGGATGAGCCAGCTTCCTGCTTCTTTTATTTTCTGGAGGTCCCACTCCTTTCTCCATTTCTGCCATTTTCAATTTTATTTTTTTGTTTGATGTGCGTGTGTGCGTGTGTATATGTGTGTGTGTGTGCGTGTGTGTGCGTGTGTGTGGCGTGCACACATGTGTGAATGTATCTACTTTGGTGGAGATGAAATGGCTGCTGGTATTATTTGGGAAAAAGCTTTTGGGGGGAAGGTTGTGGAGAGGAAGGGAGGGAGGACGGGGGTGGATTTTAGCGCTGATTTGTTTCCCTCTCTTTTCCCTCTCTCTCATTTTCTCCCTTCAGCTCCCTTTCATTTCTCTCTCCCTCTTTCCCTTCTCTCTCTAATTTGTTCCCATCTCTTTTCCCTCTCTCCCATTCTCTCCTTCCAGCTCTCTTTCATTTCTCTCTCCCTCTCCCCCCTCTCTCTAATATGTTTCCCTCTCTTTTCCCTGTCTCCCATTCTCTCCTTCCAGCTCTCTTTCATTTCTCTCTATCTCTCTCTCTTTCTCTCCTTTTCTCTTTCATCTCTTTCTTGCACGTGCAAGCAAAATACCCCAGGATCACGGTGGCGGGGACAGCAACTCCTTCCGCTGTGCTGTGGAGAAGAGCCATGCTGTGCAGGAGACTCCTCAGCGCTAGACTCAGGTCAGCGCGAGCTGCGGTCCCCTTCATGTTGGCTGAGGAAGGAGGGGAATGGAACCGCGTGCTAACCTGAGTCTAGTGCTAAGGAGTCTTCTGCACAGCGTGGCTCTTCTCTGCAGCTCAGCGGAAGAAGTTGCTGTCCCCACCACTGTGATCCTGGGGTATTTTGCTTGCATGCACAAGAAAGAGTTGAAAGAGAAAAAGGGAGAAAGAGAGAGATATAGAGAGAAATGAAAGAGAGCTGGAAGGAGAGAATGGAAGAGAGGGAAAAGAGAGGGAAACATATTAGAGAGAGGGGAGAGAGGGAGAGAGAAATGAAAGAGAGCTGGAAGGAGAGAATGGGAGAGAGGGAAAAGAGAGGGGAACAAATTAGAGAGAGGGAGAGAATGAGAAGGGAGAGAATGAGAGAGAGAAAAGAGAGTGAAGCAAATCAGGGGGAAAGAAAGGAAGAGAAAAGAAAGAAAGAAAGAAAGAGAGAGAGAGAGAGAGAGAGAGAGAGAGAGAGAGAGAGAGAGAGAGAGAGAGAGAGAGACTAACTTTCTCAGACCTATGATGAAAGCAATGGCAAGCTAGATCTCTTGCCAAGAAAACTGCACTTTGCCAGAAGGCACAAATTGGAAGCAAGTCTGATTTTTTAAAAAGAAAATAACAGATGGCAAAAAAAATACATCTGAAAATAAGATTATTTATAATTTTGGATAAGGTATTATATTGTCAAACTCAAAAGGTTTTTGATACTTAATTGACATCATCATCATCATCATCATCATCTCTCTCCCCCCCCCCCCCCACTCGGAGGGACTGTCCTCCCTTGTGGAAAACACCACAAGGAACTCTTCGGCTCCTTGCTCCCTCCCAAATATTTTTTTCTGTTGTTGTTGGCCACTGGTGGTCACCGCATATGGTCCTCAGTGATACGCTCTTGCCCGCCACCCCTTCGAAACGTGCAAGGACAGGACAAATGGCACGGATCCTTTTATTAAAACCCCCTGCATTACAAAGGCATTTTAATAAAAAGATTGTGATGACGTCAGTGCCTCACCAGCCATAAACCTCACCGCACGTCACTGACTGTATATATATATAACCAGCACAGACAAGCCGGGCAGCAATCCAACACAGATAAGCTGTGGCAGCAATCCAGCCTGCCAAGCTCACATTCCTGTTCTCCAACATTAGTTAATATGTTGACTTCTGCAAAAGGGGCATGTGCACAAGCAGTCCTTTTATAGTGTGGAGAGGAGCCTAATTACCACCAGCCAAGTGCAATTACCTCCTGTAACTGCACAACTGTTCCTTACGCCTATTAGCTCTCCGGTGATGGGCATCCAGAAACAACTCACTGCTGATGTCCGGATCACACTCCCTTGTCTCCTCCCCACTGGTCCAAGGCTCAGGCGCCTCCTGGTGGCCAACCAACCTCTCTGCACCCTGCTCGGAGTCGGAACCCTGTCCAGGGTCCTCCACATCCTCCAGAGCCGACTCATAGGGACCCTTGCTGTCGGAGTCTGGTGGCAGTTCCAACGGCTCTTGCTGGGCCACAACATAAATGTATATGTATGTATACATATATGTATATGTATATGTATATGTATATGTATATGTATACGTATATATACATACATATATGTAATTGTATGTGTTTAATTTTTCTTTTCTAATGTATTTTTAATTGTTTTACTGATTTTATGATTGTTTGCCATGAAGAATTAATCATCAAACATTAATCAACATTAAATCACTAATCATCGATAACTAATCATCAACCGCCATGACAATTGTTCATCACATGCCGGAGATGAGTGGCTAAACAAATTTTTTTTCTTCTTTTTATGACCCTTAATTCCTTAATTCTGGTAGAATCAGGGTGACTGAATGGAGCTGAGCATTTACGGGTCGGATGCCTTTTCAGGGTGTTCACAGCATATTTCTCTTTCTAGCTAAACAAAATCATCTTCTTTTAATGACCCCATAATCCCTTGAGGGCTAGAGTCTGGGCAACTGAGTGAGTCTGAGTGGTAACTGGCCGGATGCCCTTCCTGTTGCCAAGGCAGAGTTTTTTTCCTCAGCAGATATATTCCCACTGTGCCCAAAGAGAGAGAGAGAGAGAGAGATCTGCCTCTTGCTAGGATCGAACTGACAACTCACAGATCGTGAGGTGAGAGCTCCACCTCTAAGCCAATGCCCTACTCATTTCTAGCTAAACAAAATGAATAAATAAAATCACAGGTGAATATTTGTGGGGCTTATCCCATACAAACGCCATGTTTACAGCTCTATCAGAGAGACCCCATTGATGGAAACTTATGTCTCTGCAGGTGTGATTAACAGGAATGAACAGTATGACTGCAGTTTCTAAGCATGCAAATCCATCCCGCACACAATATCTTATTGACTTATAAAGCAGGAGCATTTCCTCCAAATGTCCTTGCGCAGCCTGGAATGTAATGACATCCCATCCGTGCTCACTCAGCGTACCGCAAACTTGACACTCTGAGCCAAGCTCTTGAGAGGTATCTGCTTAAAAAGTTCTTTATACTAAGCCTCTTACTCTTGCTGAAACACATTGATTGTCACAAAATTGTGTGAACTCCAAAGCCAGCTGCTTTGTAGGCAAATATGCAGACGTGCTTTAATGTTAATCTCCCGATGCTTCCTGAAACTTTCATTGATTGCTTGGAGTGACGTGACCCAATTGTCTGAGCAAGCAGCTTTTTTGTTGATGGAGTCTCTTTGTTGGGAGATTCAGCTTCCTGTTCCTGTGCAAGAACATGTATTCTATTGGCTGTTGTCAGACTACCATTGCCCAGTTTAATTAACATGCTTATGAACATATACAAATTGCTTCAACATCCAACATGTTCTGGCCCTGGAAACTCATTTGCTACCTGAAGAACTTTTGAAAGTTTCCAACCTTCACTCTGAAAATGTCTCCCAAATAACTCCCAGCCCACAAGGAAATTTGTTCTTTTACAGCTGGAACCAGGCAGTTCTGTGATGCTTATATTCTTTCTGAGTTCTGCTCCATATTTTGCTCCATTTTCATAAAAACATAGAATAATAGAGTTGGAAAGGACGTTGGTGGTCTTCTAGTCCAACCCTCTGTTCAAGCAGGTGTAAAGTAAAGGTAAAGGTTCCCCTCAGACATATGTGCTAGTTGTTCCCGACTCTAGGGGGCACTGATCATCTCCATTTCAAAGCCAAAGAGACAGTGTTGTCTGAAGAAGTTTCCATGGTGATGTGGCTGCCATGACTAAATGCTGAAGGCACACGGAACACTGTTACCTTCCCACCAAAAGTGGTCCCTATTTTTCTACTTGCATTTTAGGTGCTTTTGAACTGCTAGGTTGGCAGAAGATGGGACAAATAACAGGAGTACACTCCATTACGCAGCACTAGGGATCAAACCACCAAACTGCTGACCTTTCTGATCGATAAGCGTACCATTTCAGACAAATGGTTGACCGGTCTCTTTTTGAAAGTCTTCAGTGATAGAGAACTGAAGGAAGTTCTTCTGTCTCATGCAAACTCATGATGTCCAGCTAACTCCTTAGAATGATAGTCAACTCAGTGATTTTTTTCCACAACCAAAATAAAAAGTAAGTCTTATGGATCCAAATGTTCATAGTCTCTTTAATCCAACCCAAAGGGTTATAGACAACAGCAAAGTTGCTACAGAATTGGTCCAATCAATTTCAATGACTTTACCGAGACCTTTGGATAGCAAGGCTTTCTTTAAGATCTTAATCATCTTCTTTTTTTGTGTACATTGCTATAGCAACCAGTGGGAAGATGAAGATGTACATATAAAGCAAGTGTCTTTTTTATTATTTCTGCTTAGGGATTTGTTTGTGTTTGTAATTTGATTGCCAAAGATTCTATACCACAGAACTGTAAAGAATGCTTTTCTGTAGGTAATTAGGCCTGACTGCTCCATTAATTTAGCCCTGGCCCGACAGTAATTAACCTGTGGTATAATGACTTCCTGTTAGTGGTACCAACATTTCTAACTGACTCACAAGAATGTTGTTTAGAAACTGCTGATTTTTTCCTGCCTTCTGGGGCTTGAAAGACATCTAAACCAGAACATTGAGACCAGCTTGAGGCATTTTGCTGCTCAGTGGCGTATAAATATAGAACCATCTATCCCCTTGTCACTATAGAAAGTAGTAGCAGAATATATTAGTATTATTTATTTAAATTTTATTAAATTTGAATAATACCCAGTTACCCAATTCTAAACTTTTATATGCTTTTTGTGGGACTTTCTGAGTGATCGCAATATCATCATCTACATCAGGGAAATCGAACTGGATTTCTTCAAGTGCCGTATCAGCATTGTAGTTCTTCTCCAAGCCGAAGAGCCAAGTGCAGCACTGCAGCTGACAGCTAGTTGACAGGCAGTTCAAATCTCACTGGCTCAAGGTTGACTCAGCCTTCCATCCTTCCGAGGTGGGTAAAATGAGGAGGCAGATTGTTGGGGGCAATAGGCTGACTCTGTAGACCACTTAGAGAGGGCTGTAAAAGCATTGTGAAGCAGTATATAAGTCTAAGTGCCACAGATGAGGAATCCTTGGTGCTCTCTGAGCTGCTTGGTTGCTTTCTTGCAATGATGATGTTACCTAGTTGGGTAATGAAACGTCTGCAAGAAAACAACCAAGCTCAGAGAGCACCAAGGACTTCTTATTTCAACTCTGAGTTACAAATATTCTCCTTTATCAATGCTAAAGAGGTTCTCAGATTATTCCAGTTCGTTCCTAGCACTTTCCCAGGGATTCATCTCAGAAGGGGTGCTTAACCTACACACTATTTTTTCTTTTGCAACCTCTTCGTACCTCCAACAAGAAATACTTAAATACTCCTAACCTAGTTGTTATCAAAAGTTTATGCAAGGCACTACTGGTTCATCCATCAAATTCTTCCTACCAGGTGGCTGGCTTTGGCAGAGCACTTCTAAAGAGTGATTTTCACACTCCTCAGTGCACTGGCAGGAGAGTGATAAGAAGAAAGCTGGGGAGCAATGAAGCACAAAGAAGATTTGACAAATCAAGGACCTTCCTCAGCGCCACCAAGTGCGAAAACGCAGAAGTAGAGCTGCTTCGTAAAAGAAAGCAGCAAGAAAAGGGAAACACGTTACCTCAACCTCCTCACCGTGCCAGTTGTCTTTTGCAGTCCTTCTGTTACGCACACACTAACCGAAATCAATGAAAACACAACATCACTTTCTGTATTGGGTGGACCAAGAGTTTTCTGATATGAAAATGAGATAATTCTCTTTATTTCATTTTTTTAAAGGACATATCATTGCTAAACCAAACACATTTTGGAGATCTCTCTCTTTCTCTGTGTATGTGTATCTGTGTTTGTGTTTGTGTGTGTGTATTCAAGCATAACTCTAGAACACCTCAAGCAATTTCAACGAAACATGGTATACAGATGACTTACTCTCTGGAAACAAATACTGTGGGGGTAAGGCACCCCTAGCACCCCTCAGGGTCTGTTAAGATACCAGCTTGTTGTGCCTTAAAATGGCTTCTACCATACTGCTGTAAAATGGCTTCTACTGTACAGCACAGTAGAATTGCCATGGTAACAGCTTCCCACTACTCAATAAGGGGGCTCCCTCTGGTAAGGGGGAAAATCCAACATTTGAAATTACGTTTGGTCCAGGTTAACAGCTAGTAAATAATAGTTGTGAAATGACCAGGGCATAAATAACCATCTTGACTTTTTCACCATTTAGGGCCAATTTCAGAGGCATATTGCCACCCAATGATCGTGGAGGACATGACAATTGCCTACTTCTGCTAATTTCTTTCTTCTTTTCAGTATTCCTGCATTTTGGTATATCTTTTTTTTTTCCTTTTCAAAAAAGGCTGTGTAAGCAGCACAGCTAGACTTGATAAACTAAGGAGGGATGCCCATTACCATTACAGATGCTCCTGTTGTTTGATGCTTTCAGTATTTCATTATCTCTCCATCTCCTCTCGCAGTCCTGCAACTGAAAACCCATCAAAACAGCACAGCTTGAGATGATAAATGAAAGGGAGGCAATGCGATGGCAAGGCTTCTGTTCCATGTGGGTTTTTTTTCTTTCCTCCTCAGGTGTACCAGCCCTAGTGCTGATTCAGCATCACAGCATAAACTGCCTTCAAGGAAAGGAAACCAAATGTTTGTTTTGATTTTTTTAAAATTTGCAGTCGTTGCTCAGGTTTTGTGCAAAGGGGAGGGGGACTGGGAGAAAAGACACACATAGAAGCAAATGTTCCAAACTTGAAGTGTGAATGAGAAGTATGTCAATCAGATTGGTTTGAGCCTTTCTGCCTTTTGATTGGGGTGGGTGGGTGAAGTTCTGCTGTCAGCCATATTCCCTTTTGGATCTTTGGCCTGCCACACTTTCTATTATTCTACTATGCATTTTCTATTGTGGGAAAATGTGAGAGGGGATGGTACAGAGTTAAATGCTATGTAGCCAAAATAAAATTTCTTCCTAGAAAGCCAAGGTCATCCTTTGTCTCTGCACCTCTGCACCTGATTGGAACTGGATGGGTGGAAGCTGCAAGTGGAAGCTGCAAGTGGAAGCTGCAAGTGGGAGATTGGACCATGTGATGGGGGCAAGATTGTGAACTTTCAACTGAGTTGGGAAAACCGGGAAGCTTTCAGATTCGGGTTTTCCCAGATGTGGCAACATGGCTTTCTTAATAAATTGGAACTTTGAGCAATACTTTCCCTTGAACTCTAATTTAAATTAGGATGCTATTTGGAACCCTGACATCTGTGTGGACAGCAAATTTCAAATTCTTGTGAGCAGCTTCTTAAAATTTTTGCGATTTCATTTAAATAATGATTTGGTTTTGTTTAATTTTAACTTTATGTATTTATGTTGCAGACGCAGTGGCTCAGCGTCTTAGTCGCTGAGCTTGTCGATCAGAAAGGTCGGCAGTTCAGCGGTTCAAATCCCTAGCGCCATGTAACGGAGTTTCTGCCAACCTAGCAGTTCGAAAGCATGTAAAAATGCAAGTAGAAAACCACCTATGGTGGGAAGTAACAGCATTCCCTGCGCCTTCAGCATTGAGTCATGCCAGCCACATGACCAGGGAGAGGTCTACAGACAGCGCTGGCTCTTTGGCTTTGAAATGGAGGTGAGCACCACCCCCTAGAGTCAGGAACAGCTAGCACATATGTGCGAGGAGAACCTTTACTTTTACTGTGCCTATTTCTGCAGCTGTTACAAACTCGTGAGAGATTTTAATATTAAATGACATACTCAATGCATATAAATAAATCCAATCAACCATCCATCCATTGTAAATCTCATATGCTGCTGTTGGAAAGTCTAGAGTCGGGAACAACTAGCACATATGTGCAAGGGGAATCTTTACCTTTATTTATGTCCCCACCTTTAATTATTTTTATTAATAAGACAGCAAATGCAACACTGCTTCCTTCCATTTTGTCCACAACAACTCTAAGAGATGAGGTGGGCTGAGAGACAATGACTGGCCCAAAGTCACCCAGCTGGCTTTCATGCCTAAGGCTGGACTAGAACTCCCCATCTCCTGGTGATTGACCCAAAGTCACCCAGCTGGCTTTCATGCCTAAGGCTGGATGAGAACTCCCAGTTTCCTGCTTTCTAGACTGGTGCCTTAAAAACTAGATCAAACAGGCTCTCTCTTAATGAACTAGAACAAGATAATGGAGCAAGCCCAAAAGTTCATCTCTCATTAGTGGCTGTATTTTGCATCCCTTAAAATGGGGGTTGCTCCCTCATTTGAGAGATGGTGAATGGTTCTAAGGGGGAAGGGGGGGGGCTTCATTGGTATAAATGGAACCAGCATTGAGACAATTCTGAAGGACTTTCTAAAACCTCATGCCAATGTTCTCTTAGGAACATGTAGCAAAGGCTGAGTGGAAAATGGATTTGTTGCTTTCATTTATGTCTCAAATGAATACACACTGCTAAGAATTGTTGAGCAAAGTGAAGCAAAAGAACAACCTTTTTCTCCCAGAAGGCTGCAGGGAGGCCTTCTAAGCCCAAAATCTGGGGGGGGGGGAGGTTTGCACAGACATGCATGGTGGGGTCACATGTACACATGCATGGGTGAGGGTGTCGCACACGCATTGCATTATGGGCTTTCAGCACATGACAACAAAGAGATTAGCCATCACTGGACTATAGAATGGAACTGAATACAGAATTGAATGGAATCTAGAAGAAAAGTGGAATGGAATGGGATGGAGTGGAATATAGAATGGAATAAAATATAAAATGGAAAAAGGAATGAAATGGAATATAAATTGGAATGGACTATAGAATGGAACTGAATACAGAATTGAATGGAATATAGAAGGAAAAATGGGATGGGATGGGATGAAATTGTATATAAACTGGAATAGAGTATAAAATGGAAAACAGAACGAAATGGAATGGAAAATGGAATGGAATAGAATAGAATGGAACAGAGTGCAATGGAATGGAACTTTGCATTTGTTTGGCAGGTTAAAAACACTGGGTATTTTGCCATTACTAAGATGGCCTACGCTGAAGCTTACCCCTAGGAAAGGTTTCCCGGCTTATACAGTATTCTATCGCAATTATTCATACTTCCAATTAAGTACATTTACGGTTGATAACTATTGATAACCATTGCTCAGTGGATAACCATTGCTATCAAAAGTTTATGCGAGATAGTACTAGTTCATCTATCATAGACCCCCTGCTGGCCTTTGCAAAATGAAAAGATAACACTGTTGAGCTAAACACAATTACTTATGAGAAGGAATGAGAGGAAGTACAAAGGGATGCTTTTAGACATAAGATGTCAGGCTCCAAAACCCATGAAAGACTCAGTTATTCCCTCAAGCATTTTTTTTTAATGTTCTACACCTACTGACAGAATCTTGCCAAATTGAAGTAGCCTACTACCCACACAAAGCATTTATTATTATGCATTTATTTATCAAATTTACTTGTCACCCATATCATGGTTTAGGTGATTCCGAGAGGCTATAATTCTGGGAACTATTGGGGGGCTGCCTTACAAAAACTATCTGAACTGGGTTGCCTCTTACTTCTCTGGAATGCACCCCTCCCTCTTGGAGAACCACTCCATCTCATCACATGTGTGTCAGGGTTACAAGTAATAACTCCATAGAAAGCAGAACCCTGAGGCAGTCAAGTGCCTCAAAGAACAACTTTATTGGAGTTATCATATTGGCACAAACTGGTGAAAACCGACTCTGAAATCTCCCACAATTTTCACCAAATTAAAAACTGAAAGTTCCCCCTTTCCCCAAACAATCAGTCACATTGTCCAATCAAAGTGCTGTTTGGTCGCATGATAACCAGACTCCTCTCTCCAGCCACCTGTTGGAATGTCCTTGGTTCCCACAGGAAAGTATTTTGTTTTGGCTACAACCTCCCCACCCCATATAACTATGTTTCCTGTCCCTAACCCATCTTCGCATTGTGGCATCCAAAATGGGCCCAGCCAGGTTTGCTTCAGAGTTGACAATGTGAGGTCTGTGTAAAATGATATAAAAAAGAGTCCTTAAATATAGACAGTCATAAAGTAAAATGAAGCGTAGCAAGAAATCTACTTGGCATGGCAATTGTCTTCCACAGTAACTCTCCCTGATGCTCACTGGCTTAGAGTAATAAGCAAAGACAACTAGGAGTAGCTCCACAGAGCCATTACATCCGCTCTTCAATGCCTCCAAAGCCATTAGATGATCTGCAATCAGACTGCCAATTCAGAGACCAACCATGAGGAGCAAAAATCTATGGCTTTCTCCGAGTTGTTGTATCTGTTGAAGCAACGAAAATCACACCAGATGCCACATGAAAGAGGCATAAATAAAGTGGGAGGGAATCAGAGCCTAAACATTTGCAAGGGCTTAGTTTACTGTTCATCTCCTTAGGAAAAGAAAAAAACCCACCCAGAATATTGTCAATTTCCCCCTTCCCGGCTTCTCCTAAGTGACAGAGGCAAACCAGAGAAACACCAGAGTCTTACAAGAGGTTATTGATCTGCCTCACAAGTTTTCTTGATCTCATGTTTCCAACAGAAACTCAGTTTCGGAACAGATTCTCTTGCCCTGCATTTGTGTTGAGACACAACCTTCACCAGTATTTCACAAGAGTGTAGCCAATCAAAGTGACCCAAATGGTGATCATAGAACTTGTGTGTCAACTCTGAAGCTTTGCTGAATGAAGCCATCTTGGGGGTTTCCGTGTTGCCACAATGGTGCTGAGCGATAGGAAGGGGCAGAATAGAGAAAGCTGGGGTTTTGTAGCCAAAACAAAATAATTTCCCCTAAGAACCAAGGACATTCCCGCAGATGGCTGAAAAGAGGAGGAATGAAGTATCCAAGCAACTGGACAGCACCTTGATTGGACCGCGTGACTGATTGTTTGGGAAAGAGGGAGAAAACTTTTACTTTTAATTAGGTGAAAACTGCAGGAACCTTTAGAGCCGTTTTTCACCAGTCTGTGCCAATATGATATGTCCAATAAACTTGTTATTTGAGGAACCTGCTTGCCTCAGAGTTCTGTTTGCTATGGAGATGACACCATGGCAGAGAAGGAATAAGTTGGCAGCCACACAGTTAACCAATATGGGTATTTAAATGGAATTCTAAGAGGGCATCTCAGCCACATGCCCATTGAAGCTCACTGCTCAATATGATTTTGCTTTTTTATTTCTCTGCTCACTAATCCCTTGCAGGTATTTGTAAGTAGCTTTCAAACTGCAATGCAGTCAAATTTTCTCTTGTATTGCCAACTTCATCTTCAATCCTAGGGCAACAAAAAAAGAATAAAAACACCTGTTATCCATCCTCTGGATCCTCTCCAGTTTAACAAAATCCTTTTCACACAATGAAATTCTAAACATGTAGCTGTTATCATCTTGCCACAAAGGTTTTTTTTTTAAAAAAATATTCTTTCCTCGTGACCACAGACTGTGACGATATGGTACTTTTCAAAACTAGATTAAATAACTAGATCAGCATTTTGGTCACTTTTTGTTGTTAGTTGTGAAGTCGTATCCAACCCATTGTGACCCCATGGACAATGTTCCTCCAGGCCTTCCTGTCCTCTACCATCCTCTGGAGTCTATTGAAGCTCACGCCTACTGCTTCGGTAACTCCATCCAGCCACCTCATTCTCTGTCACCCTCTTCTTTTTTGCCCTCGGTCTTTCCCAGCATGAGGCTCTTCTCCAGTAAGTCCTTTCTTCTCATTAGGTGGCCAAAGAATTTGACTTTCCTCTTCAGGATCTGGCCTTCTAAAGAGCAGTCAGGGTTGATCTCCTCTAGGACTGACCGGTTTGATCGCTCCCTCCCATATTTGGGCATACCAGGGGTTGTAACACAAATACATACCTATTTCCCTGGCTCAGCTGATAAGGAAGAGAGCCTGTGGCTTAATGAAATTGAAATGAAATTTAATTTGTTAGCCGCACCCTCTCCGAAAGGACTCGGGGCGGCGTACAATAAAACACATACAATATACAGATATATACAATACATATACAAATACAAATAAACACATACACATACATGTACCTGGAGGAGGTAACACTCATAAAATATATATAAAAATAAAATTAAATAACTATTTAAAACACCCTCAGTTAAAATTACAAAATTTAAAAAACCCGTCAGGAGCAATAGGATAAAACTATGGTTGAGCCAGGCCAGCTAATTGGAAGAGGTGGGGCTTGAGCTTTACACGGAAGGAGCGGAGATCAGAGGTAATCCTGATATCAGGGGGGAGGCCATTCCACAGGGCTGGGCCTGCCACAGAGAAGGCTCTGCTCCTAGGCGCCGCCCCCCGACACTGTTTGGTGGACGGCACCTGGAGAAGTCCCTCTCTGGCTTAGTGGCTAATACATCTGCCTAATATGTAATACAGCCCAGGTTCGAATCCCAGTAAGGGTATGGCTAGCTGATGAGAGCTAAATAGCTTGAAATAGATCTATACTAGTCTCCCTTTATTTATTTATCAGCACAAATACAGCACAAATATAACAAAGGCAACATTAAAAATATGGTTTTCTGCCTGGATGGTCTCTTGGAGTGAGCCGAAAGACAGACAAAGGGAAACAGTGTGTTCCCTCCCATATTTGGGCATACCAGGGTTTGTATTTATAATCTAGCCCAGATCAAAACCATGGTTTATGAGACAAAGGGCCTTTCCCCCACCATAGTCTCCTCCTAGTGCGGCATACTTTTTCCTCTACCTGTCATAACCGAAAGCCCTATCAACTGTGGAGACAACTGTAACCCCCACCCTTGCCATAGAGTCTTCTCCTGGCACACTGTGCTTCCCCCCCCCACCGGAAGCTCCTCTCAAAATTGTGGTACCAGGAGAGGGACCAGTGACGGAGCCGCAGCAGAGGGAGGAAAGAGCCACATGCGGCTTCAGAGCCGCAGTTTGCTGACTCCTGGCCTAGGTGATGGTTACTGTATATTTCAAGGTCATCTTTCTTGCCCTCTACCTGGAGGCCAATTTTCTATCACAATATCCCACACAGAGAACCTGTCTAGAACATGGAATATGTAGGCTATGATGATGCTGAAGACTCTCACTGAATTTTAGAGAACTCTAGCATATTTTCTTTGATTATTCAGGAAATTTCAAAATAGCTTTTTAATTCTTTTTCTCAGCTACCTCAGCAGGGATGCAGAGAATACTCATTTATAGACTGTCAAAGATATTTTTCAAAAAGAACACCGGAGAAAGAGCTGTATTGTCCTCTAATCCATTTTCTTGATGAGTCTTGTATTAAGATATTGTTTCCTTTCATATTTTTCCCTTTGTCTGGCCAAATCTCTTGGCATTTAGGATGCCTCTGGAGAGATGAATCCATTAACTACTCTGCCTATATGGAACAAAAACCTGATGAATCAATATAGCTCTATATCTAAGATCCCTTTCTCTCTGTCTCTGTCTCTGTCTCTCTCTTCCCCCTCTCTATGTCTCTGTCTCTCTCTCTCTCTGACTCTCTCTCTCTGACTCTCTCTCTCTCTCCAACTTTCTGTCTGTCTCTCTCTCTCTCTTTCCCTCTCTCTCTGTCTCTCTCCCTCTCCGTCTCTCTCTCCAATTTTCTGTGTGTGTGTGTGTGTGTGTGTGTGTGTGTCTTTCCCCCTCTCTCTGACTCTCTCTCTTTCTCTCTCTGTCTCTCTCTCTCCAACTTTCTGTCTCTCTCTCTCTCTTTTTCCCCTCCCTCTCTCTGTCACTCTCAATCTCCCTCTCTCTCCAACTCTCTCTCTCTCTTCCCCCCTCTCTATGTCTCTGTCTCTCTGTCTCTCTCTGTCTCTCTCTCTGTCTCTCTCTCAAACTTTCTCTCTCTGTGTGTGTTTGTGTCTCTGTCTCTGTCTCTCTCTTTCCCCCCTCTCTCTCTGACTCTCTCTCTCTGTCTCTCTCTCTGTCTCTCTCTCCAACTTTCTCTCTCTGTGTGTGTTTGTGTCTCTGTCTCTCTCTTTCCACCCTCTCTCTCTCTAACTCTCTCTCTCTCTCTGTCTCTCTCTCCAACTTTCTCTCTCTCTTTCCCCCTCCCTCTCCCTCTCCCCCCTCTCTCTATAAAACAGAGTTGGAAGGGACCTTAGAGGTCTTCTAGTAGAAACCTCTGCTCAGGAAGGAAACCCTATACCATTTCAGACAAATAGTTGTCCAATCTCTTCGTAAAAACTTCCAGTGTTGGAGCATTCACAACTTATGGAGGCAAGTTGTTCCATGAATTAATTATTCTAAGTATCAGGATTTTTTTTCTTATTTCTAGGTTGCTTCTCTTCTTGATTAGTTTCCATTCATTGCTTCTCGTCCTACCCTCAGGAGAATAGCTTGGCTCCCTCTTCTTTGTGGCAACCCCTGAGATATCAGAACACTGCTATCATGTCACTCCTAATTCTTCTTTTCATCAAACTAGACATACCCAGTTCCAGCAACCGTTCTTCATATGTTTTGGGCTCCAGTCCCCTAATCATCTTTGTTGCATTTCTCTGCACTCTTTCTAGTGTTTCAACATCTTTTTTACACTGGGGCCACCAAAATATATACACATACATATACACACATATATATATTTCTATTTGATGCTTCTAATTGCACAGACATTTTCTAAATGTAAATCAGTTCAAATTTATATTTTATGTATTGCTAAGTAATTTGTTACTGAACTAACTGTTGTTTTAGTCCTAAATTGGATTGACATCCTGAATATCTATTTAAAGTTTATGTTGCCTAACTATCAATGACATTAAAGGTAAAGGTTCCCCTCATGCATATGTGCTAGTCATTCCTGACTCTAGAGGGCGGTGCTAATCTCCGTTTCAAAGCCAAAAAGCCAGCACTGTCCAAAGATTTTTCCATGGTCATGTGGCCAGTATGACTAAATGCCAAAGGTGTACGGAACACTGTTACCTTCCCACCAAAGGTGGTTCCGATTTTTCTACTTGCATTTTACATGCTTTTGAACTACTAGGTTGGCAGAAGCTGGGACATGTAATGGGAGCTCACTCCATTATGTGGCGCTAGGGATTCTAACTGCCAAACTGCTAACCTTCTGATCGGCAAGTTCAGTGTCTTAGCCACTGAGCCACCATGTCCCAGTGACAAGAAGTGATCATTAAATAAAATAGGTGAGCTGAATGAAGCAGGGGTTTAAATACAGGTGTGTGTTATATAAAGTGTAGTGTGTCTTTTGGTAAACGTTTAGAAAAAAACTCTTAAGGAAAGAAAAGAAAAAGTTTGAAAAAGGTTGCCACTTTTTAAAAATCTGGCCAATTTCTACATGGCTCAGGCAATTTTCAAATAGAGCTAAATCAGTACCTATTTCAAAGGCTTTCTCTCAATTGAATATGAGCATATATTGTTGCAGTCTAATTATTAAATATGGGGTGCTGCTTTTACTGTCTGAATTGAAGCACCTAAATCTCCTTTAAAAAGAACATATTAAAGCTAGCTTCTGACCTTTATGGCTACAAAGAAAAGTCTAAAGATATGCAGGGAGCCTTTGAAAAGCTCATAAAATGAAGTTAGCCTTTGATAAGGTCATTTTCAGTGTCCTACAGAAGTTCCTCTTCATTCTCTGGATTTGTAACTAACTCTCACCTTGCGCTGATAAAAAAGAGAAAGGGAGAGAGAAAAGAGGGAGATCATATAAAAGTTATACCCAAATCTATAAAGGCTATAGTCAGATTTATTTTTCTTTTAGCATAATTTATTCAGAAGATTAAAAAATGTTTCTTCCGCAAGAGTCAGTTTTCTGTTTGGAGGTCAACCATTTTATCCAAAGTAATATTAAGAGCACTAAATTTTCAGGGGTCTTGCAAAAACCACAAAAGGAATGCAATGGATTCAATAGAAATTCACCATCTATGAAGGGGGAAAGATTTGCTTGATTGGTTTGCACTCAGAGGTGGGATTCAGCCGGTTTGGACTGGTTCAGGCAAACCATTAGCTCCAACGATCAGCTGGGAGCAAACCAGTTCACTCCAACGATCAGTTTGGCCTGCCCCCCCCCCCCCGCTGTGCTGTACTTAGATATATCTTCTCAGCTGATTAACGTGGCAGAGCAGATTGCCACACCTCAACTGTGTTACTCCCCAGAAATAACGTGGAAGGTAAGTTTTGTTAAAACTGCACACACAGAGAGAACATAACACAGAATTGGTTATGTTCAGTGGAATTGGTTGTTAAACTGGCAGGATCCCACCATTGTTTGTACTTCTCAAAACGTCTGGCATGGTCTATGCCTGGAGTGTCAAACTCAAGGCCCACGGGCCAGATCCGCCCCACGGGATGCTTAAATCTGGCCCATTATTATTTCTTACATCTTAAAAGCATTCACATTGGAACTCTGGCTATGCTTGGACTTGTCCTATCATAATATAGCTAGATGCTAGAAGCTGAAACTGAACAAGAGAAAAGTTGAATAAAATATGTGCATGTATGTCTATACTCTAAACAGAAATGCACAATTCTTCCAGTAATTTTATTTTTTAATATAATCATTCCATCTTCAGTTGAACAGTGTGTTGTCTGGGTTTTACCTTTGTTAAACAATAATCAAAATTACAACATCCTTCGTTAAATTAATATTGATTCATATATCTTTAACATAATAATAATCTGCATATTAATTATACTATATTAACATAATAATATTCAATATACTAGTCATAATATTTACTTATCTCTTTCAACATACCTTCTTTATTTTTGGTCACTATTTCTAACTTCCATTTTTATTATTTAACCATTGGTAAAATAGATCCCATACCATATAATACTCAGTTTGCTCTTTCTCCTTAATTGCCAGCATTAATCTATTCATTTCTGCACATTCTAATATTGTCTAATCACATTCTCATCTATAGGTATCTCTTCATTCTTCCAATTTTGTGCAAACACAATTCTAGCAGCAGTTGATATATGGGATAACTAAATATGCATTTTCCTTACTGTATTTTTCAGGTAGAATCCCCAATAGAAATATTTCTGGTTGTAAATCAATATGATGTTTTATCATTTTTTTCCAACTACGTATGTATTTTTGTCCAGTGGGTTTTTGTTTTTTTTTGCCTTTGAACAGGTCCACCTCATATGATAATATGACCCAGGTATCGGGTGGCACTTCCAGCATTTAGTCGATTTGTCTTTAAACATCCTTGCCAACTGTGCTGGTGCAAAATCTTATAAAAATCTTATACACGTTTTCTTTATATGTGGTTGACATTGTTAATTTATAATTCCTGTCCCACAATCTTTGCCTTTTGTTTAATTCAATTGTATAACTAAATTCTTTTGCCCATGTTATCACTCTTTTCTTCACTTGTTCGTCTTCCAATTTAATGTATAGTAAGTAGCTAAGAAATGCACAGTTCTTCAGCATGTCCGCGGGGGGGTGGGGGGCACCAAAAGTTCTTACCAAATTGTACTTTTTAATGTGAGAGAGCAGAAAATCATTCAGTCCTTGACTGGGAGAGTAACCAAATGAAGCAGCATTAATGTTATTAACGTGTAAATAAAGTGCAGTCATCTTTAATTTTTTTCCCTAGCTGCCTGCAAAGCTTTCTGGAGTGCACTTCTGCTCTAAGAGATCAGCCTTCAAGTATAACTTGAAGCTGGGAGTAGATGAATCTGTCAGCTCTGCTTAAACACAACTTTGTGTATATACATTTTTACAACAGTTTGCAAACTCATACAAAAAACAAAACAGACCAAAAGGGTAGCAGTTTTTAATGGATTTTATAAGCATATTTGGATTGGACAAACAAATCATCTGATCTAGAGATCAAAATAATAATTATGGTTTAGTTCATGTGTTAGTGTCAGGGTTATAAATAGCATTGAAAAGTACATCAGAGTCCAAGGAAAATTATTGCTCAAGTTCCAATTTATTAAGTGAGCCATGTTGGCACATCTGGGAAAACCCGAATCTGAAAGCTTACCAGTTTTCCCCACCCAGTTAAAAGTTCAAGATCTTGCCCCCACACCCACAAGTCCATCACATGGTTCAATGTCTCACTGCCATGCTGGCAGTTCCACCCATCCAGTTCCGGTCAGGTGCAGAGGTGCAAAGACAAAGGATGACCTTGGCTTTCTAGAAAGAATTTTGTTATGCCAACATAGTACCTCATTACATACAATTCCACCTCCCATTTTCCCACAATAGCAAATGCATAGTAGAATAATAGAAAGTGTGGCAGGCCAAAGATCCAAAAGAAAAGATCGCTGCAGGCCTGACAGTTAGTTTGAGAACTGCAAATTCATATTATCTGCATCTCTCCATTATATAAAGAGGTGTACTGGCTCAGTGCCTTAATGATGCTGGAGATGGTCTCTGCTCTGGCGGTTCAACTCCCAGCACTGCATGAGGGTGAGCTCCCATTACTTGCCTCAGTTCCTGTCTTTTTGCAGTTTGAAAGGATGTTTTTTTTTAATTTTTTTAATTGTTTTAATTAGACGGATAACACACACACAAAACACTCTTCAATACGTCTTCCAGCTAGCATGTCGATTGGTTACATTTAAATTCCGTGCATTACTACAATCATACTTTATACTTCATTCAAATTGAGTTGTGCATTTTAAATCAAAGAATATACCAACATTCTCCTTTAACTACATTTGTTTGAAAGTACTTTTATCCAGAATCATTCGTATTTATATTATTCAATGGATAAAGATTTTAACACCGACAACAATCTATAAGAGCTACCACATTCTGCTTATTTATCACCTAGGTTTCCTATTTCTTTCCTCCATCCACCTATACCATTTATCCCATATCTGATAGAATTCTGATTCTTCTTTTCCCTGGATTTCTTTAGTTAGTTTGTCCATTTTGGCACAGTCCATCACCTGAAAGGATGTCTTATGCGAGTAGATAACTAGGTACCACTTTGTGGGGAGATAAACTGGTGCTCTATGCAAGCGGTTAAATTCCTGCCGGTTCTGAACCTTCCCAGTGGCAATGCCTGTTTGTGAGATGGTTCTGGTGGAGGGAGTGGGGGCCTTGGTTGAGGCTGCAGGAAGAGCTGCTCACCTTTTTTTCTGGTGCAAAGTGAGCTCACTCTCATGTAGTGCACCGTGAGAAGCACGCAAGCATTACTTAACAGAGCTGGTCAACAGACAGCCAAACTACTACTCTGCAATAGCATTGTGGTCTCCTAGCTAATGTACCAGCCTAGCTAATGCAGCTTGTTTCTTCCACATGCGCCCCGCCCCCTGCACATGCGCAGCAGAGACCTAAAAATTAGCTTGCCAGGGGAGGTGCATGCACATGCACATTGCAGCTGAGCTGGTTCATGTGCCTGCAGAGAGGGCTTCTCATGCCACCTGTGGCACATGTGCCATAGTTCGCTATCAAGGGTCTATGGCTTTTATCAACTTCAGCTGAGGTATTGTTTTCCTTTGGTGGGAAGGGAACAACATTCCATGTGCCTTTGGCATTTAGTCATGCTGGCCACCTGACCACGGAGACGTCTTCAGACAGTGCTAGCTCTTTGGCTTTGAAACGGAGATGAGCACCACCCCCTAGAGTTGGGAATGACTAACACATATGTGCAAAGGGAACCTTTACCTTTACTGTGCCTATTTCTGCAGCTGTTACAAACTTGTGAGAGATTTTAATATTAAATGACATACTCAATGCATATAAATAAATCCAATCGACCACCCATCCATTGTAAATCTCATCTGATGCTGTTGGAAAGTCCTATACAACTTTTTCCTAGAAGATCTGCATCATCTACAATACAATCCAAAAAGCTCAACACATATTTGTCAATACTTGATGGTCTTGGAATCTCATCCTTAAAATAAAGGAGATTCATTCTTCTTTTATAATCATCCAGCAGAGCTAAAGGAGTTACACCAGAATTCATTTCTGCTTGTGATGTCTACTTCATTTTCCTTATCTGCTATGGCAGTGTAAGCACAGGTTAATTGTACGTGATCTCCCATTTTGCTCCCCACAGTTCTGTGCTTTCCCTTAGGGATTTAATGGTCTTTTTTTTAACTGACCTCACCAAATCTGAGTAACTTGACCTTAGACTCCTAAAGTCTCAAGACTACAAGCTTGTTTCAACAGATATGACCTCATTATCACTTTCATAATGCTTCCATGGTATTGTTTTAGACAAATTAGTTCATTTTGGACATCCCAGTACAAGAGTTCAGTGACCATAATGTGGTTGTTTGTTTCCAAAGATTTTTTGTTCTCACAATAATTTTATTTTTATTTATTAGTTTGTCAAATATGTATGAGATAACAGGTATAAGTATAAACATGGACATGTACAAAGGAAATGAGTACAAATAAATGGGGACAGTAGGACAGGGACAGAAGGCACTCTGGTGCGCTTATGCACGCCCCCTTTACGGACCTCTTAGGAATGGGGTGAGGTCCATGGTAGACAGTTTAAAGTTGAAGCTGTGGGGGTTAGAGGGTGTAACAATGGAGTTGGGTAGAACATTACAGGCGTTGACCACTCTGTTGCTGAAGTCATATTTTCTGCAATCAAGTTTGGAGCGGTTTACCTTCAGTTTGTATCGATTGTTTGCCCGTGTATGAAGGAATGAGAGGTAAGGCTATGTAAAGACATGCGTAGGAAGCTACCATGATCTCAGTAGCTGGTTATCTTGGATACCTACAAGCTCACCTAATTAGCAGAACCAGATGTGGGAATAAAGGTTACGCATAGCATTACAGCTATGATCTCGAGTAGCCAGTTATCTTTTAGCCCATTATCTCCCTGAGCAGAGACAGGCCGTATCAGGGAGTTATGTGAGATTCAACCTTCGCTGGTGGAGCCTTCTGGATTCAATATGGAAAGATGAGGGAGTAAACCAAAAACAATGCTGTTGCTACCCTTGCTTTCTTTGCTTGTTAAAACTGTATAAAAGCCAAATATACTCTGCAAAAGGCAGGCAAACATTTTTGGCACCACTGCTTGATGGATTTCTGAAAACCTACATGTGTATTATTGAGGTTGAAGCTGAAGGAGTCATTGACAGGTAAGACATTATAGCAGACAATTTTGTGTACTATGCTTAGATCAGACCATAGGTGGTGTAGTTTCAAGTTGTCCAAGCCCAAAATTTCAAGCCTGCTGGTCTAATAGGTTCCATTGTGAGCAGAGGAGGACTCTTCTCGTGAAATACTTCTGGACCAGCTCAATTGAATTAATGTCCGATAAGAATTGGTCTGGAAAAAGTTGTGTACACCCTAGTTAACAGTACAATGTTACCGTAGAAGAAACTTCGCAAAATTAGGTTAACAACAATGCCTTTTTGGCAATGCTGTTATAATGAGCTCTGGGGCTTAGATCATTTGGGATGAGTATTCTTAGGTCCTTGACAGAGTGAGGGTCATCTACAAGGTCATATCTGCCCAGCTTGTATTTAGTGTTCTGATTTTTGATGTATGGGTAGAACAACCTGGCGTAGCTCACTTCATAGGATCTAATGAGTCTATGTTAAGGGAATGTGAGTTAAATTTAAACTTAGCGACAAAGAAATTAAAGGGACACTAGTATAACTATTTGAAGCTGTTTAGCTCTCATCAGCTAGCCATACCCTTCTGGGATTCAAACGCAGGCCGCTTGCATACTAGGCAGATGTATTAATCTCTAGGCCATGGGCTCCCCTCCCCTTTGTTGGCTGTACCAGGGGGGAGATTAAGTGTTTCACTGGTGAGACCGGACAATCAGGAGACTGTGAGTTCTAGTTCTGCCTTCCTTAAGCATGAAAGCCTGCTGAGTGACCTTCAGCCAGTCATTCTCTTTCAGCCCAACTCACCTCACAGATTGTTGTTGTGTGAAACATAAGAGGAGGAAGATGTGTTGACTACCTTTGCCAGCTGAGTTATTTGTAAGAATAATTCAATGTATGCTATTTGTAAAATCATTCAATACATGACCACACTTAAGCCCAAAATTTCTCTTGCTAATCAAGATAGTTGCTAAGTGGATTTTACTACCTTTCTCGCCAAGCGAATCACTGCAGCTGTTAGAAATGTAGCTGTAAAGTGAATCTGTCTCCTGCATTGGCTTTCCTTGTCAGGAAGTTACAAAAGGTGATCGCAAGACTCCAGGCACTGCAACCATCATAAATATGAGCCACTGGCCAAGTATCTGAAGTTTGGTCATGTGACCATGGGGAGGCTGCATTGGTTGTTAGTGTGAAAAATAGTCATAGATCACTTTTTTCAATCCTGTTATAACTTCAAATGGTCACTAAATGAACTATTGTAAGTCAAGGACTACTTGTAATGGTGGGTTAAAGGTAAAGGTTCACCTTACACATATGTGCTGGTCATTCCTGACTCTAGGGGGCAGCACTCATCTCTGTTTCAAAGCCGAAAAGCCAGCGCTCTCTGAAGACGTCTCCATGGTCATGTGGCTGGCATGACTAAATGCCAAAGGCACACGGAATGCTGTTCCCTTCCCACCAAAGGTAGTTCCTATTTTTCTATTTGCATTTTTTACCTGCTTTCAAACTACTAGGTTGGCAGAAGCTGGGACAAGTAACGGTAGCTCACTCCAGTATGCAGTGCTAGGGATTCGAACCACCAAACTGCCGACCTTTCTGATCGACAAGCTCAGAGTCTTAGTCACTAAGCCACCAAATCCCTTTGCTGGGTTACAAATCAATACAATAAAAATAAAATAAGTACTTTGCCAATGTTCAATTTCCCCCCCTACAACTTCCCATCTTGTCTAGTTGCAGCCTTGTGATGCTTTTGGTCTCTATGGTCTTCCTTCCATTACTCTGTAACAGATAGTATTTGACTTACGACCACAATTGAGCCCAAGATTTATGTTATTAAGCGATACAATTGTTAAATGAGTTCCCCCATTTTACAACTTTTCTTGTCCGAGTTGTTAAGTGAATCACTGCAGCTGTTGTTAGTCACGAGGTCGTTAAGTGAATTTAACTTCCCCATTGACTTTGATTGCTAGAAGGTCACAAAAAGGGATCACGTGACCTTGGGACACTGCCACTGTCATAAATATGAACCAGTTGACAATTGTCTGAATTTTGATCATATGACCACGGGGATGCTGCGAAGATCGTAACTGCGAAAAATGGTCATAAGTCATGTTTTTCAGTGCCGTTGTAACTGTGAAAAGTCACTAACTAAACTGGTGCAAGTTGAGGACTAGCTGTATTCGATTTTAAGAGAAGCAGTTTCCCGTGTGTAGAACAATGCATTAAAACAGGGGTGTCAAACATAAGGCCTGCGGCCCGGATGCGACCCATGATGTGGTTGGAGCCAGCCCATGGAGCCGTCCTGGAAAATGTAAGGGACAGGACTACGTGGCTTAGGCCCAGTCTACATCAATGTAAAGAGTAAACATGCCAGAAGTTTGGAGAGTGGCATCAAGCTGCTCATGCCCACCCAGTTGGCCATGCCCCCCACTGAGGTCAACCACAGCCCTGATGTGGCCCTCAATGAAATTAAGTTGGACACTCCTGCACTACAGCTTTGTCTTCTGCCTCTTTTTCCCAAAACTTGTCCTGCAGTCCAGTGGTGGGTTCCGGATCCCATTGCAACCGGTACGGCGCAACGAGGCCCAGCGTCCACCACATGAATGCACACAGCATGCATGCTTACCTCCTGCGACATTCTGTGACATCTCCGCGACACTCCAGCTGCTCGGCGGTGGGTCGCGCAGGCACCGTATGCACCATGTGTGTGCACGAAAGCACCGAAGAGCTCAAATACAGGTAAGAAGGGCTGGTGGGTGGGTGGCCCCTCCAGAGCACCATACCGGAACGGTACCCGGTGCTCCCGGCAGGCACCAGTATGCCAGTACTGGGGCGTACAGCCTGCAACCCACCACTACTGCAGTCTCTTTTGTTTCTTTTCACACAGACCAACAACAGCCATAGCAACAGTCCTTAATGAGGGGAAAAAAACAGACTTCTACCTTCTGCTCCTCACATGTTTTCTTAGCAAACGGAGGATGCTCAGAGGTGGGTTTCACATAATTTAACAATCGGTTTGCCTAGTGCAGAACTGAAAGTGTGACAGCGTCACCTTCTGCACTTGCGCGCAACTTCAAACACATGGTGACTTTATGTGCCACGCCGTGTTAGGTTGCCATGGTGATTAGAGTGGGTGAGGTGCAGAAATCAGCTGGGCTGCATGGGCAGGACAAGCGAGTCAGAGAGTGTGATATATAAGACGGGATAGCGCCATGGTGGGTGGGCGGGCTCAGCTGGTGATTGGAACTACCAGTACAGGTGAACTGGTCCAAACCTGCAACAGCCCACTTCTGAGAATGTGGTCATTGAGAGTAATCTACCTGTGATCCCTTGAACCAAAGTATTTAGCAACTTTTCTAGAACTAATTAAGAGTTTTAGAAGGAAACGGCAAATGCTTTCTTCTACAAATGACTAAAGTGTCAAGGTGTTTTGTGTATTAGGACCTTCCTACACTTTGAACATGGTTTAGGAAAAGTGCTGTAGACCATCCTTGCTATTCAGAGAGGCAACCTCTCTCTGAGGTGGCTGATTTAATGAATTTGCTTTATTGAACTCTTAAAGCAGCCACATCTTGGAAAAAAAAGTTTCCATACAATTCTCTGGAAAGAGATGGCTCCTTTTAAGAGTTTAATAAAGCAAACTCCTTAAAGCAGCCACCTCTATTTTTTATAGACCTGGAAAAAATCACAGATACAAATGTATTTGTATCTGTGACAATATCCTTAGAGCGTGACCCAGTTTCTCTTCATCATTCACAAATGCTAGCCTGTAGCTACATATATACTTGTCAAAGTACTGTAATTCTCAGGCTCTCACAAGCCAACATCAAGGTTTTATGACATTTTCTCAGGAAAGAACCCTGATTCCTTCTGCCTTTTACAATATCCATTCCCTTTTGTCTTTTATTCACTGCCAGCCTCTCTTTGCTGCTGCTTTGATGTCTCCAAGAAATATAGCAGTGAGACAAAGAGCAATAACAGACGGAGATAAGATGTCTCATCAACAGCATATGTATGTATGTATGTATGTATGTATGTATGTATGTATGTATCCATACACATTTCATTTTTTACCTGCAGGGAATGTAGACCTCTTGGCCAACATCCAGACAAGCTTGTGAGCCAGATGAGATCACAACTAACAGTTTGGTGATATTTCAGCAGCCACAAAGTGATTGGCAACTGGCCAAAGGTTCTGAATCCCATAGTAGTCCTGGGATCAATATTTGCTTTAATCGTAGCAAAATTCAGAAAAAATGATTCCCCCTTCGTCTGCCTGCATTCATTTTCAGTAGAAACCTCAGCTGATGTTTTGCTATATATCAATAGAATAGAATAGAATAGAATGGAATGGAATGGAATGGAATGGAATAGAGGAATGAAAAATGGAATGGAATGGAATAGAATAGAACAGAACAGAACAGACTAATGGAATGAAAAAAAAAAGAATAGAATAGGAGTCGGAAGGGACCTTGAAGGTCTTCTATCCAAACCCCTGCTTAGGCAAGAAACCCTGTACCACTTCAGACAAAGGTTATCCAACATCTTCTTAAGTACAGTCAAAATATTATACTATCCCGAAGATTCAGGATGTAATTGTACTCTTTATCTAACTGAGCTCTTGAAATCATGCCATTTTTGAGACCCCCTCACAAGGCAATCAAATCATGAGTTTCTACTTTTATGGCAGAAGTGTTGAAGCCCCTTCAAATGAGATACAGCACAACAGAATCAGTGGGGTGCAGAGAATGGGAAAAGCTCTTGACAAAGTGCATGCATTTATACATTAACAGATTTCAGATGCATAGGTCATGTTGACAATGTGGATTTTGCCATCTCATCAGATTTTAGCAAATCAAGCAATATACCAAAATAGATAATTGAGGGGGAGAAGGAAGGGAGGGAAGAAGGAAATGAATAGAAGGAGGGAGGAAAGAAGGAGGGAGGGAGGAAAGAAAGAAGAAAATGAATAGAAGGAGGAAGGAGGGAGGGAAGGAAGGAGAGAGGGAGAGAAGAGGGAGGAATGAAGGAAGGAGGGAGGGAGAAATGAAGAAAATGAATAGAAGAAGAAAGGAAGGTAGGAGGTAGAGAAGGAGGAAGGAAATAAGAAAGGAGGGAGGGAAGAAAGAAGGAAATGAATAGAAGGAGGGAGGGAGGAGGGAGGAAAGAAGAAAGTAAGGAGGGAGGGAGGAAAGAAGGAAATGAATAGGAGTGAGGGAGGGAAGGAAGGGAGGGAGGGAGGAAAATGAATAGAAGGAGGAAGGAAGGAGGGAGGGAGGGAAGGAGGAAATGAATAGGAGTGAGGGAGGGAAGGAAGGGAGGGAGGGAGGAAAATGAATAGAAGGAGGAAGGAAGGAGGGAGGGAGGGAAGGAGGAAGGAAAGAAGAAAGTAAGGAGGGTGGGAGGAAAGAAGAAGATGAATAGGAAGGAGGAAGGGAGGATAGAAGGGAGGGATGAAAGGCTCAAAATACATGAATTGTGCATCAATCCAACAGTATACATAAAATACATATTATTTTAACATTTCCAATAAGGAAATCAATTAATTCAACCTTTTTTCTTCTGTTCTACCACATTAGCCATTAAAAAGGATAAAGGTTAACTATTGACTACTATTATCACCTTAATAAGCAAAAAGTATATTTTGTGATAAATGCCAGGCTCAAGAAAACAGGAAGCCAGGTGGTCCAAATGAGCATAAAGATTGATTGCATGCTGACACCCTCTACAAGAATCTGAACTGCAGTCAAAGCAAACTGGCATTGGATAAGAGAGTCCATGGAACTCAAGATGGGATGAACTTAGATCTCTTGTGGGCACTAAGAGACTCAAGACCAATGACTTGCTTGACCCCTCCCTCAGGCTCAGCCTGGCCATCTCCTATAATAAGCTTCCAAAAGTGATTAATGATCATTGTCATAACATTTCTCATTAGAATTTAGCGACATGAATAGAAAGCTTGCATTAGACTAAACAGACGTGAAATTAAAAATAAATGCTTTTTTTAAAAGTGGGAATTTATGTTGAGAATGTCACAGCTTTTAAAAAAAGGATTAATACAGATAAAGAGGTTTGGTTAAATAATTGAGCTCTGAAAAATCTAAAGTTGCCTCCAGATAGTTAAATACTGGATAACTACAGGCTTCTGGGGTGAAATCCAATCATATCATTGGGGAAAAAGGACTGAAATTGTGGGTGGGGAAATCATCAAACATATATTTGGTTTGTGACATTAAAAGTGAATGCTAAATAATAAGTACTGAAAAGTGAAATTGGTCCAAAAACAAACCTCTAATGAATCAAGGACATTACATATGGCACTATTGATTCCTATCATTTCACATATCACAAACTAACTGCAGAAATACTGTATTTTTCGGACTATAAGATGCACTGGAGTATAAGACACACCAAGATTTTGAAGAGGTAATTTTTTTTAAAATGGTTTTTGTCCTTCCCGGCCCCCAGGAGCACTCTGGAGGCACCCAAACTTTCTGCATGCCCCGATTTTTGTGAAAAATGGGCATGCAGAGAGTTTGGAAGGCCTGCAAAGTGCTCCGGGGGGGGGGCAAAAACACGACCTGTGGTGGGGGTTGGGAGGCAAAAAACAGGCCTGTTTTTCACAAAAACAGGACATACAGAGGATTTAAGAGGCTTGTAGAGTGTTCCAGCGGGCTTGGGAGGGCAAAAACACTCCCATTTTTGTGGAAAATGGGCCCATTTTTGCTCGTTTTTGCCCTCCCCAGCCCCCAGGAGCACTCCCAAACTTCTAGACACCCTGTTTTTTGCAAAAAATTGGATGCGCAGGGCGGGATTTTGGGAGGCCAAAATGGGTATTCGGTGTATGAGACGCACCAACCCTCTTTTATGGAGGAAAAAAGTGTGTCTTATACTCCAAAAATATGGAAATCAAAAGCCAAAATATTCCATATAGGTTTCAAGGTGGGAAAGCAGCTTCAAATTCTGACAGGTATGGATGACGTTACTTTGATTATGATCTCCCTGTAAAAACTGACAAGGCTTCAACAGTGCCTCGGAAATCAGTGACAGTCCTCATTTATATCCCGTGTCTCAGACATTCCTCTTTCTTTTGGCCACAGGAAAGATAAGATGAGCTTGCATTTGAAAATTGTGTTTAAGATGGATGGCCTCTACTGGTGGGTTTTGAAAGACTCCCAAAATACAAAATCTTTGCATGCACCAGGTCTCTCGTGAACCTAAATGTAAACACTTGTAGGTGCATGGAGAAAAAGAGCTTTCCCTCAGGAAGTCAAAAATCCAAACCCATCCCCTCTGCCCATCCGTCCATTACATGGTCCAATCCCAATCCCTCCCAATTTGAGACATCACTTCAACAACTCCTCCTCCAGGTGCAGAAATACCATGACCTTGACTGATAAGAAGAATGCTATTATGTCTAACAGTGGTAGATTGCAGGCGGTACGCCCCAGTACGGGTGTACCAGAGCCTGCCCGGATCACTGCATACTGTTCTGGTACGGTGCTCCATAGGGCCCACCCGCCCGCCCAAGCTCCTTCATTGTCTTTTAAGACTTCCGCACATGTGCACGATGCGTACATCGCCTGTGCAATGCTCTGCTGAGCAGCTGGAGTGTCATAGAGGCTCGCGGAGGTAGTAAGAAGCATGTGTGCATTGCACATGTCCATGTGGACGATGCCAGGTCCGGAACCCACATATATATGGTATGCCATATTTGGACATACCAGGGGTTGTAATACAAATACATACCTATTGCCCTGGCTCAGCTGATAAGGAGGAGAGCCTGTGGCTTAGTGGCTAACACATCTGCCTAATATGTAATACAGCCCAGGTTCGAATCCCAGTAAGGGTATGGCTAGCTGATGAGAGCTAAATAGCTTGAAATAGATATATACTAGTCTCCATTTATTTATTTATCAGCACAAATACAACACAAACATATCAAAGGCAACATTAAAAATAAAAATATGGCCTTCTGCCTGGATGGTCTTCTGTAATGAGCCGAAGGACAGAAAGGGGGAGTAGTGAGCTCCCTCCCATATTTGGGCATACCAGGGGTTGTAACACAAATACATACCTATTTCCATGGCTCAGCTGATAAGGAGGAGAGCCTGTGGCTTAGTGGCTAACACATCTGCCTAATATGTAATACACCCCAGGTTCTAATCCCAGTAAGGGTATGGCTAGCTGATGAGAGCTCCTGGGAGCTGGGGGGGGGCAAAAGAGAGCATAAATGGCCCATTGTTTGCTCATTTTTGCCCTCCCCAGCCTCCAGGAGCACTTTGCAAGCCTCCCAAACCCTCTACACCTCCATTTTTGCAAAGGGGGCAGGGTTTCAGTAGGCCAAAAATGCTGTATTCAGTATATAAGACGCACCCAGAGTTTCATCCTCTTTTTAAAGGGAAAAAGGTGCATCTTATACTCTGAAAAATATGGTAGTTCTATGAACTGAGTTAGTGAGGCTTCTTTAGGTCAAGCCAATCCAGAAAACGATATCAACAACCATTAAGCTACCCCAGGGATAAGACGATTAAGCCGGGCAAGATCAGAAAAGTGCCTTTTTTTCCCCTTTATTGTCATTTACGAGATTAAACTATGGTTGCGATCAGAAGGCAGAAATATGAAATGAAATTAAAACAAAAAAGAAAGAAAGATTAATGTAAGGCAATTTAGCCACAAGCTAATATTAGCCTCACTGTAACCGCAGTTGCTGTCTAGCACAAGCTTTTGAAGGCATATATCCCAGAGATATGCATTGAGTAGACAGATAGGGTGACCCTTACAGCCTGCTTGCCAGTCTCCCCCAGGGCACTGCCACCCTGAATAAGTTGCTGGAAACAGAGGGATTGTCAGAGAAGGCTCATTGGGAAGGCTGCATAATGCTAAATGTAATGATGCTCTCACTGAAGATAGCAGAAAATTCCGTCCTCTGCCTTTCCATCTGGCCTAGAAGCAACTTAGATACTGTTGTCCCCAATTGGGGTCAGAGCCTGGGGCCAAAGCTAATGAAGAACACCTAATATGCAGTGGTGAAATTCAATTTTTTTTTACTACCAGTTCTGTGAGCATGGTTTGGTGGGCATATGTGGCTTGGTAGGCATGGCAGGGGAAGGATACTGCAAAATCTCCATTCCTACCCCACTCTGGGGCCAGCCAGAGGTGGCATTTGCTGGTTCTCTGAACTACTCAAAATTTCCGCTACTGGTTCTCTGAACTATTCAAAATTTCCACTACTGGTTCTCTGAACTATTCAAAATTTCTGCTACTGGTTCTCTGAACTATTCAAAATTTCCACTACCAGTTCTCCAGAACCTGCTGGATTTCACCCCTGGTACTGAGGTACCACTGTACAAATGTTGAGCCACGTTTTCACAAATCTACCCTTCAATCATCATCTGTTTTCAGAAAACAGGACCATAAATTAGATTTGTAATCTGCTTTTCCTCTGCGGGCTTCAGAATTGTGGCTTAGTGTTACTCCATCCCATCTTGCTTGCAAAGCCAATTCTATATTATTTCTGTTACAAAACACATTTCTCTTTAGTTACTGCATCAACTAAGACTCAGCTGACCCCTTGGAAACTCATTTTCATCCATTTCCAGCAAATAATCAAATTTCTTAAGAGTCTATTCAATACACTGACAATATTGATCCTGCTGCCAATATTAGTCGTCCAAACATCAGTGACGTGCGATGTGGGTTATGGCTGGTGAGGCTGGTGACGTCATCAGGAAGGTGGGGAATGGGACCACGTGTGCAGGAGGCTGAGGCAGCCTCAGCCTCCAGCACACATGGTCCCATTCTCCGCCTTCCTGAGTGAACATTAAGGGGACCGCGGAGTGCACTGATCCGCGTAGCATTGCTTCCTCCACTGGCGCCAGTCCCTCCCCCCCCCATTCCTTCAAGGTCTCCCACCAACACAAAGCCCAATCCCCAGCTCCCTCGGGCAAGGCTTGAGCGGGGTGAATGGAAAGCAACGAAAGGGGCTGCACTTTCACCCCGCTCAAGCCTTGCCGCCTGCAGCCACCGCCTGCCCTCGCTGCCCCTTTCGTTGCTTTCCCGCCCACCCTCGCTGCCCCTTTCGTTGCTGTCCCATTCAGGCGGCTGCGCTTCCCATTCCCACTTCCCATGCAGGCGGCTTCCCATGCAGGCGGCAAGGCTTGAGCGGGGTGAAAGCGCAGCCCCTTTCGTTGCTTTCCCATTCAGGCGGCTGCGCTTTCGTGCCTTTGTCATCTGGCAGCGCCGACATTTCTGCCTCCGCCCTCCGCGGCTCCCGGGTGCGCCCAGACGGAGGTAGGCCATTTTGCTCTCAAAATAAAAAGAAAAATGCTTCAGACTCTTCAGTGAACTGTGACTTTACAATTGCTGTATCTGAACTTCTCAGAGTTACAGTAAAATCAAATAAATAAACAATGCAGAAAATGTTCAAGTATCCTTTATGTGGTTTTCCCTGAAGGCGTATCCACCAGATCATCAAAAAAGTAAAGACAATGGTTATCACCAGAGGATCAAAACCCTGCTCCTTTTTGACATTCAATGTTTTATCATTTTCAAAAATGGACGTACCGTAACCAGGGGTGGGATCCTACCAATTTAACAACCAGTTCGCTGATCACTCAATCCACCAATTGCAGATAAATTATCTCCTCTTGAAGATATACAATATATATAATAGCAGAGTTGGAAGGGATTTTTTTTTCACTTCTTAAAGCATTTTTTAACTACAGGTCCGGGCGAATAGGTAGTAAAAAATGCTTTAAAAATTAAAAAAGTTGGCCACGCCTACCCAGTCAGATGACCCCACACCCACCAAGCCACACCCAGAGAACCAGTGGCAAAAATATTACATTTCACCACTGGGCAAAACTCACTTAACAAAATGCACAGGTACAGTATAGGTGGTACCTTGCGCAATAGCAGTAAGTGTGAAAGGGATCTTGGAATCCTAGTGGACAACCATTTAAATATGAGCCAGCAGTGTGCAGCAGCTGCCAAAAAAGCCAACACAGTTCTAGGCTGCATAAACAGAGGGATAGAATCAAGATCACGTGAAGTGTTAATACCACTTTATAAGGCCTTGGTAAGGCCACACTTGGAATACTGCATTCAGTTTGGGTCACCATGATGTAAAAAAGATGTGGAGACTCTAGAAAGAGTGCAGAGAATAGCAACAAAGAGGATTAGGGGATTGGAGGCTAAAATATATGAAGAACGGTTGCAGAAACTGGGTATGTCTAGTTTAATGAAAAGAAGGACTAGGGGAGACATGATAGCAGTGTTCCAATATCTCAGGGTTTACCACAAAGAAGAGGGAGTCAAACTATTCTCCAAGGCACCTGAGGGTAGAACAAGAAGCAATGGGTGGAAACTAATCAAGAAGAGAAGCAACTTAGAACTGAGGATAAATTTCCTGACAGTTAGAACAATTAATCAGTGGAACAGCTTGATGCTCCAACACTGGAAGTCTTTAAGAAGATGTTGGATAGCCATTTGTCTGAAACGGTATAGGGTTGCCTGCCCAGGCAGGGGTTGGACTAGAAGACCTCCAGTCCCTTCCAACTCTACTATTGTATTAAATGTCTTGCTTAGCCACATAAAATTTGAGCCTGATTGTAGCCATAAGTGGAGGACTACCTGTATTTTAAATGCTAAATATTCCAGGCAGAATACACACAATAGATTTCCCCAGATGATAAATATAGGAACAAAATGGAACATTGCACTGATCTTCACCTTTTCCTGCTAAATGAGCCAATGGGATTGTATAACATGTATTGTTTTGGACAAGACAATAATGCCTCCTTAAAGGAGACAGACTGCCTTAATGAATTGTGGCAACAATCCTGTTCCTTTAATAGTGCATATTCAAAATTTATTAATTGCCAGCACAGTGACTAATATGAAATGGATATAGCTAATGGTAGTCGTATCTCATCGTACCGAGCTCTTCTCCTGACACCTTAATAGTGACTCCCGCTCCATTATTCAGCAGTGAAGTTGCTAATTATTTGCATCTCAAGCTGCAAAATGTTTTTGTGATGTTAGTTTTCTAACTTTTCGCTCTTCTGGCGCAAAAAAACAGAGATGCTTGCCAACTTCTCGATGCCTATGGAAGCATTAATAAGTCAACGAACTCCTATAGAGGTGGCAGAATTTGTATTTTAAAACCTTTCTGCTAAAGGAGTCCCCAGAGGGGGAGAGATTTAGCCGTGAATACATTTCTTGAACATTGGTTTTTTTCTTCTTCCCGGCAGAAGATACCGCAACCAATTCAGGGATGGGCTTCAAAAATTTCAGCAACGGGTTTGCTGCCTGATTGCTGGGTGGGCAGGGCCTAGTCGGCCTCCTGCACCACAGATATATAACAAGGCGGTAATTTACCTAACAATACATATTATTACAGCAGCAAGAATGGTCTTTGCCCAAAACTGGAAAAACAGGGAAATTCCACAAGAAGAGGAAGTAATTAGAAAAATTCTGACTTGTGCTGAAATGGATAATTGAAGAATAAAGACGAATCAGAATATTATAAGATCTGGGATAAATTTTATCGATGGTTGGAACAAAAAAGGAAAGACCCAAAATAAGCAATGACTAAGATTTAGAGAATGGAGATTAGAATTATGTATGACACTATAACAGTGAAAATGTCTAAGATAAAAACAAAGCAACATGGTTGGAATTACGACATTTTTATATTTGTCAATATTGCATAGACCAAATGTTAATAAGCATGGTGGTTATAATGTGCAACTTTATATCTTAGTATGCATGGCAAAGATTTTGCCAGGACGGTTACACTATGTCCAATGTTTTAATTTGTGTTCAATAAAAAACTTGATAAAAAAGGTTCAGCAACAGGTTTTCTGCCTGGTTGCTGGGTGGGCATGGCCTAGCTGGCCTCCTGCCTCATGGGAGGGCATTTTCACCTCCTCTAGGCTCTGGAGACTTTCCTCGAGCCTCTGGGAGGGTGAAAACTGCCTTCCCTGGGCTCCCAAGGCCTTCCAGGAGGCCCATTTTTCCTCCTCCCTGAGCCTCCATGCAGGCCCCGCGCTTACCTCACATCCAAAACAGGCCACTTGGAAAGTCCAGTATGCACTTAGAGTTATACATTATATTATCTGTTAGATATTAACACCAGCTATCATAGTTTCCACTCTGGTCCTCTGTTCCGGCAGGAACAGAGGTTTAATCTGATTGGCTAAGAGGTCTGACAGCTCCCTATAAAAAGAGAGCTGTCAGACCGAACAGTTGCTGGATTGTACATACTTGTCTGTCTGAATAAAGAGCTGTTGTTGCGTTAAGCCAGTGTCTGCCTTCTCATTGCCCGATCTAACACTGGTGACGAAGGTGGGATTGAGAGGCGATAGGCGAAGAAACGAACAACGAGACATCCAGCAAGTAAATCCAGCCTGGAGCTTTGGCCCGGCATCGAGCGACCATTTTGAGTGGCAAATTCGAATCGCCTCATCCAAGAATGGCCAACTCCGTATGACCCGGTGGCCGAACACTGGGAATCGTATATGTTAAGGTTTAAATGCTTCCTCGAGGCAAACAACCTTATGGGGGTTCCCGACTCCCACAAGAAGAACCTCTTCCTGGGTTACTGCGGCCGAGAAGTCTTCAAAACAGCGAAGGATTTATCAGAGCCAACTCCAATCCAAGCAGTTCCTTGGGCAGCGTTACAACGGACTCTAAAAACTCATTACGCAGCCAAACCATCGAGGCACGTTCGCCGCCATGAGTTCAACATGCGAAACCAACAAGAGGGAGAATCCATAAACCAATATGTTGCGGCCCCTGCGAAAAGCAGCAACATATTGCGATTTCCATGACCTGGCCGACCAAATTTTAGACCGCTTAATCTGCGGCGTGCGGGACATTAATCTGCAGAGATGTCTGCTAGCCAGATCAAATATGTCTCTGCAGATCGCACTTGACGAAGCCAGGGCATCCGAATCTGCAGACAAGTCCATGGAAGCATTACAGCACCAACACAATGTGCCACAAACCGTGCAGAAGCAAACGTGCGTACATTATGAGGCCACTGAACAAGAACCCTCTGACAGTGAAGACGATGACAGCTACCGCATGCACAGTAGCCGCACAAAACCAGCGCAAAAATTCAACTCGCGCCTGCCGCCCTGTGCAAGCTGCGGAGAGGACCATGCCCGGTCTACCTGTCAGTTTCGGGACGCAACCTGTCAGCGTTGCGACAAGAAGGGGCACATTGCCAAAGTGTGCCGGAGCAAATTCCCTGCCACTGCTTGGCAGCCAAAACCCAATCCAAACCGCCAACAGAGGCCCAACCCAGGGGCCTGGCGGAAAACTCAATGGTGCCCAGAGAGAGAACCTAAAGTGATCTATCAAACCATGTTAGGGCAAGCCTGCCCCAAGCGGCCCAAAAAGCTGAAAGTCACAGTCTTCATTGAGGATGCTCCCTGCAAGCTTGAAGTCGACACTGGATCGTCCCTAACGATCATTTCCTGGTCGACCCTGAAGCAAGCCATCCCGAGCCTGAAAAGACGGCACCTTCGAACCCCAGACATCAGCTTGCGTGGCTACCAGGGGAACTGAGTCCCCATTGTGGGCCAAGGCACCTTCCGAGTGCAGTTCAAAGACATCAGCGCCAAGCTTCCCGTGACCGTGGCCAGCGCACCACTACAGAGCCTCCTGGGGCTCGATTGGTTTGAAGCCCTGGTGTTGGAAGTCACTGGAATCAACTCCGTAAAGGACGGCGGTGCCAAGGCGATTTTTAAGGAGTTCGAGGACGTCTTCGGCTCCAGTCTTGGTAAGTATGTGAGGATGCCAATCTCTTTTAACTTGGACTCCAACATAGCGCCTATCAGGCTCAAACCCAGGAGAGTACCTTTTGCTCTCCGCCCTAAAATCGATAGGGAAATTGACAAACTGGTGAGTCAGGGGATCCTAGAGCCAGTCGACCTTGCACGCTGGGAGATGCCTATAGTGACCCCGGTCAAGCCAGATGGGTCAGTCCACATCTGCGAAGACTATAAATGCACAATAAACAACATGCTACAACAAAGCGCCTACCCTGTGCCCATTGTACAGCACGTACTACACTCGCTAGGGCCAGATTTTTTTTTTGCTAAATTAGATATGGTGCAGGCATACCAGCAGTTGCCTGTAGATGGCTCCACAGTGGAGGCTCAAACCATCGTGACACACAGGGGTGCATTCAAATGCCACCGCCTGCAATTCGGAGTTAATATCGCCCCTGGACTGTTCCAAAGTGTCATGGAATGGCTTTTGCAGGGGATACCAGGAGTCGTCCCCTATTTCGACAACATATTGTTATCATCTGCAAATGAGGTGCAACTTTTAAAAAGAGTTAGGGCTGTTTTGACCAGAATTCGCGAAAAAGGCCTCTGGCTCAAAAAAGAAAAATGAAAAATTAATGTGCCCAGGGTAGAATTTCTGGGGTACATGATTGATGGCTCTGGGATCCACCCGACATCCCAAAAAGTAAAAGCTATACAGAAAGCCCCCACACCTCGCAATCAGGCTGAGTTGCAGGCGTTCCTCAGGCTCCTTAACTTCTACAGCGTCTTTCTCAAACAGAAAGCCACCGTCGCTGAGCCCTTGCATCGTCTCCTGTCCAAGAATGCCAAATGGTCCTGGGGCTGAGCCGAGGCCGCCAAATTTGCCGTGGTAAAACACCTTCTGACTGCTGACTCCCTGCTCGTCCAGTACAGCCAGACCCTGCCGCTGGTGTTAACGTGTGACGCATCCCCCTTTGGCGTCGGCGCTGTCCTCAGCCATCGCATGCCCAATGGCACGGAAGCCCCTATTGCTTTCTACTCGCGAACCTTGTCTTCCACTGAAAGGAACTACAGCCAAATGGACCAAGAGGTTCCACGAGTACCTTTACAGCCGAGACTTCGAACTTGTGACAGACCACAAACCATTGTTAGGGCTACTGACTGGGGACCGACCTACCCTGGTATCTTTGTCTCCACGCATGACCAGGTGGACTGTTTTCCTGGCTGCTTACTCCTAGAAACTAATTCACCACCCTGGTTCCACGTTGGGACATGCCGACCCTTTGAACCACTGTCCCCTACCTGAACTGCTGGCTGACCCTACTCCCGATACACTGGTCCCACTTATTGACTACCTGGACTCTGGACCTGTCTCATCCAATGACGTTGCCCGTTTTTCTGCTAAAGACTCTACTATTAAGCAGATTTTGAACTGGGTGTGGAGGGGGTAGCCCAAGGGGCCTGTTGGGGCCGATTTTAAAATGTTTTTTTACTAAACACGATGAGTTGTCGGTAATCAAGGGCTGTTTACTGTGGGGGAACCGGGTAGTCGTTCCAAGCAAACTGTGAAAGGCAGTATTGGAGGCTTTACATTTGGGGCATCCTGGCATTGTCAGGATGAAATCCTTGGCTAGGAGCTATGTCTGGTGGCCTAACATGGACAAGGAGATAGAAGAGTGGGTGGCTACCTGCACTCCGTGCCAGGAATCCAGACCAGTTCCCCCAGAGGTGCCCGCTAAGGAGTGGGAGCACCCTCAGGCACCCTGGTCTAGGGTGCACATTGACTTTGCAGGCCCCGTTCATGGCCAAATGTTCCTCATAGTTGTGGACGCATATTTGAAATTGTTAGAGGTAGCCCTGATGACCTCTACCATGGCAGAGGCGGTTATCAAGGTGCTACAGAGACTTTTCTCCATGCACAGCCTGCCCGACATCTTGGTCTTAGACAATGGGCCCCATTTCACGGCCATGCAATTAGAGACCTACTTAGCTAGCCAGGGAATTTGGCATGCCCTGGTCGCGCCATTTCACCCGGCTTCCAATGGTCAGGCGGAGAGAATGGTGTGATCGGCTAAAGAGGCCCTCGCCAGAATGGGCCCGGGTGGTTGGCAAACATGGGTTGATTACTATTTACCAATCCAACATATCACGCCAAGCGCCATCACTGTGAGAAGTCCCTCTGAGCTTCTCATGGGTCGCCGACTAAGGTTCCACTTAGACCGGCTACACCCAAATTACTCTGCCACATCGCCCCCAGACTCCTCAAGCAAGATTCGAAACTTTAGTGCAGGGGATTCAGTATACGCCCACAACTACGCCGGGGGAACTCTGTGGATTCCTGCTACGGTGATAGGCATCACCGGGCCTCACTCTTATCTATTAGAGCTAGAGGATGGTAGAAATTGGAGGAGGCATATTGACCAACTCAGTGGTCGCCTCTCCCACTCCAATCTTAGAGCACCAGATGAAATTCCGAAACAAAGCAGCCAAGGCCCTACCCAAAAGGAGCAAACATTCACTCCTTCCACAGCCAGCACAAACCCGCAGGTACCAGAAAACCTATCTGAGTTTGTTGCAGGCCCACAGCAAGCTCCAAGCGAGCAAAGCCAGAGAACTCTAGCCGCGGCCTGGGGTAAGTTCCAGCAGGGTCCACAGAGCGGAGCTGGAGAGCAGACAGGTCCTGCCTGAAGAACCGGTCCCAAATGAACTGCGCAGGTCTGGTAGAGCGAAACAAAGACCTGCCTACTTCAAAGACTATGTGACCAATAGGAACATCCCGACCAAGAGGGGAGGTAGCTACCATAGTTTCCACTCTGGTCCTCTGTTCCGGTGGGAACAGAGGTTTAATCTGATTGGCTAAGAAGTCTGACAGCTCCCTATAAAAGGAGAGCTGTCAGACCGAACAGTTGCTGGATTGTACATACTTGTCTGTCTGAATAAAGAGCTGTTGTTGCGTTAAGCCAGTGTCTGCCTTCTCATTGCCCGATCTAACATTACCAATCCTCTATCAAATGTACATAAATTCGTTATTATCTTTGTCCTTCATTTTATAACAAAAGATTCTAAATTATTCATATATATGTCAGTGTTTCATTGTATTATTGTTAGTCTATTTAAAAACATTATTGTATTCTCATTTTTCTCCTTCAATTAAAACATTGTATCATTATTAGTCTATTTAACAACATTATTGTATTCTCACTTTTCTCCTTCAATTAAAATATAAGTAAAACATTTTTCATTTCCAGGTTCTTTTTTCCAGCCACTGATAAAACAAATCCCATATCTTATAAAATTGCTCATCCTCTTGTTCTCTAATTTCAAATGTCAATTTGCTCATTTCAGCACACTCCATTATCTTTCGAATAACTTCTTCCTGTTTTGGTATCATTTCATTTTTCCAGTTTTTTGCAAATACAATTCTAGCTGCTGTTAAAACGTTTACAATCAAATATTTTAAGTCTTTGTTATAAATTTCTGGTATCATTCCCAGTAAAAAGATCTCTGGTTTATGGTTTATGTGTTTGTGTATCATTTTCTCCAACCACTTGTGGATTTTAGTCCAGTATCTTTTAGCTTCAATACAAGTCCACCACATGTGGTAGTATGAACCTGGTATCTGATGACATTTCCAGCACTTTTCCGATTTATTCTTGGACATTCTTGCAATTCTCGTTGGGGGTAGATGCCACCTGTAAAACATCTTATACAATTTTTCTCTATATGCAGTTGACATTGTCATTTTATAATTTTGAGACCACAATTTCTGCCATTTCTCTCAATCTATTCCGTGCCCAAAGTTTTTCCCCCAAGCTATCATAGTTTCTTTAACTTGTTCCTCTTGTAATTTAGTGTCTAATAAATATCCATATTGTTTTTTAATTACTTTTTCATCAGCACCTGTTAAAATTTTATCTAACTCAGTCATTTCATTGTAAAGACCTTTTGATTTTCTATCTTCATTATATCTAGATTGTATCTGAAGATATGAATACTAATTCATTTATATTCCTTCTTGTTTCAACTCTTGAATAGATTTGAGTTCACCCTCTGTGTTTCAACATATCTAACTGTTTGTTCCTTTTTATATATTATTGGATATGAAAATGCTTCAATAATTGATATCCAGGCTGGAGTTTTTAAGTAGTGTAATCTTTTAACCTTTTCCTAATTTAATAACAAGGCCTCCCTTATATAACGTCTTCTAAAATAACCATGTGCTTTAGTTTCCTTATACCATAAAAAAGCATGCCATCCCAACAGTATATCATGACCCTCTACATTCAATAATCTGGAATTTTTTAGTGTTACCCACTCCTTAATCCACATCAGGTTTGTTGCTTGATAATATAACTCCCAATCAGGTAAGCCCAATCCTCCTCTTGCTCTAGCATCTTGTAACAATTTAAGTTTTATTCTTGCTTTTTTCCCTTGCCATATAAACTTCAAGACTATTTTATTTAGCTCTTCAAAAAAGTCCTTGCCTAATCTAATTGGAATTGTCTGGAACAGGTATAAAGTTCTGGGTAAAATGTTCATTTTAATTGTAGAGATTCTTCCTATCATTGATAATTGCCATTCCCATTTCATCAAGTCAGTTGCAATTTGTTGTTTTAGTCTAGTATAATTATCCTCCTTGAGAGTGCTACATCTAGCTGATATATATAACCCCAAATATTTAACCTTACTTGTGATTTGAATCTGCAAAGCTTCTGCCAACTCTTCCTTTCGTCTTGAATGGTATGTTCTTTGTCAAAATCTTTGTTTTGTCTTTATTTATTTTCAAGCCTACTACTTTTCCATACTCCTCTATTCTTTCTAACAATTTGGGTGCTGTCTCTAGTGGGTCTTCAAGAATAAATACCAAATCATCTGCAAATGCTTGTAGCTTGTATTCTTTTTAAATTTTCATTCCTTTTATTTCTTCTTCTTCTTCTCTAATCTTTCTATTTAAGACTTCTAATGTTAAGACAAAAAGTAACCGTGATAATGGGCAACCTTGTCTCGTACCTTTCTTTATTTCAATAGAATCTGTCAATTCTCCATTAACCATTATCTTTGCAGTTTGTTTATGGTGTATCATTTGTATGGTTTAGATAAATTTCTTTCCAAAATTCATCAGTTCCAATTGTAAAAACATGAATTGCCAATTCACGTTGTCAAAAGCCTTCTGTGCGTCAAGAAACATCAAAGCCATTTGTTTTTCAGGATGGGCCTCATAGCATTCCAAAGTATTCAAAATCATTCTCATATTAACTTTAATTTGTCTCTTTGGTAAAAAAAACCATTTTGATCAGAGTGGATAAAGCTATTTAGATACTTTTTGAGTCTCTCTGCTAATATAGATGCAAATAACTTGTAATCTGAATGTAATAAAGATATTTGTGTATAGTTCTTGGTTTGTGTTAGATCAGTCTCCTCTTTAGGTAGCAATACAATATATGCTTCTGACCATGATTTAGGTATTCTGCTCTCTGATATCACTTCATTCATAACTTCTAAAAGTGGGAGAGATAAGGTTTCTTCAAATGTTTTGCAGAATTCCACTGGTAATCCATCTGGACCTGGGGCTTTTCCATTATTTTGTTTTTTAAGTGCTTCTGTTAGCTCCATCATTGTTATTTTACTTTCCAACATTATTCTAGTTTCATCTGATATCTGGGGAAGATTAGCATCCTGTTAAATATTTTTTAACTCTCCCCTCTTCCAAAAAGAGTGGCTCTTTTGACCTTACACAACGGCATATACACATCGTCTTTCTCTCTGACACCGAAAGAGACAGTTTTTATACCTCTGCTTCCTTAGGAAATCTCCCAAGGAAGTCACAGCTGCTTCATTATTTTTATGAGATCTCATTTCATGCTCAACTGTATAGGCACTCAGCCTCCTAAAATAACTGTGTTAGTCTCAAGAGAATTGCACACACTTCACTACAGATATTGACTGGAAGAGTCTTTCCAGGCAATTTAAATAAGTTATCTTCAGGGATTGCATTCCTCCTGGGCTCCTTTGCCATCTCTATTATCAACCTGTTCTATAGCCAGAGAGAGATGTCATATATCTTCCCAGCAAAATTGAGGATGGGATAGAGGGAAGCAGTGGAGACTGAAAGTGGGTGGGTGAAAAATAATCCAGAAAACCAATTTCAAGTTCATGGAGGCATCTTTTGCTCTTAAATTACTTTCTGTTCCATGGCCAGAGCTCAACATCGAGTTTCAGTTCACTTTTTTTTGCGGGGGGGACACGGCATTTCTCAAATTCTTGATTTTAGATTCACTGCAAGCAGTGGTGGGATCCTGCTAGTTAAACAACCTTTAACAACCTTTTTACCTTCCTTCCTTCCCTTCCTCCTTCCCCCCATCCCTCCCTCCCTCCCTTCCCTCCTTCCTTCCCTCCCTCCCTCCTTCATTCTTTCTTTCCTTCCCTCCCTCCTTCCTTCCTTCCCTCCCTCCTTCCCTCCTTCCTTCCTTCCCTCCCTCCCTCTTTCCTTGCTTCTTTCCCTCCCTCCCTGGCATGGAGGAAGGGAAGAGAAATTGGATATATAGGCTAGATGTGAGACAGAGTGAAAGTGCCTGAATAGAATAGAATAGAATAGAATAGAATAGAATAGAACAGAACAGAACAGAGCAGAATTCTTAATTGGCCAAGTGTGATGGGACACACAAGGAATTTGTCTTTGGTGCATAGGCTGTCAGTGTACATAAAAGAAAAGATACATTTGTCATGAATCGTAAGGTACAACACTTAATGATAATCATAGGGTACAAATAAGCAATCAAATCATTCTAGGAAACTACCAATATACCTTGTACAAGCAACAAAGTTATAGTCCTGCAGTCATAAGTGGGAGGAGATGGGTGATAGGAACAATGAGAAAATTAATAGTACTGCAGACTTAGTAATATAGGACATTGGTAAGTTTGTTTTGTGATGGTTGCCGGGAATTCATTGTGGTCCTCCTCTCTTTGCACTTTTCATCCCTGGAGGAAGTGGTGACCCTGGTCAATTTGCTTTTGAGCTTGATCCCTAAGACAGTTCCTTCTCAAAGGGTCTGTGATACTGAGACATCTTAGCTTGGGGCCAAAGCACTGTCAATCCTTATTCGCAGCACTTCCAAGAAAAGAATTCTTGCGAAGGCCGAAAGCATCCCTTGAACAGAAAATATGAGAGGCTTCAGCCCAAGAGGCTGGATATAACCCTCCTGCACCAGAGCTGTCACCAAGGAATATCAGCAAAAATATCCTGAGAGAGAAAGGACATGGGACGTGCAATACATTCGGTCAGTGGTGGGATTCAACTGGTGTAACGACCCGTTCACTTCTCGTGGGTTTTGTGCACACATGCACAAGTTTGTGTGCACATTGCATTTGAAATCAGCACAGAATCTTACCTTTTCGTGCAGCCCTTGGTGAGTAAAACAGCTGAGGAGCGGCAATCACTCTGCTGTGCCGATCAGCTGGGCTTCAAATGAAGGAAATATGGGATGGGATAGAGCTGGGGCAGGTGGGCGGGCCTAACTGATCGCCGGAACTACTGGTTTGCCCACCCCTGCATTCAACGCTGGAAACAGAAACAAAACCTGTCGTTGCAAACTGACTGTTCTGCCCAAACAATGTGAAAATGGGATGATGGGACTTGCTTTTTCAGTTTTTCATCGCATCCCCTTTGAAGGCTCCATTTGTCTTCGTCCTCCTTGTGTGTTCTGCCTCCCAGCCCCTCCTTCATTGTCATTTCCCTTCGTTAACCAAATATCTAAAAAAAGGATCCAACTGTGACCACATACATTTATTATTCTGCATAAAGGAAAAATGACCCTTGGAATTCCTTCCTGGAAAATAGCCGTTTTCTTTCTTAATCATGAAAGTAAACTGGGTGATTTTGGGCCAGTTGCTTGCTTTCTCTCTCCCTCTCTCTCCCTCACTCTCCCTTTCCAACTGTCCTGCTCCCTCTCCCTCTCCCTCTCTTTCTCTCTCCTGCTCCCTCTCCCTCCCTCTCAGGGCCCATCACATTGCTTCTTTCCTTCAGTGAAGAGAAATGCCACCAAAATCTGAACCTCTTTACTGACATCTCTGTCTAAGTGGGTGCACGCAGAGACTCAAGGGTGGCATTTCACTTCACAAGAGAAAAGAGCCTCTTCAGGCTGTCCCCATGAGGCAAAAAAATGGATTTTTCCCTGTTTCCTCTCCTCACTGAGCTGAAAGATGATACTTAACAGGGAAAATAATTTCATCCAGTAGATGGCCCTGATCCAGGGGTGAAATCCAGCAAGTTCTGACAGATTCTGGAGAACCGGTAGTGGAAATTTTGAGTAGTTTGGAGAACCGGCAAATGCCACCTCTGGCTGGCCCCAGACTGGGGTGGGAATGGAGATTTTCCCCTGCCACACCCACCAAGCCACACCATGCCCACAAGACACTCCCACAAAACCAATAGTTTAAAAAAATTGAAGTTCACTACTGCCCTGATCTACAAGCTATGTGTATCTGTCTCTATTACTTTAACCATGAAATTAATTGTGGAGATTATTGAAGTAAAACATTTCTAGGTAATATGATGCATTTCTGGAAAATTTCTCCCAGCTGCTTATTTGAGAAGCCTTAATAAAACCTAGGAGAGCAGTTAACTGCACGATTGCTAAGCGAATCAAGGCATTGTAACCTCAGAGGTAAGCCCGGCTGTAATTGGCATTGTTTGTGAATAACAAGGAAGAAACACAAAGCTTGGAAGCACCTTTGGACACAATCTAGAGCTGGCCAGCAATATCAAGCCAGTTCCTTTTTGTGTGTGTGTGTGTGTGTAAGGAATGTCAAATTGGGATGTGTTCCAAGACCTGCTGTCAACACCTCCTGAGTTTTGAATGACAGCCTGTTTCACTGTGCATTGGGTACGCTGCTCCCCCATGGATTGCAGAAAATAAAGGCAAGATAATTGAAAGGACATGCCATTGATATTGCAACTGTTTGTTCATGAAATTTTGATGGACAATCAAGAATGCGCATACACATATACATGGTTTTTTTAAACTACCGTATTTTTCAGAGTATAAGACGCACCTTTCCCCCCCACCCCTAAAAACAGGTGAAAATTTGGGTGCATCTTATATATTGAATATAGCCCCACCTACCCACTGGCCCCCACCCTTTGTCCTCTGCCTCCCAGCAATTTACCTCCTTGCAACAAATGGGGAAAATGGAGCTTGTGGAGGTGGCAATAGACTATGGCAACCCCTGCAGCCTGAAACAGCTGATGATCGGGAGGCCCCTGCTGAAATTGAAAGTGAAACTTGCTGTTTGCTGAAAGAGGCAAATTGCTGGGAGGCAGAACTTTTTTTCTTATGCTAATCAGGCTGTTTGCTGCAAGGAGGTAAGTCAATAACTATAAAGGCCTATAGAATTTCAAATTATTAGACTTATTTTTTTTTAAAGACTGTTTTTTTATTGTTCTAGACAACTTAACAAAATGAAGAAGCTTTTTAAAATAAATTTTTGATCTGAAGAGGCCCAGTGCTATTGTATCTTCTTTTAAATAGCAGAGAATAACTATACTTCCAGAAAGCCACATCAATTTTAACAGCATCTGTACAAGTATTGTCTGAAATGTAACACCACAAACAGTGTATATTGTCTGTACTGTTTGCTGTTTGTTGCAAGGAGGCAAATTGCTGGGAGGCAGAGGCAGACATTTTTCTCCTTGTTTTCCTCGCCAAAAGCTAGGTGCATCTTATACTTCAGAGCGTCTTATATGCTGAAAAATACAGTAGTTATGACCCTGTAATCCAGGAGTGTCAAACTCAATTTCATTGAGGGTCACATCAGGATTGCATTTGACCTCAGGGAGGAGAGTGGGCATGGCCAGGGTGAGTGTGGCCAGCTTAACGTCACTCATGTCAGGGACACCTATGGTGGTCCAAGTGCTTCGCCAGTGAAAACAGGTTCCCAACCACCATTTTCAGCTGCAACAGCCTCCTGCAACCCCCTGCCAGAGAAAACGGAGCATGGGAGGGCTGCCTGCAGCTCTCTCCAGCTCTGTTTTCACTGGCAGAGGCTACACAAGCCGGTCCTGTGTTTCCAGGGTGTTTCCAAGAACAGAATCGTTGTATAATCTGCAAAATCTGAAGATAATACTGCATCCAGTTTTGGTCGCCATGATATTGAAAAGGATGTGGAGACTCTAGAAAGAATGCAGAGAAGAGCAACAAAGATGATGAGGGGACTGGAGGCTAAAACATATGAAGAACAGTTGCAGGAACTGGGTATGTCTAGTCTGACATAGAGAAGACCAGGGGTGACATGATAGCAGCATTCAAATACTTGAGGGGCTGTCACAGAGAGGAGGGGTCAAGCTATTTTCCAAAACACCCAAAGGCCAAAGAAGCAATAATGTATGGAAACTGATCAAGGAGAGATTCAAAGTTTAGAGATTCTATGGTAGCAGTCTTCCAGCATTTGAGGGGCTGTTACAAAGAAAGGGTCAAGCTATTCTCCAAAGTACCTGAGGGTAGCAAAAGAAGCAGCAGGTAGAAACTAATCAAGGAGGGAAGCAACCTACTGTAGAATGAAGGAAAAAATTCCTGATGGTTAGAACCGTTAACCAGTGGAATGACTTGCTGTAGAAGTTGTGGGTACTCAAAACTAAGAAGAGATTGGACCAGTGGTGAAATTCAATTTCTTTTTACTACCGGTTCTGTGGGTGTGACTTGGTGGGTGTGGCAGGGGAAGGATACTGTAAAATCCCCATTTCCTCCTCATTCCAGGGGAAGGATACTGCAAAATCCCCATTCCCTCCCCACTCCAGGGGAAGGATAGGGCAAAATCTACATTCCCTCCCCACTCCAGGGAAAGGATACTGCAAAATCCCCATTCCCTCCCCACTCCAGGGGAAAGATGCTGTAAAATCTCCACTCCCACCCCACTCCAGGGGAAGGATACTGCAAAATCCCCATTCCCTCCCCACTCCAGGGGAAAGATGCTGTAAAATCTCCATTCCCTCCCCACTCAAGGGGAAGGATGCTGCAAAATCCCCACTCCGTCCCCACTCCAGAGAAAGGATGATGCAAAATCCTTACTCCCATTCCACTCCTGGGGGAAGGAGACTGCAAAATTTCCATTCCCTGCTGATCAGCTGGGACTCAGGAGGCAGCAAATAGATAAGGGCAGGGCCAGACAGAGGTGGCATTTGCCGGTTCTCCGAACTACTCAAAATGTCCGCTACCAGTTCTCCAGAACCTGCTGAATTTCACCCCTGGATTGGATGGTCCTTGAAATGGTATAAGGTTTCCTGCTTGAGCTGGGGATTCTACTAGAAGACCTCCAAGATCACTTCCAACTCTGTTATTGCTATGCTGGTTCTGTTATAAGCAACCCTGTAGTTTTGCAATATCCATTTCCATCCCTACTTCTATCATTCTTAAATGTGTGTACGTTTGTCTCAAATGGGATTGCAGCCAAAATTGATTTCACTTCGCCGTACAACGTCAGCACAACACTGGCAGTTTTTATTACAAGTTGAGAACTGCGTTCACAAAGGGAATGATGAACTGGGATCAGAATGGAGGACAATAGCAGCTTGTATCATCTCTGTGGGATTTGAACTTTGGTTCCTTTCCAAGTTCTAGCAATGTTGAAAAACCATCATCTCTTCATGGGGGGAGACACCCTTTCCTTTCATGTGGGCTGGTCTTAGCCCACATTATGCCACTATTGATGAGTGATTCACACTGTCTTCTAAATTTACAGATTGGTGTTAATCGTTTTACATCAGTCAAACTTATGCGAAGGAATAATCTTTTCCTGAGTAACAACTTTACATAAGGACAAAGGCCCTTCCATAAAGAGTAGTAGGCCTCAATTACCTGCCCAATTACAGGATTATGGTCAGTAAACATGTTGTCAGGTTCTAAAGGGTTAAGGAAAACAGCCAAACACAGAGACGGTTTGAAAATGCAGTTTATCTCTTCCGGCACAAACTGACCAACAAAGCACTAAGGCAATGAATAAATTGTCAGAACTGACATCTGATGCTCCCCACCACCTTTTATACTTTCTTTGGTATTTAGGCTAAACTCCACCCCCGTGCACCCGCATACCCATCAAATTGTAAAAACCACCTGGCAATCAGTCATGGCTTGTTCTCAGTCAGTTACTAGTTATGGAGAGTTCTCAGCTGTATTGCATGTGGAGGAGGGAGATCCCCAGCTAGTAAGCACGATTCTTGGCAGCAGCTCCCACAGCTCCCCCGCCCTCCGAAGGGCAGCTCTGGGCCTGTGGGCTCACTGGAGCTGACATGCGGCTCCTCTACCATGGAGACAGCACCTGGGGAGATAAAAATTACAGTCAGTTAGGAGCCAAAGGACCCCTCCCCCCCAGTTTTGTGAGATGCCTGCAGTGGAATCTCGCCACCAGGCGGAGCACCCTGCAGTCCTTATTGTGGGCCTGTGGGCTTGCCAGAGCTGACACATGTCTGTTAGCAAGTCTGTTTGATGCAAAGTCAGCGCTGGGAGCTTCCTCCTCCCAGGACCCTTAAAGAGGCGAGCCATGCCTTTTTCCAGCACTGGCCTCGCCCCCATGGCTGTCATGCACCGGAGCTTCAGCCCAGCTGATTGTTGGTGCGGAACAGCTGTTCCTCATGCTGCCATGCCTCTGCTCTTTGCAATTGATCCCACTGCTGTCTCTGCCACCGCTGAGGCCGCCGAGCCGATTGTGGCTAGGAACAGCCGTCTGTTGTCCCCAAACCTGGGCTCTTGCTTGGTGTCGAAGCTGATAAGTCACCGAACACAAGGTGTCATACAGAATTATACTTTTATTTTGGTACCAAGATATAAGGACCCTGGTTTGAAAAGCTAACCAAGGGCCAAGATTAGGATCTTACAACAGTTTTTATAGTCAAGGGATGGTTACGTTCAACCCTTTGCCCTAATGCATGCATAACAGTTAATATTGATTGGTTATTTGGATTTCACCCCCCCCCCCCAAAAAAAAACCCCTTACGCTTGTTATGTTAAATAGCTAAATGTCCCGTAACCTGTTTTTCACCCCAGGTCACGGGAATCTTGCAAAGTGTGCCAGCTATGTGGGTTTTGGGGTTTTTCTTATAAGTGAGCTATTCTTGTTCCTAATATCCTGGCTAGTGGTTTTAAGGTGCTAACTTCTGTCTCGCTGTTAATGTGCATCCCCTTCCCCCTTCCTATTGCAGAGCAGAATAAAAGAACAAAGAGTTTTATCTGAGGCAGCTCCCCTGCGACCCCCCCCTCTCCTTCTTCAGAGGAAAGTAAAAGCAGTTTAAAACTTTTGTCTGAGGCAGCAATCAACATCCCCCCCCAACTCCCTCCCCCACCTCCCTCTTCAGTGAGAGAGACAGGAAAGGAGCAAAGCTCTTAATTATCAAGGCAAAGAAATGAAGACAAGAGAAAATGTTTTATCAGCATTCATATTCCTCACTCTCATGCCCATTCCATTCACACCTAGGTCCTATCTCCACATGTGACTCTTCTTCTGATCCCCAGGGCCTCGTCTGTGCATGCCGGACAGTTGGGCCACCTCCATCACTGCTGCAGACATCCTGACACCCCCTGTCACTGGTGCTCCATGGTCGCTGTGACACCCCCATCACCCGTGCTCCTTCCCACCCTGCTGTGGCCAGCCCAGGATGCGGCTTGGCATTCCCTTCTTTAATGGCTGCAGTCTACAGGTAGGTCTTGACTTACAACCACAACTGAGTGCAAACTTTCCATTGTTAAGCAAGAGAGTTCAGTGAGTTTTGCCCCATTTTATGACTCTTCTTGCCACAGTCATTGCAGTGACTTAAATCAGTAACACGGCTGTTAAGTGAAGCTGGCTTCCCCATTGTCAGAAGGTCACAAAAGGTGGATCACGCAACACTGCAACTGTCATAAATAAGAACCAACTCCCAATCATACCAATTATGATCATGTGACCATGGGAATGGTGCAATGGTTATGTAGAAAGTTAGCTCCCACCCCTCTCCTAGACGAATGAGAAATATTTAAAAAGGCAAGATAAAATATTTCCCCTAAAAGAGAAATAAAAATCTTAAGGGAGACAGAAACTCAGAACCCCAGTTCCCTGCCCCCAAGCAGATACTAAACTGAGGGCAGCTTTAGAAATACAGATTTGGTATTCCATTACTGCCTGCAGCAAGGTCTGGACAAAGGTAGAATTAACCCACTACCATAGAGTAGCAGAGCTCACCACATTGCACAATCTCCTAAGGACATTGCATCACCCTCCAAACTTCAACCAAACCTAGATCAGCCAACCTACAGAGCCAGCTATCACCCCTAGAACAGCCAATAGAAGACATGTTCTTGCACAGGAACAGGAAGCTCAACTGCAAAGGCCAAGAGAAGGTATAAAACCCCCTCACACTCAATTCCTGTCAGATATCATGCAGAATTAAATCATTTTCCAAGGCAAAGTTATCCTTAAAGCTCCAATTTAATAAGACAGACATGTTGGCATTATGCTATGAAATTTCAACTCTATTTTACATCCTGTGGGTTCACCCAGTTATCTTTCCCCACACCCCATAATTCATCACATGTTCCAATCATCATCTTCCATGCTGGCATCTACACCCCTCTGCTTCCGGTCAGGTGTCGAGGTGCAGAGACAAAAGATGACCTTGGCTTCTATAAAAGAATGACAACATACATTCCACAATCCTACTCCTTTCTATTCCCCCCTCCCAACTACTACACTATTGAAACACATAGGAAATTATAAGAAAGTGTGGCAGGCCAAAGATTCTTAAAGGAACCTCTGCAGGCCTGACAATTCCATGTGGTCAGCTGCACTAGAACTACAAACATGTGCTTCTGCTTCATCAATAAATAGACCCTCTTTCCAATCAGCCTCCAGATTCAATTTTGTCTCAGGTGCCTTTCTCACAGCTTGGAACTGGACCTGGATATTTCTTCCAATGTTATAAGTGTGAAAAATTGTCATGTCACTTTTTCAGTGCCGTTGTATCCAGTAGTGTAATTCAATCGGTGTAACAACCAGTTCGCTGAGCGTGTGCTTTGCTCTAAAACTTACCTTCTACAGCAGCCCCGGTGAGTAAAACAGGGGGGGGGGCAATTGATCACTAGAACTACTGGTTCGTGCGAACCGGTCTGAACTGGCTGAATCCCACCCCTGGTTGTAACTTCAGACAGTCACTAAACAAATGATTGTAATACAAGGACTATCTGTATATTCCCTATGTAATGTAATTGCAGTGTCCTGTGGTTGTGTGGTCACGTTTTACAACCTTCTGACAAATGGGAAAGCCAGATTCATTTAATAACCATGTTACTAACTTAACAACTGCAATGATTGACTTAGGAACTGTAGCAAGAGTAATGTAATGTAAAAGACAGAGTCTTCTCTTTTGATAGATATTCCACTGCATCTGAAAGATTCATCAAAGCTGAAGCAGAAGGCACAAAAGAGTTATCTTTATGGCAGGGTGTCAAACCCGTGCCGTTGTGTTGTCATCACGTGATGTATCGCAACTTTTCACCCTGCTAAACCAGGAGTGGGCATGGCCAGAGCATCGTACATCCAGCCCACAGACCATGAGTTTGACCCCGCCCCCTGCTCTATGGATCCATTCTCTCATTACATCTTCTTGCACTGTACACTATTACAATGTGGGCAAATTGAATACCTTCAGACAAAACAGTAATGCATGTCTTCGGGTTGGAAGAATCCATAAATCCTTCTTGTGCCGTTCTATACTCAACCTTCCCCTCCTTCACCTTGACCACAAGGGGGAGGGATTCAAATTCATTACAGTTTAGCATGTCATCTAAATCCTACACCGTGGTTAATCTTACAGCTGGGTCTTGAAAATAAGCCCCCTTCATCAATTGTGATTTGAAGCACACTGGTTTCTATTAATCATAGTTAAGCGTAAGCATCGTTTGACTGAGTCGAGGCAACACAAGCAGCAATTAATGTAAAATGGAAATGAGAGTTATGGGAACTGAGGGTTGTTCTCATCAATCTTTTGCATTATATTGGAACTATTGCTATAAAATACTTTTAGGAACAAGTTCCTAAGTTGTGGGATTAGTTTAGCCTGATGTGCCATTCTTAATACGGATCGGATTTCAAAAATTAAACAGAATAATTATTTGAACTTAATTCCAGGTAAGCCCTACAAAACTTACCTGTACAATAAAATAAATGTACTAAGACATTTCTATCAAATCGAAATCTCCATTGCGGTCATAGGCTAGCATAAGAAAAATAAAACACAAGCAATTACCATGTTTCCATGGTAGGGTCTTATTTTCTTTTGACCCCCGAAATAAGCATTTGGCCTTATTTTCAGGGAAGGTCTTGTTATTTTTGAGGTGCAGGAGGTGGCGAGCTGGTCACCACATGGCTGCTGCTGTGTTGCAATATTTTTGGGGAGGGCTTATTTTCAGGGGAGGGCTTATTTTAGTTCATGTGCTCAAAAGCCCGATTGGACTTATTATGCAGGGAGGGCTTATTTTGGGGGAAACAAGGTAGCAACTTTACAAGCTAAAATATGAAAGACACAAAGTTAAACCTTGTTAAAAGCTAAATACAGGTACTCCTCAGTCTATGACCATAATTGAGCCCAAAATTTCTGTTGCTAAATGAGACATTTTGTTCAGTAATTTTTGCCCCATTTTACGACCATTCTTACCATATTTGTTAAGTGAACAACTGCGGTTGTTAAGTTAATAACATGGTTGTTAAGGGAATCTTGCTTCCCCATTGGTCAGAAAGTTGCAAAAGATGATCACATGACCTCAAGACACTGCAACAGTCATAAATATAAGTCAGTTGCCAAGCATCTGAACTTTGATCATGTACCGTGAGGTTATGTGAAAAATGGGCATGCCATTTTTTTTCAGTATCATTGTCACTAAAAAAAACTGTTATAAGTTGAGGATTACCCGCATAAATTTATTATTTTATTTATCAAATTTATATACCACCTCATTTCGGGGTACAAGGCAACACTGAGTGGCTTTCAAAATATGCACACATTCACGCGCACACATCGCAATATATGTAAAAACATTTCCATGTAACTTAACTATGTTGTAGTACTCCCCTGCCTGACTTTGAGCAACTAAACAGGGTTAGACTTGGGAGTGGGATTCAGCCGGTTCGGACCAGAAAATGAGTTCACTCCAACAATAAGGTGGGCCCAGCCACCTGCCCTTGCACTTTACTTACCTAAATTCTCTCATCTGATTAGCACAGCAGAACAAATTACCACACCTTAGCTGTGTCACTCCCCTAGAAATAACATGGTAGGTAAGTTTTGGTAAAATTGCACATGCGCACGCAGCATAGAAATTCATCAAGAAATCTCAGAGCACTTGGTCAGAATAAGAATTTTAAGAGCAGAAAACAAAAGCAAATTCCATGTAATTCCATTGAAAGCTTTTAGGTTATATAATTAAGTCCTATGAACATTCGTTTGAGTGTTCGAAGGCATGTCCATCTGGGTTCTGTTCCAGATGGGGAGAAAGACACTGGAAATATGGAGCTGATTTGGAAGGATTATTTAATGGTGCACAGAACCACATGGTTTGAAATCCTCGGCAATTGAGCACATGGAAGAGAGAGAGAGAGAGTTTTATACCTTCTCTTGGGCCCTGCCTTGGAGCTTCCTATTACTGTGTAAGGACGGGTATCCTGATTGGTTGTCAGACTCACATTGGGCCATGCAGGGGTAAATTTGTAGGTTGTCTTGAGTCTCAGGCTTGGTTGAATCTGGCTGGGTGATGATGTAATGAAGAGGCTTGTGTTCTAAAAGGGTGTTGGGCAATTCCTATTATGGCTTAATGACTTTGTCCTGATTTGTATCTTGATTGAGGGCTACTCTTATCATGTCTGAGGATGACAGTCTTTTGCCTTGTAGATAGCCCAGTCTTTTTGGGGCTATTAACAAAAGTAGGGGTTGCCTTCCAAGAGCATGTTTCTCCTTTTCTCATCCAGGGAGGTATAATATTCTGCCTTTTTTTTTTCAAAGAATTTTATTGGGTTTTTTTTAACATTTATAGGGAAAAGGGTAAATGGACGGGTATACAAATTTTGGCAGTTGCAAGTGTGGCAGGCGCCCCCTCCCTCCAAACTCATAAAATACATCTGAGTATAAAACATTAGTACATAATCATATAAAATCAGCATATTAGTTCTAAAAATATTTTCAATCAGTTTATATATTGTAATATATAATCTACATATACTTTCCTTACTACTTTCGGTCTGTTTATAACAATGTGGTTTTCTTATTCATTTTTGTGATCTGAGCTTTCTTGGTATTGCCCCTTCTCCCCCCGCTGGCAGAGCTCCGGCCCCTCCCGTGTCCTGCATAACCGTTGTAGAGTCTTCTGTTTTTTCTAGGTTTGCTTTGTTTTTTTCCATAAAGGCCTGTGCCTCTATGGGTGTATTGATTCTAATTCTTGTCTCCTCCCAGAATATCAGCATACCTTCAGGCATCAACCATCTAAACCACACCCCCTTCTGGTATAATTTATTCGCCAATTGCGAATAATTTTTCCTTTTTTCCCTAATTTTTTGGGGGATCTGCTTCAAGATGGTTATTTCCCTGTCGTGGTATGTCAATGCTTGCCCCCTTTGTACACCCGAATTTCGTCTCTTGTGCTTTTTCTAAGGAATTTAATATGGACCTCCCTGGGTACATTGTGTGTTCTGGCATAAGCTGAATTCACTCTGTAGACCAGATCTATCTCCCATTCCATCTGTTGTTTTTCTTTATGTATGTATTCAGCTAGAATGTTAGTCATAATGTCCCTTATATTTTCCCCATCTGCTTCTATAACATTTTGAAATCTAAGATAAAAGGACATTCTCTCAAATTCTGTTTTCATTTGCTGGATATCAAGTTCTTTGTTTCCCTTCTGCACTGCTTCTACCCCCCCCCCTCACCTCCGCCACCCCACCCTCCACAAGGTCCAGTCTCTGTGAGTTCTTATAGATTTGGACTTGATTCTCTTTAATTTCTTCCTTCATTTCCTTTAATTGTTTCTTAATTTCTTCCTGGCCCTGTATAAGTTGCTGAAGCATTTGTTGCAAATCCATCTCTGTGCTCTTAGGTTGCATCAGTTCTGTGATCTTTGACTGTGTGGCAGGACTGGATGTTGCAGATGTCAGGGCAGAAGTAGCAAAGCCAGGTTTTCCAGGGGGTGGTCTTTTTGGAGACATAGTTTATAAAATAGAGAGATCAGTCAGTATGGAGAATGGACAGCTGGAGAAGTAGGGCAGACAGATGAGTCCAGGAGGCAGAAGATCCAAGCAGAGGGGAATTTCTTTAGTCAGTCTGGCAATAGAGAGGAATTTTTCCCCCAGAGAGTTCAAGAAAATAACAATCCACAAGAGATTCCTCTGGGTGACACGGAGACAAAGACCGGAAGCCTGAATTTTAAAGGTGGAGTCAGGTTTCACAGTTCATGAAGACAACGGAAGTGTGCCATCTTGCCCTGCCAGCTTTGGGCTCAGAGGCATAGTAAAGTTTTTAAAAGTTCACAAAGTTTTCAGGTCTTCAATAAATTATGGAGCTAAATCCAGTGAAAATCACTTTTACAGGGGTGAGGCATCATTGGTTGGCTCTCCCCCCTCCTCCTTCCCCTGAGGGCGAAAGCAGAATTTTTCCAAGCCGCTTGTCCAAGGGGGGGGGGAAATCCCCCTCCCTCCAGCCGCACCTCCAAAGAAATCCGAGAGTTTAACGTTTTAAATTGCTGAAAAGTCCATCAAATCAAGAAAAGGGGAATGAAGAAAGGAAGCGCCTCACCACACCGCCGCTGCTTCCTTCAATTTCACATCGTCCGATCAGCCTGAAGCGAGACGCATGCGCGCCCTCCGAGACTGCTCCTCGATGCCTGGAGCAAAGCGGAGAAACCCCCACCAGCCGCCGCCAATGCTAGGGTCCTCCGCGAAGCCGCTCCTTCGGCAGGACGCCTCTCCGGGGCGTCCTGTGCCCCCCAGAAGTGGGGAAGCCCACCGGGGAGCGGGAGCGGGCAAGGGACTTGCCCGTCGCCGTCAGCCGCCGGAACCGGAAGTCAATAGTCTGCCTTTTTAAATATTTCCTAGAATATTTCATTCTTCTAGGAGAAAGATGGGTGCTAACTTTTTACATGAGAGTTAGGTTTGACATTTTGGGCTTGGACAACCTTGAACTACATTGCCTATGGTCTGATCTAAGCATAGTACACAAAATTGTCTGCTACAATGTCTTGCCTATCAACAACTTCTTCAGCTTCAACCTCAATAATACACAGGCAAACAATAGATCCACACTCAAAGTAAACCGCTCCAAACTTGATTGCAGAAAATATGACTTCAGCAACAGAGTGGTCAATGCCTGGAATGCTCTACCTGAGTCCATTGTTACTTCCTCTAACCCCCATAGCTTCAACCTTAAACTGTCTACCGTAGACCCCACCAAATTCCTAATAGGTCTGTAATGGGGTGTGCATAAGCGCACCAGCATGCCTACTATCTCTGTCCTATTGTCCCCATTTATTTGTATTCATTTTGTGTGCTCACGTCCATTTTTATACTTATACCGGTTATCTCCTACATGTTTGACAAACCAAATAAATAAAATAAATAAATACATCATCTGAAAAATTTTCCTTCAGGAAGATGTAGAGTCATGCCAGGTTTTTCTCCCTATTCTTCAGTTGCATAAGCTCCTTTCACCTTCTGTTCTAAAATTGCTTTTTATTCCCCCGCCAAAAAATCCATCAATAATTCAAATATTTCCCAAATGATTTGACACTGAGGATTATCAGCCTTCCCTTTTGCTGCAAGATACCCATTTTTGTGAAGGACCTATCACAATAATCAGAAGGCTGGCCTTGAATACTTGGCAAAACTTTGTGAAAATGGCAGGAAAGTTTTTTTTTAAAACAATAACAGTCAGAGATCCTCAACACATCACCATCATAATTTAATTTTTCTTGGAAAATAAGAAATTTTGTTCTAGACCGAACCACATTAAAAAATGAATTACATCAGTAGGAGGTTCCTAATCGGTTTACTACCAGTTCGCTGAGAGAGGGCATTTTGCACCTGTGCAAAAATTTTGTGCGCACAGTGCTTGCTTCGCTCGCGTGCGCGCCTGTTGTGCATTGCTGCACATGCGCGGTTTACTGAAAACTGTTCTGCGCATGTGCAGAAACATGCTGGCAATGGGAGAAGAGACCAGGGAACCAGTTCAGGGGGCGTGGCAGCCCTGGATCGCTGCTGGTTCCAGCAACCTAGGTGGAAAACCACTACCGGTTCGGTCAAACTGGTAGGAACTCACCTCTGAATTACACACACATTTCAATATAAAACACTGTCTGAAGTGGCATACATTTTTCTCCAACGTGGATGGCAGGCAGATTATTTTTAGGAAGCTGTCTAATTTTATCATATTTTAAGGAGGTTTTTTTTTCTCCTTTTCAAAGCTATCATTCGTATTTTTTAAGCCATAAAAGAGGTTGCTAAACATCACCATCTATATAGTTTCCGTTTTTCTCTCTGTGTCATCATTTCCTTGTTTCCGGAAAGTAGTTTGGCTGGAGTTTAAGAATAACCACCTTTAATGTCTCTGACTGGCCCAAATCTTTACTTGCTTTAAAGCTTTTTGTCTACTCATTCTCTTTTCTCCCCTTGCAATGCCAGATTTTCGCTTTTCCAATATCCTTTCCTGTCTGTAATCATAATGCTCTTTAAGCTCTTTTGTGCCTTAAATAAATATTGCCAATTCTTTAGAAGTTCAACTTGGTGCATACTTTTTCAAAGGCAGCTATTAAGCAAGAGAGGTGGGGGGAGAGGGAGAGGGAGAATGGAGGGAAGGAGAGAATAAATGTGTGTATCAGTGGTGAAATTCAAATGTTTTTACTACCGGTTCTGTGGGCGTGGATTGGTGGGCGTGGCAGGGGAAGGATACTGCAAAATCCCCATTCCTTCCCTGCTCTGGGGCCAGCCAGAGGTGGCATTTGCCGGTTCTCCGAACTACTCAAACTTTCCGCAACTTGTTCTCCAGAACCTGTCAGAACCTGCTGAATTTCACCCCTGGTGTGTATGCATGTGCTTGTTTCTTATGTTCATTCTGAGTTTTCTAAATATCAGCACTAAAAATGGCTCAAATGTAGTAAAGGTTGTTATACATAGAATATATAGAATGTTATATATAGAATGAAGAAAAAAGATGTATGAAATAATATAAATGCACATATATATAAAGTTACAGTTATAAAAGACTTATTTGTACAGATAAAAGAAACACAACAGATATGTAAAAGAAGTCTAATGTGTTGCAAAGATGTGAAGTTTGTATAAACAAAATAAAAAAAAATTTTTTAAAGAATAATGAAGAAGAAAAACATTGATTAAAAATGTCAAATATTTTGGTGTCATCTGTAATTAAGTTTAAGCCATTTTGGTTTATATATAGTGTAGGAAGGTATCACCCAGCCCTCTCCCAGAAAAATGAAATATCCTAGGAAATATTGAAAAGGCAGAATATTTCTCTGAGTGTGAAAAGGGAGAAACATTTTAAAGACAGAATAGTTCCCTGTATCTTCCTGTCCATCCCCCTTTGTCAATGAGCCATTAAAGCCTGAGCTACTTCACATTACATAATAAAGAGTTCTCTCCTTCAGCTCCAGAGTGATGGGATTAAGGCATGATCAGCCTTTACTCACTCCCCACATGGCATCTGAGAACTCAACCAAACCTGGATTCAAAACACAGCCTAGAGAGTTGCCCCTGCATGCCCCATGGGAGTCTGACAACCAATTAGAAGACAAGCTCAAGATCAAAGCCCAGAGAGGGCATAAAACCAGGGACTCAGCATCTCAGTCCCTCTCTTCTTCTCCACCAACACTGAAGCATGTGATCACTTTTTCTATTCAGGACTCAAGCCATGTGGTTCTGTCCATTAAAACCATC